>NC_137770.1:185268413-185868413 GCF_963455305.1 Plecotus auritus
GCCTGCCCCCTCTCACAGTCCAGGAGCCCTCAGAGGCAGGAGGCAACTCGGCGATCAGGGGATGGCGATGCCCCATCACACCTCTGCTGCTGCCACTGCTGGCAGCATAAGTCTCAGCCGGCCCTGGTTACCTGTGCCTCAGGCTGGCCCTGGGTAGCTGGACAGCCACTATCCGAGGCTTGCCTGCACCTCGGGCCAACCCTGGAGGACTGGGGGGCAGCTCCAATGGGGCTGAGGAGACTGGGTACCACCATCTTGTGGCTGTGGGTGTTGCCATCTTTGAGGGCAGGGCAGTCAATTAGCATATTCCCTCCTTATTGGCTGTGGGCACCACTATCTTTGTGATGGCATGAGGGTCAATTAGCATATTTCTTCTTTATTAGATAGGATATTCAAATACCAAATGGTGTGGTATAAGGAGTGTGATATTGTGATTTATATGATATATATATGTATATTTGGTCATTCAGATGATCAATATATATTTATTATATATATTTGGTTTTTACCCACAGTTACTGGATCACAGTTCATAAACACTTGGAATTTCCTAAGTAGTAAGATCAGTGGGAATAACGTTTTAAAAAATAATATTTGGACTTTTGACCTCAGGCCCCCAGTTCCTGAAAATGCCAAAGAGCCATAACGGTGAAGTGGATGCATTATTACTCATCACAAACCATTTTCATCACAACTTGGTTTATGTTATAAAAGTGACTTTTGCAATATACCTAAGAATGGGGCCTTATGACCAAGGAAACCAACCATGAATAGAGGATTGAAGCTTTCCTTCCCACCTTTGAATGCTAGAGGGGGGGAGAGGTTAAAGGCTGAGTCAGTCACTAATGGCCAATAAATTATTCAATGTAATGAAGTTTCCATGAACCCAAAAGAAGGGGGTTTGAGGAGCTTCCACACTGAGGAATTAGAATGCTTCCATGTGCCACTTTGCAGGGCCCCAAGCTCCATGGCAAAGGTTCCTTGGTTCAAGACCTTGGCCTGTATATCTCTCCATTTGGCTGTTGATCTGTATCCTTTAATATTCTTGGTAATAAGTTGGTAATCTAGTCAATATATGGGTTTCCTGAGTTTCATGAGCTGCTTTAACAAATTAATTGAATCCTTTGAGAGGGTTATGGGAACCTCTGATTTACAGCCAGTTGGTCAGAAGTATAGGTAACAACCTGGGCTAGCAACTAGTATCTGTGGTGGAAGGCAGTCTTGTGGGCCTGTCTTTTTTCCTGTGGAATACCATTCTAGCTCCAGGTAGCTAATGTCAAAATTCTTACTAGTTATCCTATATAATAAAGAGGTAATATGCAAATTGACCATCACTCCAACACACAATATGGCCGCCCCCATGTGGTCAAATATGGCCACCCCCATGTGGACACAAGATGGCCACCACAAGATGGCCAGCAGGGGAGGGCAGTTGGGAGGAATCAGACCTGCAAGGGAGGGCAGTTGAGAGAGATCAGGCCTGCAGGGGAGGGCAGTTGGGCAGGGGGGGGGGGGGGCGGGCAGGCTTGCAGGGGAGGGCAGTTAGGAGTGACTGGGCTGGCAGAGGAGGGCAGTTCGGGGGGACCAGGCCTACAGGGGAGAGCAGTTGGGGGGGACCATTCCTGCAGCAAAGGGTGGTTAGGGGCGACCAGGCCTGCAGGGGAGGGTAGTTAGTGGTGACCAGGCCAGCATGGGAGGGCAGTTAGGAGTGACTGGGCCCTCAGGGGAGAACAGTTAGGGGTGACCAGGCCTGCAGGGGAGGGAAGTTGGGGCGACTAGGCCACCAGGGGAGGGCAGTTGGGGGTGACCAGGCCTGCAGGGGAGGACTATTAGTGGTGACCAGGCTGTCAGGGAAGGGCAGTTAGGGGCAATCAGGCCAGCAAGGGAGCAGTTAGTCGTCAATCAGGCTGGTAGAGGAGTGGTTAGGAGGTGATCAGGCTGGCAGGCAGAAGCAGTTAGAGGCAACCAGGCAAGCAGGCAGGCAAGCAGTTGGGAGCCAGCAGTCCTGGATTATGAGAGGGATGTCCAACTGCCTATTTAGGCCCGATCCCAATGGGCGTCCCAGATTAGAGAGGGTGAAGGCTGGGCTGAGGGATACACACACACACACCCCACTCACCGCCATGCATGAATTTCATGCATCGGGCCTCTAGTTAAAAATAAAGTACTAGTTTTCATTATTTCTGTGTATCTATAAAGGAACTATTTAATTAAAGAGTGATTCATTTCACAAGTTTCAATAATAAATTTTTTACTTATTCCCAGGGCACATATAATTTCTCCATAACTAACTTTTCCCATGGCTACAAACTTTCTTCTTTTTCACAACAAGAAGGTGTAAAAGCAAACTAGTTTCAGTGGACCAGTTGAAAAACAGAAGCTGACAAATTTATACAAAAGCATTTCTGGGAATCAATTGTATGGCCCTTAGTTTTAATCACTGTTTTCTTGCTTACCACAAATCTATATTAAATATTAGATAAGTGTCTAGTTTAACAGAATTTCCTAAATTTAATTGTCTAGGTTGGAATTATAAACTCTGCTCTTAATGTTACCTCAATGTTTGTATTTTCTATGCATTTTGCTGGAGGTGTTGAAAGATATAATCAGAACCCTCCAGGCTTCAATACTCTTCTAAGACCCTTAATATACTAGATACCTTTATACCCCATCTCTGAATTCTGCTACCTCTTGTCTTTTTTTTTTCTTTCTCTTCAATATATATGCTGAAAGAAATATGCAAATCTTAGAGCCCTTAAATATATGGCTTATGTCTTTCATTCTAATTGGCTCTCCCACAAATTGATCAAAATAAATCCTCCTCAAATGGTTGTTCTGAGGAAAGTATGAAGCACAATACTTAGCATAAATAGACAATAAATAGTGCTTGAATCACTTTTCCTATGTGCTTGTATTTAATCCCAAGGACTAGCATTTTTATTTGCATTTCTGGTCATTTTCCCTAAGGTCTTTTGCACATAACAGGTAGATTTATAAGAGGCCTATAAAGACATTTTTTTACAGTATTTTTTACCTCTCCCAATGACTGTCTTTTCCCAAACTACTGCTTTATGGAATATTGCTTTAAAATTTTTAATGTAAAAAATAAAAATAGGATCACTTTGGATTTAACATACAGATTTTTAGAGTGAATGAAATTTTATATTTCTGTAGTAGAAAGTGTTTCAAACGATTAACTTACAATTAATGAGAATACATTTACATTAAAACATATTTGAATAGATTCATAGTACAAGGTAAAAGTACCTATCACCACACCATGACAATTTTTATTTATTTTAACTTATTTAATAAAGCAAAGAATTTTATAACAGATTATTTTAAATTACATAGGAAAACAAGAAAACATGTAATCAGATATCTGCAACTGAACCTTGGACATGGTGAGTGTTCCTGTGTATCACTTCCATTAATTGGAAATTTATTTTATTTTATTTTTAAAAAATATTTATTTTTGTAAGTATTATACAAGTCCCCTTCTCCTCCACCCCCCATTAACCCCTTCTAGCTTGCACCTGTGCCCAGACCCAGGCCTTCACCACACTATTTTCTGTTTCCATGGGTTATGCATATATGCATACAAGTTCTTTGGTTAATGGGGGGAAAATTTATTAACACATAGAATGCTAATGAGCTTTGCTCTGAAATTTTAAAGGCCTCTTTGAAATCTGGCCTCATGACTACTATAGGGATTATTGAATATTTGGGACTTGTAATTTTCAATATTTTGCTTTCCCAATCTTATTCATTTGTAAAGAACTAATGAGTGTTGTGCACAATCAAAACACATGATATTTTATAAATTTAAAGTCATAAATGTAATAAATAAGAGAACTTTGTGAGAAAGAAGAATTCGATTTATTATTTATATTCTAAATTTAGAAACTAAGTTTTGGAGAAAATAAGTAACTTATAGGCAATCATTCAGAATAACTCAAACTCAACCACAGTTTCTGTGCATCCCAGGATAGTGATCATATAAGAACACGAACAAACACACACATACATACACACACTTAAGGAAAAAATTAAAAATTGCCAACAACAACAAAAAAAATGTATTTTAAAGATGGACTTTTAATGTCCTGCCATATAATGCCTACATATTATTACCTCAGCATTTAAGTTAATTTAATTATTTGGACCAATATACTCATGATGTCATAGGCCATTAAATATAGATTAATTTAGTTAGGGTGTGTGGTGTATCCTATCTAATAAAAGAGTAATATGAAAATTGACCGGACCTCTGCTACACCCACAAGCCACACCCACAAGCCACGCCCACCAGCCAATCAGGAGCTAATATCCAAATAAACTCAACCAAGATGGCTGTGGCCACAGAGAGCAGGAGGGAGGCTTGGGTTTCCTCGGCATAGGAGGAAGCCAAGCTTTCTGCCTGCCCTTGCCGGCCCAGGCCTCCACTCCAAGCTACAAAGTTTCAATTATAGAAGATAAATAAATCCCAACAGAAATGGCTGCCACCATGGAGCGAGCAGAAGGCTTGGCTCTGCTCCAGGCTACAAAGTTTCAATTGTAGAAGATAAATAAATCCCAGATACCAGGGCCTCCACTTGGGTTGCCAGGGGGCATGGCTGGCCTACAAACCACCACAGGCCCCTCGCCCAGGCCACCCCATGCCCCAAGGGAACCCAGATCCAGGATACCCTTCAGGGCAAACCAGCTGGCCCCCACCCATGCACCAGGCCTCTATCCTATCTAATAAAGGAGTAATATGCAGATTGACCATCACTCCAACACACAAGATGGCTGCCCCCATGTGGTCAAAGATCCTGCCCCCATGTGGACACACAATGGCCAACACAAGATGGCCAGCAGGGGAGGGCAGTAGGGAGGGACCAGGCCTGCAGGGAGGGCAGTTGTGGGCGATCAAGCCTGCAGGGGAGGGCAGTTAGGGGTGACCAGGACAACAGAGGAGGGAAGTTAGGGGCGACCAGGCCTGCAGGGGAGGGCAGTTAGGGGCAAACAGGCTGGCAGAGGAGCAGTTAGGCATCAATCAGGCTGGCAGGAGAGTGGTTAGGGGGTGATCAGGCTGGCAGGCAGAAGCGGTTAGGGGCAATCAGGAAGGCAGGCAGGTGAGCAGTTGGGAGACACCAGTCCTGTATTGTGACAGGGATGTAAACGGGCAGTCAGATATCCCTCGAGGGGTCCCAGATTGCAGAGGGTGTAGGCTGGGCTGAGGGACACCCCCGATGCACGAATTTCGTGCACCAGGCCTCTAGTTTTTTATTAAACTTACAGAAAATTTGCAAAAATAATTTAAATAACTCCTTTTATCCTGCACCCAGGGTGCCTATTTGTGAATATCTTACCACTTTTGCTTCTCCTTGCCTTCCCTCTCTCTCTTCCTCTTTCCCTCCCTGGTTCTTTCTCTTTTCTGTCTATCTGTTTCTCCCTTGTGTGTATAGGTATGAGTAATATTTCTTAGTGAATCACTTGATCATAAGTTCCCAATAGTACATCCCATTACCCCAGAACATTTTAGAGTGAATGTACTAAGTTGAAAGAATTCTTGGCCCAGCCAGTTTGGCTCAGTGGATAGAGTGTTGGCCTGACAGCTGAAAGATCATGGGTTCAATTCCTGATCAAGGGCACATACCTCCATCCCGGTCCTGGTTGGTGCCTGCAGGAAGCAGCCAATCAATGTGTCTCTTACACATCATGTTTCTCTCTCTCTGTCTCTCCTCCTCCATTCCACTCTCTCTAAAAAATCAATGGAAAAAATATCCTCCAGTGAGGATTGATAACAAAAAAAGAATTCTCTATGTAACCCTGGTACAATCACCAAAATCAGAAAATAAACATTAAAAACAATACCACCATCTAGACTGCCATTTAATACACAGATCCCATTCAAATTTTAAGAATTCACTTATTAGATGTTTTTTAACTTTTGATCTGGAATCCAACCCAAGAATTCATGTTGCCTTTTTTTGGGTCATATCTCTTTAGTCTCCTTCAATCTTGGAACTGTTTCCAAATCTTACCTTTACTTCTGTGACCTTAATTCATTTTAAGAATGTGGTCAGTTAGTTTTTAGAATGCCTTTCAGTTTTAGTTTATTTCATATTTGTTTATAATTAGTTTCTGATTCTGCACTTCTATTAGGTATATTACAAAATGATGATGATTTTTCCCATTACTAGCGATCATTTGGTTAAGATGATGGCTTTAAGTTAATTGCAAAATTATTATTTTCATCCTTGTAATGAATAAGTATATGTGGGGAGCTATTTTGAGACTGAAAAGACTCTGTTCTCAACATACTTTCACTGTCTATTAGCACCCATTGATAATCCTATTACATTATTATGATTGAATTCAAATAGTTACTTTCTATTTCATCTTCTCCCCATTTGTTTAATTATTTATTTCGTTATGTCAATAGGGTCTCAAGGATTTCTATTTTATTCAGTAAGTAATCTGTTATTATTAATATTTATTTTGATGCTCACATTTTCTAGGTGTGCTCAGTAAAGACTATTCAAGCTGGCTCCTACATTTTTTCTTTTCTTCTCCTTTCTTTTTTACTAAAAATACAAAAGCAAACAAACAAAAAAACAAAGCAACAATAACAAAAAACTAAACATCTTTCAATTACTCCCTTGTAAAACAAGAAAGTGCAGACTCATCTCAAACTTCTGCTTCCCTACCACTGTAACCAGTCATGATTGTTATTCAAGAATGCTGGCATCTTGAAGTAGAGACTGGTATTTAAGATCTGAGTGCTTGGTGTAATCATTATTTCTAAATATCACTGCTTCTTGACCCTCCGAAAAAGACAAAATTAGGAAATATATTATGTTTGCATAAGCACACACATATTGACATTTGTCTATATCTATATTTTTTCTTTCCATTAAAAATCAAAAGTTCACACCAATGCCTCCAAGTTTAACTCTATACCACAGATGTCAGTCTGCCTATAATCCTATATAATAAAAGCCTACTATGCTGTTTCCAGGCAACCAGTCGGCCATTCAACCAATCAAGCAGTAATATACTAATGACAGGCTAAGGCCACTCAACCATTCGCTATGACGTAAGCAGTAATATACTAATGACAGGCTAAGGCCACTCAACCATTCGCTATGACGTGTGCTACCTACCAGGGGGCAGACAGAAGATCAGTTGACCAGTTGCTATGATGTGCACTGACCACCAGGGGACAGTCGCTCAACACAGGAGCTGCACCCTGGTGGTCAGTGCACTCCCACAGGGGGAGCGCTGCTTAGCCAGAAGCCCTGAGCCAGGCTCATGGCTGGCGAGCACAGCAGCAGTGGTGGGAGCCTCTCCTGCCTCCGCAGCAGTGCTAAGAATGTCCGACTGACGGCTTTGGCCCTCAGCTGTCAGTCAGACATCCCCTGAGGCCTCCTGGACTGCAGGAGGGCACAGGCCAGACTGAGGGACCCCCCCCCGCGAGTGCATGAATTTCATGCACCAGGCCTCTAGTATTTCTATATTTGTAAATATTTTCTCTAATAGTGAAAAATTGATGTCCATTATCATCATATACTATTTACTTGCTCACTCATTCCCTGTGTAACCAATCTCTGTCTGACTTTGTGAGGGGCTTTCTCACTCCAGTGACTGGCCCACTGATGATCATGGCACCTCCTGAACCCTGAATCTTCTTTATCCTGGTTCATCCTACCTTACCACAAAAGAATGGAATGGAGAAGGAAAAAAAAAAAGATAAGAAAAAAGGGAAAGGGAAGGAACAAGAAAGGAAAGAGAAAAAATAATAAACACAATATGTTTTAAAAAGAAAATAATAGAAGACAAGGAAGTAGAAGAACAAGAACAAAAGGTTTTACTTGAATAACAATATCTAGGACTCTTCAATCTGTTAAATAATATTTGAAAATTTGTAGTTATCTTCAATATGCTGGTGGATTTGTTTTATACACACATAAAGCCCCCAACCATATCAGGCATTCTATCCCCAATAAATACAAACCTAAAGTTTATTACAAAGAAAAAATATTTCAGTGTATAATTTCTTATTATTTGTTAACCTAAAACTTGTAAAAACTAAGGGTAAAGGAGTCTTAAGTCTCTAATAGATATATATTTTAAAATCAAAACTAGTTTTATTTTTCCCCTTTTATACTTCAGATTATCTGCTCTAGAGTAAAAGTTATATCACAACTAAGTGTTACAACTTTCATAAAACTGTCCTGATACTCCAGAAAATATTTAGATGCTGCTTTGAAATAAGCATCCAAATCCAGTAGTCACTCCAAGGGAGGAAATAATTGTAATTGCCTAAACATATCCATTTCACTTGACTCTGAAGTCCTTTAATGTTCATATTATTTGTTTTCATATTGCATCACCAACACAGTTTAAAATTTAAAAGGTGCTCTATTAAGATCTACCCACAGAGTGAATAAATCAATTCTTCAGATCTCATTTAAGTTTCAAGGCAATTGTGAAATCAATCTGAAATTAGAGGGTGTTCTCTAGTGCTATAATACTAGCATTTACCATACATATTGTGGTGTCAACTTCCTAATTTGTATTCAGCACTTCATTATTCACGTGTTTACATCATGCCCTCTATAACCTTTTGTGCACTATAAATTCCTTATTCATCTTATATCTTTTTTATTAATTTCCTATATTAATTAACTCTACACTAGTCACCCTTAACCTTCATTTTATTTACAGTCACCAAGGTCATTTGAAGTAAAAAATTCATTTTCCTAATAGACAAAACACTTAAACTCCTGTCATTTTCCAAAATAATGAATATATTCTTTATTCATATTCTAGGTCTTTCTGTAAGATATAAGAGTACACGGACTGGGTTTCCAGTTTGAGAAGAATTTGGCTATTTTGGTATTCTATATCTAGCTATACTGTGTGAAGAGCTCTGGTGTGTTATATTTTTAATCTTCAAAACAACATATAAACTAGTATTTTCATCTTCATTTTAAAGTTGAGAAATGTGAGCTCAGATATTTTTAATGATTTATCCAAAAGCCAGCAAGCAGCTGAATGACTACTCTACCTCAGTGTATCAATTCCACCCCATGGCTTCCCAGCTTTTTATTTTGAAACTAGAGGCCCTGTGCACAAAATTCGTGCACAAGGGGGTGTCCCTCAGCCCAGCCTGCACCCTCTCCAATCTGGGACCCCTCGAGGGATGTCTGACTGCCTGTTTAGGTCCGATCCCACTAAGATCGGGCCTAAACAGGCAGTCGGACATCGCTCTCACAATCCAGGACTGCTGGCTCCCAACTGCTCACCTGCCTGCCTTCCTGATTGCCCCTAACTGCTTCTGCCTGCCACCCTGATCACCCCCTAACCACTCCCCTGACAGCCTGATTGATGCCTAACTGCTCCCCTGCCAGCCTGATTGCCCCTAACTGCCCTCCCCTGCAGTCCTGGTCACCTCTAACTGCCCTCCCCTGCAGGCCTGGTCCCCCCAACTGCCCTCACCTGCAGGCCTGGGTCCCCCCAACTGCCCTCCCCTGCAAGCCTGGGTCCCCCCCAACTTCCATCTTTTGCCGGCCTGGTCACCCCTAACTGCCCTCCCCTGCAGGCTTGATCGCCCCGACTGCCCTCCCTTGCAGGCCTGGTCCCTCCCAACTGCCCTCCCCTGCTAGCCATCTTGTGGTGGCCATCTTGTGTCCACATGGGGGCAGCCATCATGTGTGTTGGAGTGATGGTCAATTTGCATATTACTCTCTTATTAGATAGGATAGAGGCCTGGTGCATGGGTGGGGGCCAGCACCATGGGTTTGCCCTGATGGGTATCCTAGATCAGGGTGGGGGTTCCCTTGGGGCGTGGGGCAGCCTGGGTGAGGGTCTTGTGGTGTTTTGTAGGCTGGCATGCCCCCCAGCAACCCAAGTGGAGGCCCTGGTATCTGGGATTTATTTATTTTCTATAATTGAAACTTTGTAGCCTTGAGCGGAGCCAAGCCTCCTGCTTGCTCTGTGGCCACAGCCATTTCTGTTGGGATTTATTTATCTTCTATAATTGAAACTTTGTAGCTTGGAGTGAAGGCCTAGGCTGGCCAGGATGTGTGGAAAGCTTGGCTTCCTCCATCGCCGGGGGCAACTCAAGCCTCCTGCTCTCTCCAGCTCCGTGGCTGCCACCATTTTTATTGGGATTTATTTATCTTCTATAATTGAAACTTTGTAGCCTTGAGTGGAGGCCTAGGCCGGCCAGGGTGTGTGTAAAGCTTGGCTTACTCCATTACCAGGGAAACCCAAGCCTCCTACTTGCTCCGTGGCCTCAGCCATCTTGGTTGGGTTAATTTGCATACTCGCTCCTGATTGGCAGGTGGGTGTGGCTTGTGGGTGTAGCAGAGGTGTGGTATTTGCATATTACTCTTTTATTAGATAGGATGTTTCAAACCACTGAAAAGTTGAAAGACTAGTTTCATGATCATCTGTATACTCTTCACCTATATTCACCAATTGTTAGCACTTACTTTATACAGAGAAAATGCTCTATATCTTATTCTCTCTTTTACTCAGGCTATCTTTAGATGTAGAGTTGTGTGTGTGTGTGTGTGTTTTTCTTGTAAACCATCTGAAAGCAGCTGCATACACTATGATACTTATCTCTCAAATAACTCAGCATGTATCCCTTATATACAAGGACATTATATGCTGCTTATACACACATTACCTATGTAGTATTCTTACCACAAATATTTAACCTGAATCAAACAATGAGGAAAATATCAGGCAAAGCCAGATTGAGAAGTGATCTATAAAATAATAGACTTGGAATTTTTAAAGAATATCCATATAAAATGATAAAAATAGGAGATTACTATTTATTCTACATGAGACTAAAGTACCATGAAAACTAAATACAATATATGGATCCTATATTGACAAAAATATAAATAAAACAGCTATGAATAGCATTTTGAAGACAGTCCAGAAAATGTGAATAGGGTTGGCATATTAGATAATGTTATACCACATTCACACCAGTGCTTTTCAGCGTCAAAGTAGTAAGTGCCTCCACAAGACTATTTTCTCTAAAATATATGCGTACATATTTAAAGGCACAAGAATTCTGTGTATACTTTCTCTAATATACATACATACACATATAGATCTATAATAATTATGTATTTATTATTTTTGTAAATATAGTATGTGAATGCCGATAGTTCTTTTCATGATGCACCAAAGTTTTATATAGAGATATGGAATGAAAGGCATATCTAAACGGTATGCCTAATAAAAAATAACTGAGAGCAATTTAACATCCCAAACTTTTTTTTGTGTTCTGATCCTTAATTATTATCATTAGGAACTTATTAAGAAACTGGCTATTTATTTCCCAATAGTAGGACAATATAAAACGACTTCTCTTATAATAAACAGGGCTTTTTGGGTCAGTTATTCAGTCATATAACAAGCACCTTTCAAAGGATCAGAGAGGTATGGGTTAACTAAGACTATTAAGCATATCCAATTAATTTTGTTGACACCATTTTCAATACATATGAATTAATTATATAAAATATTTTATGATATAAAGATAAAAGGCTATATGATAGAGATGGCCATGAGGACCAAGAAGGAGACAAACCATAAAAACCAGGGGTGAAAAAAGCAAATCACCATAATAAATCTGTAGGTTTGACATGGACCTGTTCAAGTATAAAAGTTTTCTTTATTATCTAGTCACAGGGGGAATACAGTGAAATTTGGGTATAAATTGGAGAGTTTATAAGTTCAAGTTGGACTATACCATGAATGTTAGTTCATTATTACACTTATAAAGGCTCAGCTGAAACAGTGATTCTTTGTTGATAATATTAATCTATGTACTTAAAACAATAAACAGAAACAAGCCACTGGAAGTTTGTTCTTTACAAAAACATTTTCTCCAAATCTGCTGGCAGAGGGTCTGAAAATTTTTTAATCAACTGAAATTGAATTTAAGTATTATGAATATAACTACATCACCTTTTTTTGTACTGCTAGCCTACTAGCTTGGTTTTTCTTAAATAATATGTATTCAAAAGTATATGTGAAATAAGCCAGTCAGAGAAAGATAAGTACCATATGATTTCACTCATATGTGGAATTTAATGAACAAACTGAGCTACCAAGCAAAACAGAGACAGACTCATAGAGTGCAGGCGGACAGCTCGAGGGGGGTGGGGGGGGGGCAGTGCAGAGGATGGAGGGATTGAGCAAAAAATTAAAAAAAAGAGAGAGAACTCATGGACATGGACAACAGTGTAGTGATTGTGTGGGGATTCGAGGTGAAAGAGGGCATAGAAAGGATAAATGGTGATAAAAAATAAATTTTAAAAAGTATATGTTAATTATGTAATTGAGAAAATCACAGTTCTGTTTATATGGTCAGTAACCTTTATTAAAATAATTGTTCAAAAACATTTCTTGAACTGAATCTGAAGAGATACTTAAAAGTACAACATATAAATCAAGAATATATTAACTTCTAAGGGAAAACTTCATGTCCAGACTTAAGCATTTTTAATCAGTAGAGTTTTCTAGTTAAATTTCTCCACATAGATGAAATAGAATGGACTCATAATTTATCTTCTCAAGGTAAAGGTCAACACATTACTATGCAAATAGTAACCATTTCTTCCTATTCTATTCTTGTCTTTATCAGCTCAGATAATGGTATTGCTAAGTTTCCCTTTTCAAACCTGGGGATATCTCTGTCTTTTCCCTCACTTTTCGTGCCCAAGAGACCACTGGTAATGCCTATGATTTATTTGAAAATCCTTGTGCTATGCCTTAGTTTACATTTCTCTTACATCATCATGCATTAAAAAATTGTGATCTCTTTGCTTCTTTCTTTTACATCTTCTAATTTATCCCAATCTCTACTTCCATATTTAAGTGTCTAAAATGCAGACTCATCTTGTTATTTCTTTGTCAGACTTAGTAGGTTCTCTATCTTTTCCCTGACTTCTTCCTTGATAATTCAACCCTCATATTGTTCAGCTATAGACAGGTAGCCACATATTTCAGGGGGATCTTAGAATCACAAAATAATCTAGGTTTAGGTAATCCCATTGCCATATCAGTGACCGTTTTCCCAATAGGCTTATGGAAGAATTTTGGCCATTGATACAGGGGGAGGAATCTACTGCATAAATTTCTAGGCAAGAAAATGAAGAAAACAAAAGCTTTATCCCCAACCTTTGGACACTATCGACTGAGACTTTTATGCTTGAAATTAAATGAGCCATCTATATATATATATAAAACCCTGATATGCAAATAGCCCAAACAGTGGAACAACCAAACAACCGAACAACTGAACAACTGGTTGCTATGACTTGCGCTGACCACCAGGCGGCATGTGTGGAACATAGTGGGCGTCAGCAGCAGGCGGCAGAGTATGGAACATGGCGGGCATTGGCCATGGCAGGATGGTGGAGCAAGTGAATGGGGGCACCAGACCAAGGCGGGGCACTGGTCGCTGTCTTTGGGGTGATCCTCTGGTGGTTAATAAAAATTCTTTGCTCCAGTGTGCCATGGTCCCACTGGGCACTCGCACCTGCTGTCAGCACCTGCACCTGCTGCCAGCACCATCCCCACTCACACCCGCTGCTGGCACCGGAGCCAACGCTCACACCCGCTGCTGGCACCTGGCACTGGCCCCAATCACTGGGCGCTGTCAGCAGGTGCAAGTGGCGGCTGCCAGCCCCAATCACCCCTGAGGGCTTCTCTACCTCCTCCTGCTCCTGAGGGGAGATCAGGGCGGCAGCCGCCACTGGGCCCCAATCTCTCTGTGCTGCTGTGCTGTCAGTGGGTGCAAGCGGGGCCACACCATCAGCATGTGGGTGCAGCAGCAGCAGGTGCTGCTAGTAGACAGGGGACTGGAGGCCGCAGCAGGAGAGGCCAGGCAGGGGCGTGGCAGATGGGCGGAGATTCCCCCTGTGCCCACCACAGCCTCACGGCCTACAGTTCCTTTCAAGGTGCATGAATTCCTTCACTGGGCCCCTAGTATAAACATAATGAGGGGAAAGAATTGCAGAGAAGTGGGGTTAAGCCATGCTTTCACTACATGACTAGATTCACTCACTTTCCCTGTACCCACCTTATCTCTACACCTTGTTATGTGTGATAATACATGCCCTACTTTTTCTTTCAGCAAGGCCTTCCTCCATTACTTGAAATAAAAAAACACATTATTTTATTCAGAATTTCTGATAATGTTCCTAATTACCCACCAGAGAAAATTCTCAATGTTTGGTACAGAATTCAAAGCATCTTAAATCATCACAGCCTAGCCCTATTTCTAGTCTAACTCTATTTTCCCATAACCACTTGGCAGAGAACATTTAGAAATTAGAATTGCATTCCCTTTCATTTCTGTGTCTTTTTTTACTATAACCTGAGTGAACAATGCTTGTCCCTCTTCCCCCACTTAAAAGAATGTGAAATCTGACTCATTCTTCCATCCTCCATTTAAATACAATGCTAAACCTTATTTGACCCTTAAGATTAGAACCAAACATTTCCTATTAATTTTTTAAATCTCCAAAACAAGTTACTTATGTTATAACTTAGTAATCATATCATGCTTGCATCTAGTAACCCAATGAGGAGGATAAATTATTTTTGTTAAGTGGGAGGACCTTCAATTTAGCCTGAAGAAAATTCAGGAAGTGACTGATGAGGATTAAAGTTTACATTTTTTAATCTTTAGTAAAATGTGCAAAGGAACTTTATTAAAGTTGAAGGAGAGAACAGAATTAAATATAATAGTCTCACAAAATAAAGGGACCACTAAGGATTATAAAAGAATGCAATGCCATTTTGTTGGTTTGTTTTTGTTTTGGTTGACCCTGCAGAGGGAAGAGGAAGAGAGTCAAAAATTAAAGGGACTGATTCGAGAGAAAATGTGTAGGACTGGGTCAAAGAAGATTTCAGTAGAAGATGATCTCAAGCAGTATTTTCACAGCAGAGCCCAGATGACATACATGACAAAGGGCCATGGTTTCATGTGCGAGAGCAGGAACAGGACTTGTACTCATGGTTGAACACTCTGAGGCCCTCTGAGGCCTGCCAGAAATATTTTATGGGGGCCCTCTGCAAAAGCGCTGATGGTTTGGGAATGTGGTAAGTGCAATAGGAATTTGAGCATTTATGCTAATGTGACTTTTTATGTTCCCAAAAGCAATATGATTTTTGATATCTGAAGTGCATCTATAGTCCATTGCAGCTATAACAATACCTTATACCTAGTAGGCCTGCAATAACTATTATCATGATGGAACCAAACAAATTGGTAATTCTTTGTTTAACCACAGCCAGTCAGTACATCCTTGGTTATCACCCAGGAAGCAGAACTACACTGAGGTGGGAAATATTTTACTAACTTCAAAGCAAATTTACAAAATAAATGCAACTGTAATTCCTAATTAAATAAATGAGGAGAGTCCCCCCCCCTTTTTTTTTTCTCCTGGAGCAAAATATATAAAGGTAGTTAAGGTAGTAAAAAATACAGCAAAGGTATTCAAAATCTCCAATTTGTAGAATTTTTAAAAATTACCATAATGCAAATGCAAATTTGTGCCTGCAATGCTTTGCTGTCAAAAGCAATTGATCTCTGTGTGAATGATAATGCTTAAGCTCATGGCCTTTCCGAGGAAAAGCACCTGCAGCAGAATGACAAATGAGAGGAGGCCGAATAGTTGGCACATGGTCAGTGCGGTTACAGGAACCTCTTTTTGAAATAGAAGGAGCACAGTCTTCTGAACAGCAGGACTGATTAAATTCATATCTTTCAGGATCTCTCAATTCTATCTCATATATTGCCTGGACTTGTTTATCCATATGGTGCCCTTGGTAATTTCATAGAGGAATCATGGGGATTTCTAGATTATTTGCAGAATCTAATTTGAAAACATCATAGCTTCTTAGCCAATCATATCCCTCTGACTGTACTTCTAAAAAATATATATATTTTTATTGATTTCAGAGAGGAAAGGATTGAGAGAGAGAGAGAGAGAAAGAAAGAGAGAAACATCAATGATGGGAGAGAATCATTGATCGGCTGCCTCCTGTAAGCCCCACACTGGAGATTGAGCCCGCAACCTGGGCATGTGCCCTGATCTGGAATCGAACCATGACCTCTTGGTTCATAGGTCAATGCTCAACCACCTAGCCACACCGGCCGGGATGATTGTACTTTTTATTAGATGACACATCATGATTCAGCTTATTGTTATCCAGAGGATGATGACAGAAGCAAGGACTGAGTCAATTACAAAGCGCTCTTTCCAAACAGGATAAACGCTTATGTCATAAGGCATTTCCTAGACATTCTGGCTTTCATGACTGAATTTTCCACCTGGCTAACAACCAAAATCTATCCTGAAAAATCTACCTTGTCCACTTCAAGTTTTTGCACACTATATCTTCAGAAACTATAACTTCAATCTCAGATTTATTTTTTAATTTATTACCATCCATATCTGTGTTGAGTACTTTGCTGTGAAGTGTACGGAACTAGTAAATGAATTAGTACGTAAGTAAAGCATATTTGATAATCCAAACTTGTGACATGATGCTTATTCTTATCTCAATTATTCAGCTATTCTTTAATAAAAGTCAATGTAAATATTCATTCTCATTGTATCTATTCCATAACTGAATATTTGAAACAACTTTTAAAGTACTACCTCATTCTACTTATGACTGCCTCCTAATAAATAAATTGACATATATTTCATCTTATTTTATGGACAATATAATTTCATGCTTGCAACCTTCCTAACTTTTTTTATTACTTAAGTTATTTTATGGTAATACGCTACTAAAATATTTTTTAATTTAATTTGGAAACAAAAAAATTTTGGAAATTCTTAACATTTATAAAAATATAAATATCATGAGCCTAGGCTATGCACACACATAGACAAGTGGAAAAATAAAAACATAGGTAGAAGGAAAACCACTGAAAGATGGGCAGTGATTAAATCAGTCTTGGGTGTTGGAGCTAGGGTATGTTTCTTCTAGTATAATTCCTTCTCTAAATTTCTGTGTAAGGAAAATAGAAAATAGCCTCCTACTTGTTGGAGGGCTAAAGCAGGTATCTTTGGATGCTGATTTTGACAAATATATTTACTTCATTCATTTTGTTTATACTTATTTCCTAAATTTGTAACAATGAACTTTATTGGGGAAAAGTAGTTTTAAAACACTATACATGGAAAATTTATATTTAGATAGAAAAATATGCATAGATATTTATCTTTTTGCAAATTTAACTTTTTTCTCCTAATCAAAATTTAGCTTTTTTTCTCCTATGATCAAAATAAATGATAGATATCAAGTGCCAGTTGAAATATACCTTCAGTTTATTCAATATCTAAAATATCCATAAAAGCAATATTTTTTTAAAGGAAAAGATACATTTAATATATTCTGGGCTTAAACTCAGACTTTCCTTAGGCCTCTTGTGATTTACTGGGTCTCTAAAATGGAAATAAGTTTTTAAAAGAGCTAATTCTCATCCCAGGGTTAACTATACTTAAAAAAAAAAATGACACACACACAACAAAACCTATGTATGTAGTTTCCTAATTTTACAATTATGTACAGTTTTTTATCTATATTAAAATTAAAATATATAGGCTTTTTATAATTCAAATTTATTAGTAAACTATAAAATAGATTCATTCTGGAATGCCCTGGGCTATGTTTAATAATACATCTGTGTGATGTAACATATGCATATCCGAAAATTTTGTGTAAGGCATTCTTCTTAAATCTATGATTTGTAAAGGCACTAGGGAAACCAGAAGAAAAAATAAATTCTAAAGTAAAAGAAGAAAACATCCTTCTTAATTAATCTGATTTACAAACACAAATGTTCACATACTATGTTTTATTTTCAATACAAGGTATGCATGGATAGAGATGCTGCATAAATTATAGGAATTTTTGATATGTAAAGTCTATAACACTAGTAACAATAAAATTGTGAGATATGTTTTTTAGTAGAAATGTTATTTTTACTGCAAAACAAGCTTCTCTATACACATTAGTTTAAATGAGATTTTTTCCCAGATATACATTATTACACATGATGTTCCATGCAAATAATATACAATTAAAATATAGTATATCAATACCACTTACATAAAATTAGTAATTATTTCATAACTCCTGATGCAATGCATTTTTAAACATACTAATTTAAATAATTTAAATGTATGATAAAATTCTACATTAAAAATATGTCCTAATTTTATTTAATGATTGAAGAAGTAGAAGCAAGGTTTAATCCCATATACTAGTTGTAAGTATAGAAGAAAATTATAACTTTAATATAGAGAGAGTTTAGTTTAAATTCAATTATTTCTATTTGCATTTGGGATCCAAACAGGACTTCCTTTCAATGAAGTTTTAAAAATTTGTTAGCCCTGGTTTTTCATAAAAATAAGTAGCATGTAGAGAAAAGAAAATGTTCAAGGGAGCATAATAGGATTAGGTTAAAGTATAAAAGAAGGCTGTTCTTTTGTTCAAGATAAGTCAGTGAAAAAGTTTAAAGTGGATCAAACTTTTATATCATACAATTTAAATCCACCTAGAAAAAAAGACTTTGACTCTCAGCTCACGATGCTTAACTTCATGCAACACTGCTCAACTTGGGTTATAGAGACTTAATATACCAACCATGAAAACTCTGTGTTTACTTACTTGTTTATCCTTTCACACAGATTAAATGAATGTCTACTTCTATGGAAGAGATTGCTCCAGGTGCTGGAATACAAAACTGAGTAAGCCATGGTCCCTGTATTCAAAGAACTTATTATACTGTTAAAAGATAGTGAGCTAAATCAGCTATTTTAACACATTGTATTATGTACCCTGGTTGAAACAAGGATATAGTAGAGGGGAGTACTGATGAGCAGCAGCAAAGTCCTTCTAAATGGAATGAGGAAAGTGTTGATGCTTGAGTCCAAAGTATTCCTCATAGTTAGCCTGATGGAAAATGTCGATGTGGTGAAGTGGACAAATGGATCACATTTATGTGTAATGGCATATAGGTATTAGAAATTCTATTCAGGTCAATAGCTGAATCTGAGGAAAAATATGCATTACTGAATTTTTAATCCAGGTGTAATTTTAAAAATAAACAATGCAGGACTTCCTATGCTGTTATATTTATATTTTGTTTTACAGATGCATCTCCATTATGAATAGAATTAATGACATTATCTGAATTTTTAAGATAGTAATATTCTATTACAGTTTAATAACATTTAGAATTTAAAAAATGCATTAACAATTAGTATACTATGTGTGCCTCAGGAAAAGATGCATTAATTTTGCTTTAGGGTAATATAAATATTATATTTTATATTTATATATTTTATAATAATACATGTTAGAGTATTACAGCAGTGAAATCCATAGGAGTCCTGAAAAAACAGATGACAGAAATATAAAGCAATTCTATCATTGCAATCAATCTGTATGTGTGTCCTGCTCACAGTGAATAGGAACTCTTTAAAATGGCATCTAATTAGATAAACAAAAGAATAGACAGAAGAAAATACTGAGGCAATGCCAGCACACTAATTCTGGGTTTAATTAAATTAGGTTGACACTATATCAATGTTAGCTACAAAACACTGACTTTAATTTCATAAATACATAAATCTGTGTTAGTGATATACAGCACATTCTAGGGTATTCTACTTTTGTAAATTGTTAAAGTGACAAATTTAAACACCTGCATTTTTACTCCCTTCAACTAATACAACAATAACTGTAAGAGAAGAGAATTAGGGATATTGTATAGTCATTCTAGAAAAAAAGTCTCTATCCTACAAATGCATTTATTGATAAGAAAACTAAGTCACTGAGAGATTAAGCAACTTGTCCAGAGCCAAAGACAGGATTTACAAAATTAAAAAATATTTAGGAGGTGCCTAGTCTGTCAAACTGCATCAGACTCCAGGCTTCCTGATTCCATGCTATACATGGGACATTTAAATGTCTCAATCACTTTATTAAATACCAATGTGACTATCTTGTTTTATATTAAATACCTTCCTTTATTTATTAGTAAAATGACTACGCTCATGTCAAAGTTCTGATTTCTAGAGAAGCATTTGGATTACAACAAAAAATTAAAATATTTTGGTAAATATTTTGCTGATTATTTTGTATATTTTATCATAAGCAAATTCTTCAATGAAACATGTTTCTTAGTTACAATGCTTGATGAATCAAATCAAACTACCAATAATGAGACAAAATGTGAAATATTTAATAAAAACTATGCTATTTGAAAGAAAATCAATCCTATATAATAAAAGCCTAATATGCTAAGTTTCTGGTCGTCCGGTCAGCCATTCAACCATTCAAAGCATAATATGCTAATGATATGCTAAGGCTGCTCAACTGCTCACTATGATGTGCACTGACCACCAAGGGGCAGGACGCTCTGACTCATAGGTTAGCTTACTGCTGAGGTCCGGCCAATGGGGCCTGGGTGAAAGACCTCCAGCGGTCCCTCCCTGGCTGGCAACCTCCCGCATCCCTTCCCAGCCCAGATCATGCACTGGTGGGGTCCCTCAGCCTGGCCTGCACCCTCTTGCAATCCAGGCTGAGGGACCTCCCCACCAGGTGCATAAGTTTCATGCACTGGGCTTCTAGTTTGTTTATAAAATTCATGGGTATATTCATGGGCACAGATGTAGTAAAAGAGGTGAAATAAAATAGACTTGGTTTTAATAAAATGATACAATTCAACAAGTATGACTGCAGCATAATAAAGGTCCAATGTCATTTTATCCTATTGTCCTCTGGTATTTATTCAATGGAATACAAGTCTTCCAGTCTGTATGAGAATTTTGCCAGATCCCATGAATTTTCTGCTCACATTTAGATAAGTCATTTAAGGTAATAAAACATCCTTCCTTAATAAAGTAAAATGGTCCATTCTATTATGTCAATCAACACCACAGTCTTTAAGGTGAGATCTGTTTTCTCACATGTCCAGACCTGGCCTGTATTTGGTAGCTATGTGCCTATTGGAGAGGAGGATAGTATGGTCAGATCCTCATCCTTTTTATATATGTTCTCTTTCTTAACATGATAAGTCAGGGACAGGCACACAGAAAAAATTATTATTCATCTGTGTCATTCTTGGTAATCCATTAAATGTACTGTTATCTCTTTGGAATAAGAAGACCAAAAACTCTCCCAAAAGAATATGAGCCATATTTATAGTGATTGGTTGTGGTTATCACTTGCCATAGATTATATTTGATAGGTTTTTTTTCATTCTCCTCGTTTTGTTTGGTTGTGTAATTAAAAAAAATAGGAATCTTTTGGAATAATTTCTAACTAAGAGAAAATATGCTTGCTATTTGCATATTGTTTTCCAAATTGTACATTACTGAGGCATCAAGATATGTGGGAGAGTAAGAAAAAACTCTCAGGTCGCTGAAACAGTATGTTATACATCAATAATGAATTACATACCTTCAAAGAAATGTTTCCATTAAGCTCAACAAATGAGTAGTAATAGTAAATTATCTTAAGTTTGGTTAATAATTAGTTATGTATCTACAAGTCAGCAAAGTTAAGAGAGATTAGGTTAAGATTCAGTGAAATTGTCAAGGGACCCATTAGTACTTACTATTGACTTTTGGATCTAAATTTTAACCAATCATGATTCATGTGTTATTATCGTACTTTTAAAAACACACAGATATTCTTGAATCAAAATTATTCCCTCAGAATCCAAATTCAATTCCACGTTTCAAAGTGGAATGTACTTTTAATATGTTAAAAAATAAATTCAGAATTTTTAACTAATTTTGGGGGATAACCAAATCACATAAATGATATCTTCTTCACTATCTCAGAAATAAGATAGAATCTTCTGCCCAAAATGATCTTTTACATGTAAAATGGACTGGAATGATGAATATTATATACATACTAGGGGCCCAGTGTGCGAAATCACACAAGACCCGGGACCCGCCCGTGCTGCGTGGGACTCCCCCGAGTAACAGAGTCCCACCCCGCGGGGCCAGCACTGCCTGGAACTCCCCCGAGTCCTGCCCCATGGCTGGCACCACAGGACTCCCCCGATGCACCTCCTGGTCAAGACCCTGCTGGCGCTGTGGGAGGCAAGATCCAGAAAGTCCTGCCGCCACCACCACTGCCTCCTCAGCCACCCATGCCACGGAAGGCATACCCAGAAACCCGCCCGCCACCCCGGGGGGACCCAGAAACCTGCCCGCCACCCCGGGGGGACCCAGAAACCCGCCCGCCACCCCGGTGGGACCCAGAAACCCGCCTTGCCACCCCGGCGGGACCCAGAAACCCACCCGCCACCCCGGGGGGACCCAGAAACCCACCCGCCACCCCGGTGGGGCCCAGAAACCCACCTGCCACCCCGGTGGGGCCCAGAAACCCGCCCGCCACCCCAGGGGGACCCAGAAACCCGCCTTGCCACCCCGGCGGGACCCAGAAACCCACCCGCCACCCCGGGGGGACCCAGAACCCACCTGCCACCCCGGTGGGGCCCAGAAACCCGCCCGCCACCCCGGGGGGACCCAGAAACCCGCCCGCCACCCCGGGGGGACCCAGAAACCCGCCTTGCCACCCCGGCGGGACCCAGAAACCCACCCGCCACCCAGGGGGGACCCAGAAACCCACCCGCCACCCCGGTGGGGCCCAGAAACCCACCCGCCACCCCGGTGGGGCCCAGAAACCTGCCCGCCACCCCGGGGGGACCCAGAAACCCGCCTTGCCACCCCGGCGGGACCCAGAAACCCACCCGCCACCCCGGGGGGACCCAGAAACCCACCTGCCACCCCGGTGGGGCCCAGAAACCCGCCCGCCACCCCGGGGGGACCCAGAAACCTGCCCGCCACCCCGGGGGGACCCAGAAACCCACCCGCCACCCCGGTGGGGCCCAGAAACCCACCTGCCACCCCGGTGGGGCCCAGAAACCCGCCCACACCTCCGGTCAAGTCCTCCAGAGTCAAGACCCCACCCACCCGTGCACATCTTGCTGCGCTCACACTGCCTCCTGGTGATTGGTCATTACGGCGTGAGGGTGTCACAACCACAGGCTTTTCATATATATATATATATATATATATATATATATATATATATATATATATCAGTACTATATATAGTGAATCATAGTAGAATTAGAAATTATTTGTGGATGTGAAAAAACAAACAAACAGAAAATAATGTAGGTAAGGTAGTCTTAATTACTTTCCAAAATGGCTTTCCAATCACTTTGAATAGAAAGGGTAATTAATCCATATTTACATGAGTGACCAAAAAAAAAGGAAACAGAAATCCAATTTAAAAGCCAAGAAGAAAAGTAAAGAGTATTTTTTATAATAGCTTTAATCAAATATTAAACACAAACAATTATACATATACTTTTGTATTAACTAAAAGTAAGTTTGGGAACATTTTTACATTTCAAATATATCTGCTTTTATCATGTTAAATATAAATAAAATGTATGTTTTAAGTCTGCATTCTATGCAAAAAAAGGCTAAAAAAAAAAAAAAAAAGAAAGAAAGGAAGGAAGAAACACCTGTGGGTTGTGCTACAATTTAAAGTGCAAAAAGTAAAAATAAAAACATGTTTGCTTATTTACTTCGTAACTTTTGAAACTCCTGGATGCTACTCTAATGACTAGTAATGAACTACACACATAGTTTCTTTTTTGAAAAAACTTACTTTTGCCCAGAAAGAAAGTTAAATAATTTCTTAAGACCAGCTGACCCATTGGCAGGCGTGGCTCAGTGGTTGAGTGTTGACCTATGAATTTGGAAGTCATGGTTCAAATCCTGGACAGGGCATATGACTGGTTGCAGGCTAGATCCCTAATGCAGGAGGCAGCTGATCAATAATTCTCTCTCTTCATGGATGTTTCTCTCTCTCCCTTCCTCTCTGAAATCAATAAAAATATTTTTAAAAATATTTTTTAAAACATATCTAATTCAAGTGATTGTTTTGGAGAAGAAGGCAGTTAACCTATCTATGAAAAAGTAAATAGGTATAATAACCAAAATTTTCTCAATAATTGAAAGCAATTATATTGCTAGCATAAAGTAACTAGTTTTTAAAGTACTTTCTTTTTTAAAGGATTGTATAAAAATATTTCTTGGTATAAATTTATCTAAAAATTAGAAAATAAGCATATATATTTTAGCTCATAATCCATATTTATGATTAGATAATAATATTAATATATATAATGAAAACCAAGAAAGATTTCATTTAATTAATGGAGACATAGTACATAATCCAAGTGAAATATTTTCACTTTATTCATATGCTATGTCACCTGTCTCTAAAATGATAAAACTAATTAATAGCCATACTCTTCTATTATAAAAGGGAGAAAATATGGAACATTTCCCTCTTAGCTAACAACTTATTCAGCTGACACAGCAAGTAGAGTCTTAATGGTCAACTCTGTCTACCATTGGAGGTGTCAGAACTTTGACAAACTGTTTGATCTATAGTAGGAGTACTATTAATATTCAGGAATGCAGACTAGGAACAAAAGTCATTTTTCATTATTATTTTGCCATCAAGAAACCAATCATCAAATTGGTGATAGTAAGAAAAAGGTTACAAGAACAATTTGCATTACTTAGTTTGATGATAATATAAACCTCCAATGGAAACCATGGGTAAAAGGACATTTAAAGTCCCCACAGGAGGGCAAAGGGGTTATAAATACTTTCTATAAACTAGTAGCCCATCGCGTGATATCGAGCACAGTAGGCCGCCTGCCGCTTCCGCAGGAGCTGGCGGGAACCGCAGCACACCACCAGGAGCCGCGCTGCTTCCACGAGAGCCACGCTACTTCTACAGGAGCCGTGCAGCTTCCGAGGGAGGCGGAAGGGAGCGTGGGCACCAGGAGGGAGCTGCGCTGCTTCCATGGGAGGCGGGCCCACTGTCTCCTCTTCGGGTCTGTACTTGGCTGCAAAGGCTGTGGGCTGGCTCCCCTGTCCCCCAGAGGCCCTCTGCGGCTGGGGCATCACCATGGCAATGAAGCAAGTGTCCCTCCCCCGCTGCTCTGTGCCTGCTGCCTAGAGATGCTCTGTTGCCGCGGTGATGAAGCAAGCATTCAGTCAGGCCACTCACGCTGCCCGCTCCCAGCAGCAGCCCTCCCCAGACTGGGGGGACTCCAGCGAGGCTGAGGGGACTGGGCATTGCCATCTTGTGGCTATGGGTGCCTCCATCTTTGAGACAGAGTGATGGTTAATTTGCATATTACCCTTTTATTAGATAGGATGTATGTTAGGGTAGTTAAGAACGTTCAACTATTAAAACATCAAAGCACTTTTATTAAATATCCACTTCTGTATGGCACTGTGCAAAGTAAGAGGATGAGGGAGAGAGAGAAAGAGAGAGAGAGAGAGAGATAGAAAGATTTTTCTATTTACACGGAAAACAGTATGGAGTTTCCTCAATATAATAAAAAAATGGAATTGTCATTTGACCCAGTGATCCCACTTCTAGGAATATATCTTTAAGAATTCCAAAACCCTAATCAGAAAGAATACATGCACCCCTATATTCATAACAGGAATATTTGCAATAGCTAAGATTTGGAAATAGCCCAAGTGCCCATCAGAAGATGAGTGGCTAAAAAACTGTGGTATATTTATATAATGAAATACTATGCAGCTATTAAAAAGAAGGATCTCTTATCCTTTTGAGACAGCATGGAGGACCTGAAAGGTATTATGCTAAGCCAGTGGTCGGCAAACTGCGACTCGCGAGCCACATGCAGCTCTTTGGCCCCTTGAGTGTGGCTCTTCCACAAAATACCACGGCCTGGGCAAGTCTATTTTGAAGAAGTGGCGTTAGAAGAAGTTTAAGTTTAAAAAATTTGACTCTCAAAGGAAATTTCAATCATTGTATTGTTGATATTTGGCTCTGTTGACTAATGAGTTTGCCGACCACTGTGCAAAGTGAAATAAGCCAGTCAGAAAAAGAAAGGTATCACATAGTCTCACTCATATGTAGAATCTAATGAACAAAATAATTGGCAAACAAAATAGATCAGAGACATGGAAGCACGGAACAGACTGACGAATCTTGGAGTGAAGGGAGAAGAGGTAGAAAGAGATTAACCAAAGAATTTATTATATGCTTACTAGAGGCCTGATGCATGAAGATTCATGCAAGAATAGGCCTTCCTTCCCCTGGCTGCCAGCACTGGCTTCCCTCTGGTACCCGGGACCCAGGCCTTCACTCTGGCTCCCACCTTCACTCTGGCCAGAGTCTCCTTCTTCGCTCCAGCCCTGCTGCCCTCCTGTAGCTCCCTCCACCGCCCCCCTCCTCATAGCAGGCATCTTGCCCTGCCCTGGACACTCAGCACAGTTGTTGCGTCAATTTGCATATTCCCTCCTTATTGGCTGTGGGTGCCGCCATCTTTGTCATGGAGTGATGGTCAATTTGCATATTCCACCTTTATTAGATAGGATATGCATAATCTATGGATACAGACAATAGTGCAGTAGGCCTGTGAGCGGATGCAGGTGTGGGGTGAAGGGGGCTAATGGAGGAATAAAAGGGGACATCTGTAATACTTAAAACAATAAAGATAAATTAAAAAACATACAAAAGGGAGAACAGACATTTGTGAGGTACTCTCTATTTCCTCTTGAAACCTTTCTCCTATTTGCTATACCTTTCTGGTTTTATTTTGTTTCTGGTTATCGCCATCTCAGATTTCTCTTCCCGATCATCCCACACATTTAAATATAGTCAAGGCATCATCCATAGTGATCTGGTATTTTTTGCTACACCCCGATGATCTCAATTTCCTTCTTGGATTAAACTACCCCCTGTCTGATGATGACTTCCCTCAAGTTGTTCTGTCTCCTGAAAGATTCTTACCATCAATTAACCAGTGAGAATTTCACAGGTATTCCTTCATCTGGAAGAAAAGTTTAAAACTAAACTATCATCCTACAGTTAAGTTTTTCTCTGAGCTTCCTTTTATTTGTCACACAGTTAGTTCTATCAGACCTAAAACCTTGCATTCATCCTTGTTTCTTTCTTTCAAGTAACAACAGACTAGTCTCTCAGATGGGTCAAATCATCCTTCATGTTAACTCCACCCCCACTGTCTTAATATTTTCATCATCACTGTATTGATATATGATGAAATAGAAAATTATGTAGTGAAACTGTCTCTCTCTGAAGCCTGCCTCATGTAATTGCCTCCATGAACAAAATTTTGTTCCAACTATACTTTGCTATGGTCAACTGTCATGTTCAAAAGTTTATTTCATTCTAACACAGTTCTTTGATTCTAGGAAAATTTTAATAACACTGAATTAGTGGATGAAAACTGATCATTGATCCTTCAATATAATATCAAAATGATTATGTAAATTATTAAATAATGCAAATAACGTCCTCTGATTTCAACATATCCTATCTAATAAAAGGGTACTATGCAAATTAACCATCACTCCGTCACAAAGGTGGTGGCGCCCAGTCCCCTCAGCCCCGCCGGAGTCCCCAATTCCTCGGGGGGCAGCCACTGAGAGCGGGCAGCATGAGCAGCCTGGCGGAATACTTGCCTCATCACCATGGCGACGAGGCAAGCATTCCACCCCAGCCACAGAGGGCCTCTGGGCAGTGGAGGGCCTCTGGGCAGCACGCGCATGCGCTGAGAGGCCAAGGTGGGACACTTGTTTCGTCAGAGTGGCCAGGGTGGGATGCTTGTGTTGTTGCCACAGCGATGAGGCAAGCATCTTGCCCCAGGTGCGGAGGGCCTCTGGGCCGTGAAGAGCCTCTGGGCAGCGGGCGCGGAGCAGCCAGGCCCTACAGAGAGCTACTGGCGCACAGATTTGTGCGCAGGGCTACTAGTAGCTTAAAATATCACTTATATTGAAATAAGTTTAAACTGTTTTAGTCATCATATAAATTCAGTTGTGCAGGTCACTTTTCTTATTTCTGAAATTATTTGTGAAACTAGATAATCTACAGAATTCCATGAAGTATGTACATTCTAAACTTTTCTAAATTTCCTCTGTCCCTAGTATATTCTTCTAATATTTTCATTGTATACTAATTAGGAATTCTATTTTAAAACATGCTATACACACAAATTTATAAATGTAAATTACACAATGGACACATCTATTCATCTACCTACCTACCATATATCAATTAATTTATTTATCTATGTATCTTTATAAACTTTGAAAGAAGTCTTATTAATCTACTGTATAGTAGTACACATTTACAAATTCATTAATTTTATTATATTTCTACACAGATAATGAATATAAATGACTTATTAGCCGGTATCTAGAGTTACCACCAGGTTGAAAGACTGACATAAACAACCTTTTATTTCATTTTATTTATTTTTAAATAGTTATATTGCTTTTATTGATTTTTAGAGAGAGAAAGGAAGAGAGAAAGAGAGAGAGACATCACTGTGAGAGAGAAACATCAATAGGTTGCCTCCCACATGCACCTCAACTGGGATTGAACTGGAAACCTGGGTATATGTCCTGACCAGGAATCGAACCCACCACCCCATGGTGTACTGGTCAGCACTCCAACCAACTAAGCCACATCAGCCAGGGCTAACCTTTTATTTTGATTATAGAAAGTATATTTTGAATCTGTTAATAAACAATTATTTTATCCTCTTTTATCATATCAAAAATATATGTAGAGGCTATATAAATTCTATAAATATAAGTAAAGATGAATGTTAAAAGGTGACTTAGGAATATTCTCAGGGATGTGATACTGGCCTTACATGTTATATATGGGTAAGTAAATTTAACTGTCTGAAAATACATTAAAATGATCGTTCATTTTAGGCTTAATACTATAAATCAAAGAAAGGTTTTAAGAGGGGAGAGGCTAAGAAAAGGTTGAAAGAACAACAATACATTTTAAATGGCTAATCCTCTCCTTTGTGCACTAATAGAGCTTAAGCAATGTTTTCCTGAGACCTTCTGCCAAGACTTGAAAGTAAGCATATTCATCTCTGAATACAGGATAAATGTATTGTGGAAATGAGTTAGCAGAAAAGAACATCTGCCCCCTTTTATACATGAATATCAAAACTGCAGATTACAACTTCAATAACTCACTTCTCATATCTTTTAAATTAAGGAAATTTGAGTTATCTTTTGAACACTGGCTGGCACCTTCACTGAGAACCCAAAAGCATATTTTCCTTACCTAGACTGCTTATGGAGGAAATGAGGCTCTAGTATCAAGGTTTCTAAATTTGAACAATTTACCTAAATTTCACTACAGAAAACATCTTCTATAAAAAGAAAAGCTATTGGAAAGAGTTGATCAAAGTACTAATCTTCAAAATGATAGTCTACACTTATAGCAACAAGAAAGTTGCAAGTTAGATATGCAAAACAGACAAAAAGAACACTGGAGTATAATTACGAATGAAGCTCTTGTTCATATAAACAGAAGGCATTCTTTGGGGATGTATGAAAAGGTGTTTATCCATAAAAGTTTATTTTCCATTCAGTGCGTTAGTTTCCTATGAAGTTACCCAGTCTAAAAGGAACTAAGATTAGCACCTATAACTCCAGTTGTTACTACTTCCCTAAACAGATTACAAAAGGGAAGAAAAACAGATATCTCACTAATTAGCATTTTCTAAAATGTGAACTTTTATTTTTAGAGTATCGATACATGTAATTGCAAGCATCTCTGCCTAGCAGAATATTAATGATTCGAAGAAAATATTGAATCTTGGAGATATCAATAAGAAAATCAAATATTTATTAGATATACATAATGCTAATGTTTTGCTATCTAATACATAATAAAATTATTTAATATATAAATATATAATACATATAACTATACAACTTTTATAACAGATTTGTGGCTTACATTTTGAAATATCAAAGATGGCAAGATTTAATCACTTGGGTCATACAGAAGTTTTTGAATTTTGTTAGAAAGTAAATATGGAGGAAACTAATTACAAATAATCTTTTTCTGTTCTTACTATTGAACTAAAACAAGAAAATAGGTTTTAAAGAAAATAAGTTTACTAAGGCCATAGAATTGATGAGTAGCAAAGCCAGGATTTTTTAACGTGTGGTTAACATCACAAAACTGATCCTTCTATTCTGCCTTAATAGTGTTGGTTGGTTGGGACTACATAAAATTCCTCCTCACAAACAAAGTTACCATAGTGAGGTACCTTTCAGAGTTTTGACTTTGCAACACTATATAAAACACCTGGTGAACCACTAATAAATCTTTAAAAGATGGTTTTGGTCTCATTTTATCAACTCAACTGTAATGAATATGCAATGAGGTACTTTTATGTATTTACTTAAGCACTTACATCGCACTTACTCTGCATCAGGTACTATTCTAAGGATCTTATTAATATAAGCTATGTAATCTGCAGTAACCCTGCAGTGGGAACTAGACAAGGAATCTGACCCAGTTTATCTGGCTTAAGGCCAATTCAACAGCTAAGAAGAGGTTAAGTATGGATTTGAACCCAGGCTAACTGGTTTAGGCATCACACTATGAAGCCTCTGAAAGCTTTCACATTCAATGATCATATTCACAATTTCCAATTGTTTTTCTAGTCCTGTTAAGGGTCAAGACTCATTTATATGGAACCAAAATTTGTGTAAATAAATGTATGTTGCAGTAATGAATGCTACCTTATTGTATCAATCTGTCCGCTTAGTACTGAAAGCTTTTTACATGCAATTTGAAGATTCTGCCATCAAGTAGTGCCTTTTTATGACTCATGATCTGAATGCAGAAGGTTTCTTTTTCTTTTTAATATTCTTATTGAATTTATTTGGGTTACATTGGTTAATAAAATTATATAGGTCTCAAGTGTATAATATAATATATCATCTGTATATTGTATTATGTGTTCACCACTCAAAATCTATTCTCCTTCTGTCACCATTTTTTTTAGGTAGGATTCATTGACAAACTCACAAACAGACTTTGTATTCATATTTTTCTTTAAAACAAGCAAATATAAAAAGTTGATTATATTAAAATAGCTAATTAAATATAATTAACTATTAAAAATTGCTAATCTAATTCTCATTTATGTTTAGGAAAAATCACTTTCAACTCTTTTTTTTCCTTTAGAATTATTAAGACAAAACAAACAAATGAATAAACAAAAATGCCTTCTCAAAATTCCCACTGAGTAAATCTAATTTTTTATGCAAATTGAAATAAAATGGAACCCCGTGTTTTGATTATCACTTGAGGAGAAAACCAGGAAACCTACTGGGTAGTTTGTTTCTAACTTTAAAATGTTCAGTTTTCTTCAACAATAACAACATCAGCAGCAATAGCAACAACAGAAACCTCTAAAGCATTTATAAAAAACTATATATTGTTCTAATGGCCTTACATATTCAAGATCATTTACTCTTCACAACCACCCTCTGAGGTAGATGCCATTATCCTCCATTTTCAAGATGAGAAAACCGAAGCACAGTTTCTTAGACTCTGTTGTCGTTGTTAAAAGAGCTAGTAAGTGACTTAGCTGGGATTTGTTCCTGTGTCCATAGGTCATGTTCTCTTATTGCCAAGCCGTCCTGTCCATCTTATACTCAATCAGGGTGCACTATGGGTTCCTGGAGCTTCCACTGTGTTTTCTCAGGGCAAAAAGCCAGGGATGCGCAGGGGAGCACAAGGAAACTGCTAAGTGATCATCAAATCTTCCTCTAATTTTCTTGATTCATGCATTCAACATCCCAATAAATAATTATTTGAGTATGTTCCCTGTGCCAGGCAAAAGCAAAAAGTTAAAGAGGGAAGGCATATATGCACAGAGCATTTCTCTAGGGTTTATCCGTGTTTTTTAAAGTATAAATTGATGCTGTTTTCTTACTAAGAAAGGAGTAAAAACTGGGGACATTTTATTTAAGAAACATGTTGTTAATGACTTCAGATAATTTAAAACTCTCTTAATTTAATGCAAATATTGACGAAGGTTGAGGGGCATTTTTGCTTATTTCTAAAGAGATATGTCCCTTTGCAGAAATAATAATTTATTGTTCACTTTACATTAAGCTTTTCTTTATGTATTTTAATAGAGGGGTTTGAAATTATTTCTACTTAGGAAACAAATTGGGTATATATAATCTCTTTATATTTCTAACTTTTAAATCAATAATTAAATTTTACATACCACATATGAAATATTAAGAGAGGCAGATAGTCTGATTCCATTATTACATTCATTCCTTATCTTTAAAAAGCTGTAGAGAACATTATCATGTTGTACGTAAATGTACTATTTTAAATTAGTTGATGGGGTGTAACTCCTTTACATAACTAACAGTAGCAAAAGCAAAATACTAACCACCACTGAGTTTGGAAGAAAGTTTAAGTAGTCTGATATGGTATTGAAATCAACTAACCCAAAGAGAAGCTATAAACTTTATAGAGATACCTGAGCCCCCTCCCTCCCTTTCATCTTTCTGTCACTTGTATAATGGATGTGCTTTGGAGTCACGTTCTGCACAGGGTGGTAAAACATGACCATGGATCACTCAAGTGCATGCATTCAGATGTAAGCATCTCAGCGTGCTTCCTTAGAACTGTTCTCTGACTGGAACTCCCACAAATACGGGAGTGGGCACAAGTAGATTTACTGTGCCATTGTGACATTCCTCTGAGTTAGTAAAGCTATTGTAATAGTCATAACCTGCATGTCTTTTTCCATATGGAAAACTATAAACATACTTTTGCCCACCCCTGTGCATATTTCATCAAGCTCCGGATCTTATGTGAGACTCTAAAGGCAGAGTTGTATCTAAAAATAAGAGGTGCTCTGGCTGGTTTGGCTCAGCGGATAGAGCGTCAGTTTGCGGATTGAAGGGTCCTGGGTTCGAGTCTAGTCAAGGGGGCATGCCTGGGTTGCAGGCTCAATCCCCAGAAAGGGGCATGCAGGAAGCAGCCAATCAATGATTCTCTCTCATTGTTCTCATTGTTGATGTTTCTATCTCTCTCTCTCCCTCTCCCTTTCTCTCTGAAATAAATAAAAATATATTACTATATATATATAGTAATGTCTAGAGTAAGCAGTCAGGAACTAGTGAACTTTCAGCTACTTAGAGACGTACCTCTAAGTACCTAAGATCCAAGAATAGATGAAGTCACATTATCAAAGTGATTCCTATCTCTAGGTTCTCATATTAAATATACCCCACGGTAAGAATATAATGATGTTCCTGACTTTGAATCAACGATACATTATAGGTTTATAAGCTCTTTGAAGGTAGGGACTATATTTTATTCATGTGTACACAGTCCAAATTACTAAATGTATCACCATAAACAGTAGACATAAATTTCCAAATGTCAACTGAAGTAAATACTAGTACTTTAGTATAAATCAAACTACTAATGTTCAAAACCCATATTCTTACATTTAATTGAAAAGACTTTACTGAATGGTAGTTTGTTTTATATTCAGGAAAAGTGTAATAGAGAAACAAAGTCACTGACTTTTAACTTCAAAGGTCTTAAAGAGTGTCTAGCCCAATAATAGCATATTTTTGTCAATAAATATTTAATTTTTTTAAAAAAGTAGCATTTAGCACTTATAATTTAGATTCCAGAGGTTCATCATAAGAAAAGAAATAGAATGTAACTGCCACTGCAGGAAAACTACAGATTTGATGGCAAGCACATGTAGATTTAAATCTCACCTCTATATCATACTAGCTGTGTGACCTATTCATCAGTCTAAGCATATATCTTCAAGGTAGACTTGTGATAATAATACCTATTTTGCAGAATTATTAAAAAGGTACTGGCACATAGTAGGTACTCAGTGAAGATTAGTTTTTGACTCCTAAACTACTGTTGGAAATGTGGTAGTGACATCTAGTGGTAAATCCTTCAAACCTCAAGAAGGCCACCTTTTAACACAGAACCTCCCAAAACATCCTACATTCATTCTATCAGCAAATGTTTTTTAAGTAGTTCCTGTGCTCTAAACACTTGAATCAAATTCTGAAGATTGCAAAGATGTAAAAGGCAAAATCTATGCTAGAGAAGCTCTGGATTTAGCAGACCTGACTCATATTAACCAATTACTATAAAAATATAATTATTTCTACAATAGTAGTAAGAAACATTCCAAATATTTCTGGGGATTGAGCCTGCAACCCAAATATGTGACAAAAAAGAGAGTTCACACCCTTGAAGAAAATGCTTTTTGTACTGGGTCTTAAAAAAAATAAAGTTCCCTCATTATAGTTTCACTGGAGAAAAAAAAAAATGAGGAAATTTGTATATTTCTAAAATGGTAATTTAAGACCTATTGGCTAAAGTCTTGGTTGATGTGCTAAGAAGGTTAGCACCTATCTTTGTGTGACAGGAAGACAGCAGCATGCTTTATAGAGGAATTCTCATCATTATATTCAGTCAACAGTATGGAGGACAGAACGGAGAAGCTGGAGAACCAGTTAAGAGATCATTACAATATTTCTCTTGAGAGGTGATGAACATCCAAATGTACTCATTGGAAATAGGATAGACAGGAGAAATGTAACAGAGGGATAAATCTGAAGTAGAGTGGAGACTGTGGAATGATCTTGAGGGTGTGGAACTTGAGGGAGAAAGAAGAAATATAGATTCTGTTTTCTGAAATGAATGACTCATAAGAAGTCATGTCATTAAATGAAATCGAAAAAAATAAAACAGAGCAGAAGGAACTGGTTTATGGGGGAGGGGAAAACAAAGATAATGATAATAAATTCATTGTCTTTGGACATATGTTTAAAAGTTAAAGAATATTTAAGGAGCAGTGTGTGATAAGTGAATAGACACAGTGGCCTAGGCCATAGGAGAGACCTGGACTAGAAAGAGAGACTCGGGAATCATCAGCATGTAGTCAGTTACAGCCCCCAGAGGTGAGAGTACCTAGGGAAAAGAGGAAGGGCTAAAGTCCAGGATCAGGGTCTTAGGAAACACTGAATAAGTAGACCCCAATTAAGAACTGGACTCACCCTTAATTTGTTCAGAACTGTCCCTTAGTAAATTATAGGCACATGCTTAACCACAAAATGGCTTTGAAAAATAGGTGGATGATAGGAATACCTCAGATATACCCAGAACATAACTTTTAAAACTACATTTAGGATGAAAAAACAAAGCTATAAAATTATTTCCATACAGTTTCATGAAATAACTTATACTTCAATTTCCCTCTTATAACCAAAAGCTGTGGTTTATGCTTTGAGTGTAGTCCTTCCCAAGTTGGAAGGGCAATTTTATGTGACTGCCTATAAAACACCAGCTTTTCTACTTATCCCATTAAATTTGGCCATCTAGGTTTCTTCCTTTTTTTTAAATTTTATTTTAGTGTCTTCTTTTTTTCTCACTTTCTCTTTTCTTTTCTCCTGATGCATGAATTTCTTGCTTCAGTGATTTTCTGGGAAAAGGGCCCAGTTGGTTTAATGCTTTTTATTACAGACTACCTCACGAAGTTAGGACATTAACTCACACTGGCAGCACTGGCAGGTTGAAAAGAAGAGTTATTCGTGCTATTTTGTCAGGTAAAAATCTACAAATTATGGCCTCCTAAAACATATATAATCTTCATTTTATTATTAAAATTAAAATTCTTCCCTTATTTTTCAGCTTGTATCTTATTAGTGGGAATTAGAAAAAACAAAACAAAAAAACAACCTGTTTTGTCCATAATTTTATTGCTTCATGACCACTTCCTACATGCTAATTCTAATGAACTTTATGTGTCATTTTAATCTATGCCTAATCATCACAGATTAGTTTAAACACCATTTAACTATGTCATTTCAAAATCTATATGCTGCATTTACATGCACAGGTAAACTATGGGCAATCAGTTAATCTACTCTGCACTTGAATCAGCATTATTTGTTCATAAGAAAATTGCAGTTCAGGAGGGTCATTATAGATGCCAATGAGTCCTGAAGACCTTGCATAATTTAAACTTGATGAAGGATAATGGGCAATTTAACCAGTGAATAAGCTCCATCATAAAAGTCCATAAACACACTTTAAAATTCACTTGGATCACCAACTTTGAAATTATAAAACTTGGCAAATTAAAAAAAAAAATCAACTACATTGTATTTTTTCCACAATTGAGGCTTTATAAATATTTATATTTCTCGCTATTTCAAATTTTTATCCCTCAAATTCAACTAAAATGTGATTAACCATTATGAGGATCTATCTCTTTATGTAAGATATACTGGAAAAAAATACAATTAATGTACTTATTCACTTTACTTCAATATTTAATTATAAACAAAACCAAAATATATTCATTAAATACAAAAAAAAGACAAAAGGAATGAACTATCTATATAGAAAAAATCTAGCCTGGCCGGTGTGGCTCAGGGGTTGAGCATCTACCCATGCACCAAGCGGCCACTGGTTCGATTCCAGGTCAGGGCATATGGCTGGGTTGCGGGCTCCATCCCCATCAGGGAACATGCAGGAGGCAGCCAATCCAGGTTAATGTTTCTCTCCGTTGATGTTTCTATCTCACTCTCCCTATCCATTCCTCTCTCTCTAAAATCAATAAAAATATATCTTTTAAAAGAAAAGAACTAGCACAGATGTTCTAAGCCTAATTCTACTAATCCTAAAAAGGCACAAGATTTTACTCAACAGACATTTATTATTTACTTGGTGCTTACTATACAAGAATTGTACAAGGTTTTATGGGTGCTTACTGAATATGACAGTGTTCTCTAGGAACTCAGTCTATATGGCAGATGAGTGGAAAAACACACAAAAGGACTCACAGTATAACGTGATAAACAAAATAACATAGTAGAACTATGCATCAAGCACTATTTTTGCAAGGAGGATTCCCTGGGATTTTTTTCCTTGAATTGGCAACATTTAGTCTGAGATATGGTGCTAAACAAGTGGATTTATACTCAGAGAGGAGATAGTCCACTGTCTTTTATGAATGTAAGGTCATAGTAACTATAATAAACTAGAGGCCCGGTGCACGAACTTCATTCACGGGCAGGGTCCCTCAGCCTGGCAGGCTATCAGGGCCGATCAGGGCCTTCTGGCTGCCGGCTGGGGGCTTCCTTCATTTCGCACCATCCCCTGGTTGTCAGCACACATCATAGCAAGCAATTGAACTCCAGGTCTCCTGGTTGAACTCCTGAGGGAACACTTTGCATATTAGGCTTTTATATATATATGGATAATAACAGCATTAAAAATGTCCATATTGGTCCAGCCAGTGTTACTCAGTGTTTGAGTATCGACCTATGAACCAGGAGGTCACAGTTTGATTCCTGGTCAGGGTACATGCCCAGGTTAAGGGCTTGACCCCTAGTGGGGGGCATGCAGGAGGCAGCCAATCAATGATTTTCTCTCATCATTGATGTTTCTATCTCTTCTCTCCCTTTCCCTTCCTCTCTGAAATCAATAAAAATATGTTAAAAATCAAACAAAATAAAAACATCAATATTGGGCAATAAACAACAAATGTTAGCAAGTATGTGGAAAAAAAAGGAATCCTTCTGCACTACTGGTAGGATTGTAAATTGGTATAGCCACTCTGGAAAACAATATGGAGGTTCATAAATTAAAAGTGGAACTATACTATATGAACCAACAATTCCACTTTTGGGTAATTTTCTGAAAAAAAAAAAAAATCCAAAACACTAATTTGAAAAGACATATGCACCACTATGTTTATTGTAGCATTATTTACAATAGCCAAAATATGAAAGCAATCTAAGTATCTATTGATAGATAATCGATCAGATAAAGAAGAGGTTGTACATATACACAATGGTATATTACTCGGCCATTAAAATGATTGAAATCTTGCTATCTGCAACAACATAAATGGACTTAGAAGGTATTATGCTAAGTGAAATAAGCCAGACAAAGACAAACACCATATGACTTCAATTATATGTGGAATCTAAAAAACAAAATTAACAAATAAAACAGAAACAAACTCATACAGAGAACATGTTGATGGGAGGGTCATTGGAAAGATGGGTGAAAAAAAGAGGAGAGATTAAGGTATACAAATTTCCATTTATAAAAACATTTCTAAAAATGGAGATATACTAGTAAAGTACAGCATAGGGGATATAGTGAAAAATATACTATATCCCAATAACTATATATGGTGTCAGGTGGGTACTAGACTTATCAGGGTGATTACTTTATAAGTTACATAAATGTCTAATCACTATGTTGTACATCTGAATATCATATAGCGTTCGCCTTCTCCGTGAAGTCTAGGGACCGGAAGATGGTGGGAGACGTGATTGGGGCCCAGAACCATGGGTCCACCGCCAAGAGCCTGAACATCGCGGCCCTGGTGCTGGGCCTCCTTATGACCATCGGACTGATTGTTCTTGTGACTTTGTACCCAGGACTCTTCTATGTAAGGATAGGGACCTAGCAGAGTGGCAGAGGCTTCTTCTAGTCGCCGCCATGGCAGGTGCCGAGTCCTCCCCACCCCCTGCTGGCCCCACCCGGGCGCCCACCCCTTCATCCTGCACCTGTACACACACCTGTCTGCAGCTGAGCTCAATAAAGTGCACCTGTACTTCAAAAAAAAAAAAAAAGAAAAGAAAATTAAATAAAAACATTATCAAGAAACTGAAAAGACAACTGATGGAATGGGAAAAATACTTATAAATAATATATTCACTATATATATGAAGAACTCTTACAACTCACTAACACCACTACAAACAATGCAGTTAAAAATGGTAAAAAGAGGTGGTAAATTATATGGTAACAGAAGGAAACTACTTTGGATGGCAAGCACACAATGTTACATTATTTAAATTTCTATGTATAATATTGTACACCTGAAAATTTAAATAATGTTATTAACCAATGTCGCCTAGTAAATTTAATAAAAATAAAAAATAAATTAAGATATTTTTTAAAAACTTCCATATTGGTTATTTTTATTGGCATCAGACACTGAGATGATTTTCACATGTAAAATCTCATTTTCTCTATTGCTAAAAGCCCATGAGGTAAGGTACCCCTATAAATTTAAATTTTAAAATGAAGAATCTGAGCTACAGATAGGTTATAAAACTTCCTCAATATCACATTGCTGAACAAAGGGCAGAATTTGTATTAAAAGCTTCAAAATACATGCCATCTAACAAGCTTACTATCTTACACTACTTCTTAATTTAAAGTCATTTCTCATTTAGGAAAAATGTAATGAATTATTATGCCACAGAAGTCTTTGTCTGCAACACATATATAAAGTTCTTACAACTAATTTTATGGTCCTACTGAAACCATTGGCTCTCTTAATATCTACATCATTTACAGTTTTCTCTGACCTCACATTGCATGAATTCTATATGAATGAATACTGACGTTACTATGTTTCTCCAGCTTCCTTTTAAATTCCTTTCACTTAAATATGCTTCTCACATTCATTTCCTTGTTGCCAACTCTTGAACTATTTTCAACATGGTTATCACCTTTTTTATTCCATCAAAAGTCATTCACTAAGATTAGTAATATATTTTTCAAAACAAAACTAGAAGATTATTTGTTTTCCCTGATGCTGTTGACCTCTGTCTACTTTTGACATTTTTGTACTTGGTACTACTTATTTTCAATATTCTTTGTGACCTTTACTTCCAGAAGTAAACTAGAGCTAATGCATTATTAAATGTAACTTGTTAGAGGAGAAATCAACAACATCTTTATAGGCTACAACTGGAAGCAAGAAAGAGATGAACTATTTCTCCATTTTTTTGTAAAAGGTGACCAACAGGTTATATACAATATGCACAACATTTTCAAATTGATTTCATATTTTTAACAAATGTGTTTAATTTCTAAAATTTTATACATCTAGAATATTAAGTAAATCTACAGTTTAATGTTTATCTAACAACACTCATGATTTGGTTTGACAATGGTATCAGTTTTAACTAGGCAGATGAGTTAAAATTACTAAATATCATTAATTTACTCATTTTTAATCTACATTTTTAAAGTACTTACACATAGAATACAAATTCAAAGAGGCCTGATATTTTATCTCAATGGTTTTAGAGGATATTCCTCTGAGCCCTATTTGTGATTGTCTACCCCTGATGCTATGTAGAAATGGGAATGCAAGAAGTGTACTGTGAATTTTCCTATGCATAATATTGTCTGATTCCTTTTCTCTTAGTTTACAAAAGAAATAAAGGCCATGCCAATGTAAGCATTCACATATTGACACTGATTTGGTTTAAGAAACACAGTGGATCAGATAGACATTAGATCAGTGATACCTGCATAGAGAACTATTTTAATTTTCTGTATTGATGACATTTGTCTCCCTTGATAGTATGTTATTTTCAATCGGAGAAAGATAAGACCCACACACACATCCCTACAGATGTAATAGATTAGAGGAGAGGGACGGTTGAGAAGTTAACTATGCAATGGTGACCAGGACCTAATTAAGAGGACTAACTCATAGATACAGAGAACAGACTGACAGCTGTCAGAAGGGAGGGAGTTGGGAGGCTGGTGAGAAAGGTGAAGGGATTAAGCAAAAAACAACTAATAGACCAACAACCGTATTGTGATTGCCAGAGGGAAAAAGTATTGGGGAGAGAGAGAAGAGGTTAAAGAGAGGATAAATGGTCATGAAAGGAGACTTGACTTGGGTGGTGAACACACAGTACAAGTCAAAAGTTTGTTGTGAGAATCAAATGAGTGAATATGAATACAGTGCTTACAATAACAAGCACTCACCAAGTGTTAATTCAATGTTTTTATGGTAAAGAGACAGGACCTTTTTTTTTCCTTTAAGGCCACTCAACCACTCACTATGATGTGCACTGACCACTAGGGGGCAGACAGTCGACTGGTCAACCAGTCACTAGAACATGCACTGACCACCAGGGGGCACACGCTCCAACTGGTAGGTTAGTTTGCTGCTGAGGTCCTGCTGATTGGGACTGAGCGAGACAGTCCCTCCCCAGCTGGCCCACCTCCTGTGTCCCTCCCCAGCCCTGACGCTCAGCCTGGCCTGTGCCCTCTCACAAATCCAGGGCCCCTCAGAGGATGTCAGAGAGTTGGTTTCAGCCTGATCCCACAGGCCAGCCTGAGGGACCCCACTGGTGCATGAATTTGTGCACTGGGTTTCTAGTATATAACATATAACATATCTTTTAAATACACCCAGAATATGGAGCAGCGGACTGTACAAACACATTGATATTTCCATAGCAGATCTTATAAATGTTCATGCTAAGTGGGGAAAAGAATGACTATAATTAGGTTTATATTAGTTCACTTCAGGTATGGGCTACCAAATGAGGCTGTACCTCCCTTTAAGGAGAAAAAAATCTGTTTTCAGAGCATTTGAGATATTAGAATTGCAGATAAGGAAATATTTACATGTGTTACTTTAATATTTTATTTACTATTGATTATTGGAATGTAAATGTAACCAAATTTCAAGGTTATTGAAGAGAACAAGATGCAACTGAGTAAATATTTAAGAGCAAAGAGAAAGCTTCTTTTTTGAGGAATATGGATGGTGAAATTATATTATTTCTAACTAAAAGCCCAGTGCGCAAAATCACATGGCCCCACCCACCCACATGCGCATTGCTGTGCCCACCCTCCCGCAGCCCTGTCCGCCCACTGGCCGCCAGCCTTGCTGTGATCGGAGCCTGTGGGCTGCACAGCATGAGCCGAAATTATGCGAGACCCCAGACCCTCATGAGGCAGAACCCCAGACCTCAGACCCACCACGCAAGGTGGGACCCCATACCCCAGACCCGCTGGGCTGGCGAGACCCATCAATGCACCTCCTGGTGACTGGCTGTTTGGTTGTTAAGGTGTTACAGCCATGGGCTTTATATATATATAGATGTTTGTGATGGGCTGAATTGTGTCTCCCCAAAATTAATATGTTGAAACCCTAACCCCCAGTACTTCACAATTGGCTGTATTTGGAGATAGGACCTTTAAAGAGATGATTAAAGTAAAATGAGGCCATTGGGGTGGGCCCAAACCAACCTGACTGGTCTCCTTATAAAAGGAAATCTGACAGACAGACACTAGGATATGAGTAACCAAAGGAGAGACCATGTGAGTCCACAGCAAGAAGGCAGTTGTTTGCAAGTCAAGGAGAGAAGCCTCAAAAGAAACCAAACTTGCTGATACCTTGATTGTGAACTTCTAGCTCCAGAAGAGGGAGAAAATAAATTTCTATGGTTAAAGCACCCCAGTCAATGATATTTTGTTATGGCATATACTAGTATAGCAAACAAATATGTATAGAGTATAACAGCAATTTTACATAAAGCTATTATTTTGAGTATAACTATTATTTGTATGAGTCTGAAATTCTCTTACCTTTACATTTATAATCAAATTACAATTGTTTACATAATTTTTTTATTGATTTCAGAGAGAAAGGGAGAGGGAAAGAGAGATAGAAACATCAATGATGAGAGAGAATCATTGATCAGCTGCCTCCTGCAAACCTCACTACTGGGTTTTGAGCCTGCAACCCAGGCATGTGCCCTTGACCATAATTGAACCCAGGACCCTTCAGTCCACAGGGTGACACTATCCACTGAACCAAACTGGTTAGGATGTGTTTACCTAATATTTTGACAGCGTAATGATTCTTAGGAGCTAAAGGATAGTAAATACATCATTTTTTCTGTTAACAGGAAATTTGTTTGAAGGTTTTAGATGACATTCTAGGTAGCAATGTGGTGATCACTGATAAGGGACTGAGTAGGTCCTTGATGTAACTGAATGACAGCAATGAAATTAGTCTGGGTTGCTCCTATTTCATTGGGTTGACTAAGCATTGATATCCAGAGAACCATCTCAAAGTAAGTTTGAGGACAGTATGCAAAGAGAAAAAAGACAAAATTTCAAGTAATTGTCCTCAACCGAGGGATGACCAAAGGATGAAAAGAGATTTGGGGATCTATTTCCAACAAAGAGAAGGAGGCCAGTAAGTTCACCAGAAAAGAGAAGCATTGCATTGCTGCTGCTACCTACAGGTTTACCTACAGGATTTTAATGTTAGTCAAAAAGCCATTATTTGAGCATTTACATGGTGATTTTTATACCACATGAAAATATAAATCCAAACAAAAAAGAAAGTATCTTACTAAATTATGAGTAAGTATCAACATAATAAAATGTTTATTTTTGTTTGTACTTTATATTTTTTGATGTGGAAATTGGCTTCTATATGTAATTAACAAAGGAGTCATTGGTGGTCTTCTCACTGATATATGAATAGATACTTCTCTGATAAAAGCAGGCTGAATCAATTCAACCAACTGAAGTAGTATTTTTTTAATATTCATTGTTATAGGTAAAGGACAAGAAATAATTGCATAATCAGTTGCATACACAAATAAAACAACAATGCAAAACAAACAAACAAACAAACAAAAAAACCCTGTAAGCTTTCATATAAAAACATAAGACCATGGAATAAAAATCATAATTTTTCCATTTTCAAAAGAAAACACCTTTGAAGGTTAACTGATTCTAAAAACAATATATGTTCCTTATGAAAAACAATGTCTATATTTATGTTGATTAGAAAGTCAAAATTCTTCTACTTTTATCTTTTTTAGTCCTTATCTCTTTGTAAAATCCACTTTAAAATTAAACATCTTATTTTATATAAAAAATTTTTAGAAAAAAATCATAAACCAGGAAAATATGTTGTGTTTCATAACTCAGAATTCAGAATCTTCATTCATTTTACTAGTTGTGCATATCAATGCAAAACTATAGTGTTATAAACTCTGCCTAATCTCTACCTATTACCTACCTTACAAGACTTGCCTTAAATTCATCCTGCCTGGACCTTAGCATCCTTCAAATATTTTCCCAAATTAGAGATCTACTAAAACTTTGTCAATGTAGTGTTTGTTTGTTGTTTTTCATTTGTTTGTCTGTTTGTATTCCAGTAGGTCTAACAAACTTAGTTTTGCTTGATCAATAGGTTTTCTTCTTTGTGATCTTTTGTGAGGTCAATAGTAAAAAATTATGGAGATATATTAGATTCCATCAAAACCCCTATGCAAAGTGACTTAGGCTATTCTACTTGAAATAAGTCCTTCTGAGGGTACAGAAGTCTCCCATTGAGGAGTCTCTCACACAGCAACAGGTAAGCTCTGCATTGGGTCTAAACTTGAAGTTCTTTTTGTTAATCTCCCAAATGCAGAGTTTCTGCCTCCTGGGAATGAGAATGCTTTTTTATTAATTCTAATCAAATTTGAAAACACTTACCCTAGGTGAAAAAAAACACCTTTTCTTTTCTTTGCAACATTACTGTTGGTCTGTTTTCATGACTCCCCCTTGTGAGTCAATAAGAAGAGGTCTAACTTCAAGCACTCATAAGTTCAGACTGATTCCTTTAGACCAGGGGCCCTCAAACTTTTTAAACAGGGGGCCAGTTCACTGTCCCTCAGATCGTTGGAGGGCCGGACTATAGTTTAAAAAAAAAAAAACTATGAACAAATTCCTGTGCACACTGCAAGCCCAGGACGAGTCAGCTGCTAAGCAGGACAGGCAGCGGCACCCGACGGGCCAGATAAATGTCCTCGGTGGGCCGCATGTGGCCCACGGGCCGTAGTTTGAGGACGTCTGCTTTAGACAATCTTTACCTCAAATCATCTTTAAAAACCTTTATAAGGACTCTCCGCAATCTTGTTTTTGTTGATTCTACTTAGTGTCATTTTGCTTGGAGTTGGGGGGTTGTAAGACTCCCCACCTGGTCTTAGGCTAGGTTCTTTTTTAATTAAAATTTTTAATGTTGATGTAATTGCAGGTGATCCCCTTCTGCCCCCTGCCCTTGCCCACTTCTACCTACCTCTATTTCTCCCTCCCTTAGCCTTCACCAAGCTATTGTCAAGGCTCTTAAGATAGGAGGTCACCAAAACAAAATTTTATCATGGTCTTCTTAATCTATTTTATCCTCTAGGTCCACATTACTTTATATTCTCTGGGTGTGTTTTTTTTTAAATTTATTTTTATTAAATATATTGGAGTGACATTGGTTAATAAGATCATATAGGCTTCAAACATACATTTCTATGATACATGATCTGTATATTGCATTTTGTGCCCACCATCCAAAGACTACTCATCTTCCGTCACCATATATTTGGTCACCTGTACCCTTAACTATCCCCACACTCCTCCTTTCTCCCTGGTAAGCACCATACTGTTGTCTGGGTCTATGAGTTTCAGTTTTATGTCACACATGTGACTAAAATCATATGGTGCTTATTTTTCTGAATGACATATTTTGTTTAGTATAATATTCTCAAGGTCCAACCATGCTTTTGCAAATGGCAGAATTTCATCTTTTCTAATGGCTGAGTAGTATTCCATAGTAATATGTACCACATCTTCTTTATCTAATTTATATTTTAACTCCTGTGTCTATATCTCTAAAAGGCATAATTCCACCCAGTACAATCTAAAACTGCTGAGTTCATTTTGGAGAACTTTGTCATGAACATGACTGTTGAATTGTTGGTTGATGGATTCACTAGGTTTAAAATTATTTGTTAAACTTATTGTAAACATTCTTTTGTGTGGCTCTGTGTATGTGTGTGTGTGGGTGCAATGTATTTCCTGTATCTAACACTTCTTTTATCCTCCACAGTGATGATTTCACACATGCTGTAAGCGAGATCCCCGTTACTTCTTTTCTTTCCTCTCTCTTTTTTTCTGCTTCTCTTTGGAAATATTGTTCTGTCCCTATGTACATACTCTACAAATATCTAATTTTCATAATCAATCAAACATTTCCAAAAGAAAGAGAAAAAAATTAACTGGTGTGTACTTCTATTCGAATTTCCCCCTCATTTGAGATACTACTAAGAATGTATTCTTTCTTACTGAAGCAGGTCTAATACACTTAGTTCTGCTTAATCAATTGGTTTCTTTTGGATAGTCGCTTGAAATGCTTAATGGTCTAAAAGCATAGAAGAGATATTTAAAATCTAATTTGAAGATCTCCCAGAACATGTGAAAAAATGTGAAAAATAGCTTTAACACCTACAGGCCTTAGGCACAGCTCTCTGTAAACAAAACTTTAAGTAAAAGAAGTAATTTTTTTAAATTTCATCTGTAACATGAAATTTGGAATTAAGGAATTTTGAGATTCAATGATGGATTTTAAATAGATTTTATTGTCCTATTTGAAATTTGTCACCTCAGAACCAATTTAGAATCAGGCTAGGTCTTAGATACCTAGTCTGTGTAGATAGTAAAATTTCCCAACAACATGACACTCAAACTGTCTGTAAGAGAAGAAAAGACAAAAAGAAGAGCAGATGATATGAAAAACAGAACAGTAATTGCAGCCATTTACTGGGTATTTATTATGTGGCAGGCACTGATCAAAGAGTTTTACTAATTTTATCCTCTCAACAATCTTATGAAGCAGAAATAATTATTATTGGTCATGTAATGTGTAATTCTTTCAATTAAATATTGATTCATAAGCACAACAGTATTTTGCTTTCTTTATTGCCTGTCAATCCTGAGAAGGGGGAAATATAGATATTTTATTTTTTACTGAGTCCTTAAAAGGTCTCTTGATCTCAAAATCAAACTGTAAATCAAATGTGTCTTAGTGGAAAACTGTAGGCACTGAACCATTGAATTATTCTAGTGCAAATAGAAGAATTTCAAAAAAGAATATAATGTTAGCCAATACATATTTCCCCAAAAAACTGTGTTAGCACTGGGGTTATAAAGTATCTTTATCCTACAAAACTTCACAGCAAAAAAAAAATGGGATAGTTAAATTTGAACAGAAGTAGAAACATTCAGTCTATTCCGAATATTGAACAATAAGTAAAACATGCAAACAGAAGTAAGTTTGCAGAAAAATTATTAAAAACAAATGAAAATCATATGTTTCTTGGTGAAAATTTTATATTTGATGCACAAAGCTATAAAAGAAGTATAGTTATCTTCTATCATTTCAAAATTATGTAAAATATTAGATTTTAAGAGAACAATGGCACACCAACACTCTTTGCTAACTCTTATTTCCAAGAACAAGACACTTCCTTCAATTTTCACTCTATTCTTAGAACTCACAAAGTTTTTTTTTTTCCAAAAGTAATTCTTTCCAGTGTTTTGTTGGACCTAGAAGAAGTAATAGTTTCTTAGCTTAAGCAATAATCTGGACCTAAAATAATCTGTTTAATAATTCTAATTAAGTTATAAATAGAGAAATCAATGGCAATTTTTTTGTTCCACTAGAAATATGCTTATGCGAATATTCCAGGAAGACAAATTATTTTGAAATATAATTTAGCATTCTTTGCATTTTCTCTCTTTTGAAGATCAAATTAAAAAATGACTTTTCAACTTAAAAAGTATAGATAAATAATTTGTCAAGGAATAAACAATTAAAAATTCTAACTAGACATAACAAAGACATAAAATCCACTATTTATCAGAATAAAATAAGTATTCTCTTTAGGGATATTATATGCTCAAGTGATACTTCACATAAATAAAAATCTTGAATTATTATTTAAATGATTAGTGCATTTAATTATAAAGTAGGGTTGGGAAAATAGCATTGAAGTAAACATTTGCTTTTCAGTCTACTTTTGTCAAATGCCTAATTATGTTTCTTTGAGCATTAGAAGTCCATATTATTTATAATTTCCTATTTATGTTATTTGGCAAAGAAAATGGAGGATTGGGGACACTGCAATGCAACAGAGAGAGTGAAGCATTCTGGGCTACAAAACAGACAGATTGCAGGATATTCTCATGATTTTCTTGAGAATGACACATACATAAATCAGCTATTTTAATAATTTGAAATGTCCACTTTTTAAACTGTGTCTATTAGAATTTATCTATTTGTACTTGCAATACCCTAATTAAAAGTGGGATTTTTTTATATCATTGGCATGTTAAAAAACAAAACAAAACAAAATTTCCCAAACCACAAAGAATTTTTCTAGTAAGTGGATGAAGGTATCTATAGTATTTGTTGATCAACTTTCTAAAAAATGCTTCTAGAAATTATCTAAAGTATTCATTTTCTTTCAGATGTTTGAGAAGCACATCCATAGTGTTCTATAACAGTATAAAACTATTTATTTAAAATGTTCATACGTACTAATATTAATGCTGCCTTCAGAATTCCAGGTAAAGAATGGCAACATGATTTCTGTTTATTTTGCTCATAACTGTGGAAGATCTAAGCTTTATAATTATATAAAAGTGATTCTTGATCATTACACACTTACAATATTTCCACTACATTTATCATTCTGGCATCTATGTAATCTCCAAATGACACAGCCATAATCCAAAAGTTCCATTAACCATTGTTTCTCACCTTAGCTTACCACAAGCAGTACAATTTCTGAAATTAAATTTTAACACTGATTTATATACCCAACAATAACAATTAGACTTCTTCATCCATTATGTAAAATAACACCTCATTTGTATTTAGACTGATATAAAATATCCAGAATATGAGTGGTTGAGTATTATTGAGGCAGGGTGAAAGTAAAGATAATTTGCCATTCATAATCAGTGTGTACACACACACACATGCACATATGTACCCATACACACACAGATGAATCTTATTAAATTACCAAAAACTGTGCTTTGGAAAATATAATATTATTTAAAATAAAACTAAACTATAAAATATTTTCATAAAACTGATAGTAATTTTGGTTTTAATCAAAATTAATTATAAAAATGCTATGTGGAAAAACAGAAATTCCTTGAGAACAAAATAATAATTTATCTATGTCTCATACACAGTGGATTTTCACTGAGGTTTTTCTATGTGCTACAAGATCCCACTGTAGGGAGAAAGTTTGCTTATAACCAGGTAGTAATATCAGTTAATCAAATTTTTCACAGCATTCCACTAATTTCCCATTTCAAACAATCTTATTATTAACCACTATGATAGACCCCATCAATTTATACATGGTATACATATATAAATATACAAAAATATGAATGTAGCTTTTTAAAAATACAATATCTGTTTTAAAATATTTCACAATAATAAAAGCAATTTAGGTGCTACCCTTCAGAAAAGTAACATATTTTAATCACATCTTAATTTATATTTTTATACAGCATATAGTGTTCAAATCTGGCCTTCCTATCCAGCAATTAGTTTTTTAATAGTATTTAAGACCTAGCTAAATAGCATATAATGGCCTGCTTCAATTTTCCATGCATATTCTAAGTGTTGTCATTATCTCAAATAAGTAAATAAAACACTTTAAATAACACTTCTTAAACCTTCTTATAAATATTTGGCAATAAGCCTTTACTTTTACATTTATCAACACCTGTTGGGAATATCTGTCATTTGCACTAAGACAAATTAATCCATCTTAAGATGTAATGATTGTCATTAAATCGTCATCAATCACAGCAGTAGGATGAGAAATTCTAAGAGAATGTTTTATGTGAGAATTTCTAAATCTGCACATTTCAATTTAACATAATCATAGATATATTATTCATATTTATAATGCACACATGTAATGCAACACAGCAAACAGCAATCATCAAGATACATGTCACATCTTGTAAGTAAGAGAGATCAGGAGGCTCTTAAGATAGTAATTGGGTTATTTGTTTCCAGATCACATACCACTAAGATTTGGCAGAACAGTTTTCACAACATATTTCACCCAATTGTCTGATACATCCCTAAATTTCCTACCATAGACCAGATTTGGCTTTATAATCATGAGAAAAAACTAAGGTGAGTGTCAGGTAGAAAAGAAATATGCCCAAGTAACCCAATGTTGCCCAGAGAGGAGGCGAAGTGTCTTTTTTGAATACTAATAGTTGACATTTACTGTTTATTCCTGAATTTAGGGTATCAAGTGGAAAAGACATTTCTGGGTTATCAGTGATTTGATGATCTTACCTTCTTCACAATTACTCCACTAACCTCAGAGAGAAGGCCCGAATGAAGGTTGTCCTTTCAACGTAGATGAAAACATTAAATTGTAGGTTTATTAAAAATGTGACCTTCATACAAACCATAATAACACTTTTTTCAAATAAAACCAGTCAGTCATTAGGTTTTAAAAAATAACATGAAACATTGAAAAAAATCGTAATAAAACAAATAAAGAATATTTCCATTATTACATAGATATATGGATGTAAGTTTTCCTTCTTGGGACACAGTTGCTGCTGGACCAGGATGCAGCAGCCAGAAGCTGGATATCTCTAAATGTGTGTCCTGAAAGGCATTGAATCAGCAGAGATAAATGGTGGCAGGACTGCTGGGCTGTGAACTTTCACTTAGGAGGTGATGAATTAAGTTCTTTCTCTAAGTGGATCCATTTTGGTCATGTCTGAGAAAAAGCAGTCACCCTCACAAAACTGTAAGTGGCTCTGAGGTCTTCCTTACAGAGTACATTCCCCCCCACCCCATCCTGCTGCACTGATGACCACATTCTTATTACCTCGCTCTCCTACAACCTGAAAAGCATCTGAAGATTTATCTTCCTTAGCTTTTCTGCCAACGTGAGCCAACTACTATATGTTCCTCAAAAGGAACAAATTCATCTGGATGGAAAATAGCAAATAAAGGGGGAGAGGCCCAAAATGACAGGTTTACTAGGAACTAAAATGCCAAATATTAAAATGGACACAACTGCAAGTTATAACAGCAAGGAAAAGAAAGAAGAGGAAAACACTACATATTGAATACAGAAGAAAACTATTTTTTACAAAAAGAGAGTCATGGATAGAGAGGGAGGTAAGACATATTTTCTCATTTTGAAAAACAAAACTTCTTCACATTTGCCTTCCCACAAAAAAACAACAACAACCAGTTATATAAATATCACCAAAAAACAAAATTACCTTTTGCACAATAAGAAAATATTGATTTACTGAATTAAATATTCCACCACCACCCCACTTCGAACAACCGAAATCTCAGAGTAAAGTAAATGTATGCACTTAGCAAGGAAAGAACTTTTATCGTGATTGTCTACATATTAGAATTAGAAAATAATAATACATATCATGTTTACAATATGGTCTTACGTTTAGTATTATTAAAAGTTACCCTTCTGTTTAAAGCATCTGGGATAGACAATAATTAAAGTTTTAAAATCACTAGTCTTATCAAAGCAACTTCACACTATCAATAACATATAACAGCCTACTACCATATACCAATGGGCTTGGGTAGGAGAGTAAAGAATCCCATATGTCATAAACTGTTTCCATTGTTAGAATTTCGCTAACTTCTCAGTAAATTATTTTAAATATTGCATGTAATGTTTTCTTCTGCCCTCTCCAGCGGGCCTGACTGCTGTGAAAGTCCATTTTAACAGAAAGAGCCTGCCTAACCAGAGAAAACGTATTTTTTTCAGTTGCAGAGAAACAAGCACAAATAACACAGTTACATAAGTATGTGTAAAGTGTAGTTTGGCCAGAGTAAATGGAATATATGTACACAAAATTCTTCTCACCACATCCCCATCTCCATCGTCACCACCATCATCATCATCATCATCATCATGTCACCTTCACCAACCACATCACTGCAACATTGGAACCATTTTCTCTTCCTCCCTCTCCCTCTCTCCTAGACTTTCTTACCTCTCTCCCTCCTGGTACTGCCTCCAGTCTTTTCAGGTTCAAACCCTGAAAGAAAACAAAATAAAACAGAATATATTATTGTTGGCAAAGAAGTTATATAATAATTAGTACTAGCGCAAAAATTTTGAAGTAAAAGAAATAATTCATTTAACAACGAAGATCTGAGTATAGATGAGTATCTCACACATATGACAATATCTGTATCTGCATAAGTCTTCAACGGTGGTACCAATGTATTTCCTGCTAAATCTTAAGACCATTAGTAAAAGCACAATATACTAGTAAGCATTTGTTTTAGTAATGATTGCTTGTGCCTTGCGGAAATGACAATCTAAAAGCTGCTGTTTAAACTGAAGCGGTGCATGTAGGACATGCTATGATAGTAAGCTCGTACTCTATGCACTGGGGCTGGCACATTTGGCACACAAGTAAGGAAGATAAAAGCAGCAGCATCCCTGGCAGCACTGGTCATCACCTAGGAAACATTCAGGATATTATTTCCTGATGAAGGACCTTTCTCCCTCTTCTGTTATCATAACCGTTTCTATGATAAGAGTTCCCAGTGAACATGATGCTTCATTTAAATGGAAGAAGAGTTCATCTTTTTCTCAGCAAGCCTATCGTAAACAGTGCTTATGGCACAAGAAAGAGTCTCTCTCTCTCTCTTTCTCTCTGAAAATTTCTATTCAAACAAAACTCTCAGGGAAACACCTATACAGATTTCTAGAGCTCCTTTTCTGTGTATTCCTGCTACGTATTTCTGTGATCTCACCCACAAATTCTAGCTGCCTTGGTCTCCCTAAACTCAGAACTTTGTCTTCTCAACCTCAAATTTAAAGACTCTGATGTTCTGTTTGGACTGTTCCTCTGTGCACCATGATCCAAAAACTGTGTCCAGGTAGAAACCTAGGTACTGTAAGGCTCACTTTCTCTTTTCTCAAGTGTTGTGTATTTCTTGTGTGCTTTTTAATGTGTGATAATTGTTTTAGATGTTTTGTCCAGTTTTCTAATCTTTACAGCAGATGGCAAGTCTTATAGATAGTACTCCTTCATCAATAGAAGCAGAAGTCAAAGTAAATACTTTACATGCTTTACATGTACTTTTTTCAAAAGGAGAAAATTAAAGCTTATAAAATATAAATTATGTCAGCTGAGTACCAGAACTAGTAAGTACAAAAGCAAAATTTAAACAATCTTAAAAGCCTGGACACCAAGCTCATTCACTCATCCTTAGCCAGGGTTCTTTAAGTTCATAGTAATGGAGATGTTTCATGTGTTTTATACTTATGGACACAAATTAATGATAACATGAAACTTATGAATGAGTCATGATGTTTCTTCAAGGAAACAGTGATCAAGAAGAGCTGGGTGTCAGGACTTTGAGAATAAAAAAAGCATACTCACTTGGATGAAGAGGGGCTGAAAGGTAAACTTGCCAGGGTAAATATAATATACTAAAGGCCCGGTGCATGAAATTCGTGCATGGGGGGTGTGTCCCTCAGCCCAGCCTGCACCCTCTCCAATCTGGGACCTCTCAAGGGATGTCCAACTGCCCTTTTAGACCTGATCCCAGTAGGATCGGGCCTAAATGGGCAGTCAGACATCCCTTTCACAATCCAGGACTGCTGAATCTCAACTGCTCGCCTGCCTGCCTTCCTGATTGCCCCTAACCACTTCTGCCTGCCAGCCTGATCACCCCCTAACCACTCCTCTGCCAGCCTGTTTGATAACTAACTGCTCCACTGCCAGCCTGTTTGCCCCTAACTGCCCTCCATGCAGGCCTGGTCCCCCCCAACTGCCCTCCCCTGCTGACCCAGTCATCACTAACTGCCCTCCCCTGCCAGCCTCATTACCCCTAAGTGCTTTCCCCTGCTGGTCTGGTACCCCATCCAACTGCCCTCCCCTGCAGGCCTGGTCGCGCCCAACATTCCTCCTCTGCCAGCCTGGTCACCCCTAACTGCCCTCCCTTGCAGGCCTGGTCCCTCCCAACTGCCCTTCTCTGCCAGCCTGGTAACCCCTAACTGCCCTCCCCTGCAGGTTTGATAGCCCCCAACTGCCCTCCTCCCTTGTAGGCCTGCTCCCTCCCAACTGCCCTCCACTGCTGGCCATCTTGTGGTGGCCATCTTGTGTCCACATGGGGGCAGCCATCTTGTGTGTTGGAGTGATGGTCAATTTGCATATTACTCTTTTATTAGATAGGATAGAGACCTGGTGCATGGGTGGGGGCCGGCTGGTTTGCCCTGAAGGGTGTCCCAGATCAGGGTGGGGGTTCCCTTGGGGCATGGGGTGGCCTGGGTGAGGGGCCTGTGGTGGTTCGCAGGCCAGCCACACCCCCCAGCGACCCAAGTGGAGGCCCTGGTATCTGAGATTTATTTATCTTCTATAATTGAAACTTTGTAGCCTTGAGCGCAGGCCAGGGCAGGCCAGGGCAGGCAGGAAGCTTGGCTTCCTCCATTGCCATGGGTAACCCAAGCCTCCTGCTCTCTCCAGCTCCATGGCTGCCTCCATCTTTGTTGGGATTTATTTATCTTCTATAATTGAAACATTGTAGCCTTGAGCGGAGGCCAGGGCCGGCCAGGGCGGGCGGGAAGCTTGGCTCCCTCCATCACTGGGAGCAACCCAAGCCTCCTGCTTGCTCCAGCTCCATGGCTGCCACCATATTTTTTGGGTTAATTTGCATACTAGCTCCTGATTGGCTGGTGGATGTGGTTTGTGGGCGTAGTGGAGGTACGGTCAATTTGCATGTTTCTCTTTTATTAGATAGGATTGTATGAATTATATAAAGAGTTGGTCATAATTTGGGCACTAAATTATTGAAAAACCAATCTTTAAGTTGAAGAGCTGAGTCAGAGAATCTGAGGACAGGATTTTTTGAACCATATGCACAAAGAATAATGACCTAAGGGGAATCTCCATATGTTAACAGGGCCTCAGGCAAGAATTTATCTCAATGGAGATGTCAAACGATCTAGGATGTAATGAGATGCACTAAGAAGTATTGAGGTATGACCTGGAAGATGTGAAGCCCTAACCGATGGCAGAAATTACTCTGAGAACTAGAAGTAAGACTAAGCCTTCTAGTTGGAAGGTCAGCTGGCTTGAGTGGGTAAGCTGCTGGGGGAAGTGACTTAGAGCTTCTACTAGGAAAACAACAGTTCTCATGATTTTTGCTGGCTCTTGAGATAGTAACTTAGTTAATTTGCTTTGAAAAATTAGACAATCACATCAACCCAATTAACTAAGCAATAACAGTTAAGACAAGGAGTATTTTCAAAAGAAATCCAATCCTTTCTTTGTGTTAATTTATATATATGCCACACAATTTTCACATTTTTGAAATGAAAAAAAAATTCGTGTTTTAATATTTTGTGTAATATCCACTAAAGTAAGTATTGAAATAAGTCTGAAGAAAATAATTGTATAATTCTATTCAGTGAGACAATCTGACTCTCAGAAAGAATTGACGTCGAGAAGAACAGTAAAATTACTTAACCTATATAATAAAAGCCTAATATGCAAATCGACCAAACAGGAGAATGACTGGTCACTATGATGCTCACTGACCACCAGGTGGCAGACACTCAAAGCAGGAGCTGCCCCCTGGTGGTCAGTGCACTCCCAGAGGGAAAGTGCTGCTCAGCCAGAAGCCAGGCTCATGGCTGGCTAGCGCAGAGGCGGTGGCGGGAGCCTCTCCTGCCTTCATGGCAGCACTAAGGATGTCAGACTTCTGTGGGGAGTGGGCCTAAGCCGTCAGTCAGACATCCCCCAAGGGCTCCCAGACTGCAGGTGGGCGCAGGCCAGGCTGAGAGTCCCCCCGCCCCCAAGTGCAAAAATTTTGTGCACCGGGCCTCTAGTGATATATAAATATGTATGTATACTGGTTGACTATTAAAATTAATACAAGGTTTACAAAATTTTAACTGATATAAAATCCCACTTCATTGTTCTTAAATATTTAAGAGTGCAATATTTATCTAGCTAGCCTTGAAAAAAATTATGTTTAAAAATACTCTGGAAAATATGGTTGAGGAAAATGTATTTCCCTTGCTATACATATTTTCTCACTAGAGAATATAAATGGTTTGTGTGGATTGAAATTAAGCATATAAGTCCAAACAAAATTGCTATAAATTGTAGGTAAAAAAAAAATTACACCAAAGCAAATGTTCTACAGTGTGCTAAATTAAAATAGTTTAGTAAGGCATAAGCGGGAAAAGCTATCAACTGGGGGAAAAAATTGAATGTTCTGCCATGACTCTCTTGCAGTACAGCTTTCAGGCATCCGTGTGAACACCCCTGGTAACTAGGCCAGGGTATGAGATCATGTCTGTGTAAAGTATGTATAGATGTAAAATATTCTCTTTTGTAATGACTACAATCTCATCATGCCAAATTGCTATCTATCATACCATAAAGATTTCCCCCGCTTCCTTGTAAACCAAAAATCAGAAACACAGTACCCAATGCCCCTACATTTGGCTGTTTTACTTGTCCAATATGGAAAACTATAGAATGAATAGATAGAATAGATATTTCATTTCCAGTTCTGTGGAGATTTCATTGTGATAATTTTTCTTAACTGTAGAAGGTAGTCAAGATTTAACTGAATAAAACCAAAATTTCACTGTGAGATGTTTTACATTCAGCCTTAGCTATGGATGCATAAGAAAGAACTAGAAGGAACTTTAAATAATTTGTAGTTCAACCTCTTACACTGACAGATGTGGGACTTACAGCAGGAATTTAACTTACAAATGGTAGATTTTGGGGCTCAAACTCTGATCAGTAGGTCTGCAATCCAAGACTATCTTTCTTTACCAAAATTGTTTTAGTTCTCTTATAAACCATTGTCTTACAAGCTACATAACTTTTGGCATATTCCTTAACCATATTATGCTGCAGGTTTCTTACTTGTAGAATTGAGATAATCCATATAAAACACAGCTCAGTGCCTAGTTCAAAGTTAATCCAAACATGCACCAAATTTTATTAGTAGCTTAAGATGTTGCTGCTTTTGTAATATTATTCCAAAGAAAGACTAATTATTACAACAGTTATAAAAATAACTAGTATTTTGGAGGTGTTCTCTATGTGTTAAGTACATTCCAAGTGTTTTACCTGGATTAATTCAATTTTTACAATAATCTCATTACATATTAAAATCAAATAGTTCTTCCCACACGAAGCTGAAATGGAAATTATCTTTAAATTGTTCTGCTCTGTTTTTGAACCTACTTCTTTAGGCAAATTAAGACATACCACCTTATTCTTGCTATTGTAAGATCATTGTGTAGCTCTGGTATAGGGCCCAAAAGAATGACTAGAGTGTAAAACACTTGTGCTTCTTACTACTTCATCTTAAACAGTGGCATCGTTTGGAGGAGAAATGATGAAAGCAATGTTCAACACTGGACTTTGGTTTACTTATCAGGAAAATGACGTGGGGGTGGGAGGATATAGAGATAAATATTTAAAATTTAATATCTGAGGTATGTTTTAATTTTAAAACAGACAGACTGGTTCTTTTACTAGTTCTTTCTACCTCAGCTTCTCAGTGAGACTGATGAAACTACTCAAGAAGTTCAAAAATTCCAACAAGTTTAAACACAGTTTGATACACCCATTGTCAACCTCAACTCAGTTCCTAAATTCTGGTTTTCTTAACTGGGATATCTACTTTTTCATCTACCATCTTGCTGAACAGACTTTAAATTCAGTGTCAAGTTTCAATTACATTTTGCTGATAAAAAAAAATCTTTAGTTGTATATATGTATTTCTAACCTCAGCCCTATTTAGGATTTTTTTGTGAGTTAGTATGAGATTTTTGACCAGACATAGGTTTAGAAAATAGACTTAGAAATTCAGAAACTCCACAGCTGCTAAACCTATTTAAAAAATGTAAGAATTCACTATTATATATAATTTCTAGTTTTCCTTTAAAGTAAACATAGTTTAAATATTTTTGAGGGTCCTTTATCTCTTTTTTAGTCACTATATTGGAAAATATTGTATTTTCTTATACTGTGTTGAAATAATGTCACAGAAAGCTCTGTAGTGTATGTAGTGTACCTGTTGGAAAATTTTAGAGTTCATCAGGATCTAGGCTAAAATCTATCAAAGACAAAAACAAACAAACAAACAAAAAACAGCCAAATGACAAAATTTATCAAACTTTGTTTTCAAGGTTAGTTATTCTAATCATCTCTGAACCTCTATACCATGATATCTGTAATCTATTCACTGGGAGCTTTGAAATGCTCTTCATCTCCCTTTTCAAAAACCAAAATATGTTATTATTTTTAGATACTTCACCATTTTTCATGGTGAAATTTCTAAAAGTTCTTGCATTTTAAAAATGAAAAATCATACCACATTTCCTAAGTAATATCATAACTACATCATGGGATACTTTTTTATCTGTGAACATTGCTTTTATTTATTTTTTAATTAAATCTTTATTGTTGAAAATATTACATATGTCTCCTTTTTTCTCCATTGACCTAGCCCATCCCCGTCCCCCACCTCAATTCTTTTTTTTAAAATATATATTTTATTGATTTGTTACAGAGAGGAAGGAAGAGGGATAGAGTTAGAAACATCGATGGGAGAGAAACATCAATCAGCTGCCTCTTGCACACCTCCTACTGGGGATGTGCCCACAACCAAGGTACATGCCCTTGACTGGAATGGAACCTGGGACCCTTCAGTCTGCATGCCGACGCCCTATCCACTGAGCCAAACCGGTTAGGGCCCACCTCAATTCTTTACCACCCTATTGTCCATGTCCATGGGTTATGCATATAGCATACAAGTTCTTTGATTGATCTCTTCCCACCCACCCACCCCCCTCCACCTAAAGGTGCACATATGCATATAATAAAAATAGTGTGCAGTTGTTGATTTGTTACTAGATGATAGGCACTACGCTAAGCCATTTACATGGCTTATTTTTTTATCCCTCACAATTACACAATGGTGCAGGTGTTGTATTGATTCCTATTTTTGTCACAGTAATTGAGACAAAGAGAGGTTAATTAACTTGCTCATGGAGACACAGATAGAAGGAGGTAGAGTATTGAATCCAGAAAATCTGATTACAGAGCTTCTTTTGCAGCCGCTACACATACTACCTCCAACAGTAACTATTACTTTGTTTCATTTGTATTGAGATGACTATCTAATATGAACTGGATTAATATGTGTCTAATAAATTAATGATTGAGTAACCTATTAGATGAGAAAGCCTAATTCCAGAGTTCTATTAAAGTTCACCTAAACCTTATCATTTTTACTGAAGAAGTAAATGTGAATTAAATTCTTGCTTTTGAATTCATTTAAGATTTGGAAATAAATATGGGGGAAAATAAATAAGGTTGGATTCCAGAGTTCCTGATTTCTGGGGAAAAATATATAATTCAATTGAAATATTTCCTGTGGCATACAAAGATTAAAAGAAAATTAATGTAAGTATATGGGGCACAAATACATTTCATAGAGTTTGTCTATGATTACTGTCACTCTAGGCTAACTAAAGTATTAATCAAGTAGAGCACTCCCATGCCTCCAGTTTTCTAGCAGTTCTCATCATGGTGTACTATGTAAATTAAACTCCTGTTCCAGGGACTCGGGTTCTCATATTTTATGAGCTTTGATACGATGGAGTTCACCTTAAAACTGGAGTATTTCTCGTGTTTCTAAAGTTCATAGCTGGGAGGTCATTTGTGACGATGGTGTCGATCCATTTCAGATGTGAGGCTAATCAATAACACGGCACTTCTACTAAGACTTTATGTAATATTATTTCTGACAACCTGTACTTGTTAATCTAATTCTTAAATAGAAAGTTACAGACAGTAACTTTAACTATGTCAATAAAGTTTTAGAAGACAAGTAACCTTAACTATGTCAATAAAAGGTATATTGTTTTAGAATTCTCTCATGGTGACAAACATCAGTTCAATGATGAATTTAAACAGACATGACAGGCATAGTACCCACTGTATGGATTGTGGCATGGTGAAATATTTGAAGAAATATTGCTTAGTTATACTATGCTAATTAAATCATGAATCTGTCTAGTACTGCTGTCTTTTATAGTCTTACCATGAAATCTCAAAATAAAAAATACACTAGACTAGTTCAAGAGAGAAAATTAATAGCTAGAATATGGTTATCTATCAATCAGTCTGTCTGTCTATCTATAACTTCAACCCCATATCTTTCCATAAACTCCATCCTCAACACTCCATTACAAAACCTGGCTCTCTTGCGAGTCCATGGACATGTTAGGCATTCTTCTACCAGAGGCTTTGGATGAGGTGCTAACCCCAGCTACAACTCTTGTCACCTAGATACTCGCATAACTGACGCCAACAGCTGCTCAAGTTTTTGCTGACTTATCTACTCAGTGAGGTCTACTTCTGTCACCTCTTTAATGTTATAGTCTACCTCACCTCTAGGGACACTTAAAACCTTTTAACATACTGTGTAAATGTACTATTATTGTGTATTATCTATCCACATTTGGACTTATGTGCCACAAAGACAGTGATCTCTGCTGAATTATCCCAATTGCCCAAGTACTGCCTGGAGCATGGTAAATGTAAAATCAGTATTTAAATGTTTCTTTGATGAATGGAATATTTACTTTTTTTTGTATTAATTTTACTCCATTTTCTGTATACCTTTAAATATATAAAGGTTTATTCCCACAGGCTTCAGGAAATAGGTAGTAGTCAAAGGAGAAGCTCTCTTCCCGCCAAAAGACAATTGCACATTTTGGTATGTGTTTGTTCTAGAGGGGAAAACTGAAGTTTCCATCAGCGATGCTGTGCAAGATTCTTACATAAGACCTAACACCAGCCTGCAGTGGAGGCCCTTCTATAGGGGCCCAGACAGAAGCCAAAAGCTGTTGAGTATAACGGGGCAAAGGAGACAGTGAGGAAGGGTAACAGGCACCAAGCATGGAGAAGGAATACCAGACTCCTTGGAATGGTGTGGTGGTTGTTTTTGTTTGTTTGTTTGTTTTCCTTTTTAAGTCATCTTTGTGGGAAGATTCTGGACAGGGATCCCAGAAAAAGAAAGCGTCCAAGATTCCTTTAGCTGGCCTGGGTGCTAGAGCAGCTGGTACAGGAGAATCTACTATGTCAGGTTCAGGCAGAGCCAGGATGGAATGCAGAATTAAAGGAGTACTTAGAGGAAACAGTTTGGCTTGGGATGCTAGATGGCCAAGCGTCAGCCTTTGGTCCAGTGCAACCCTGGCCTAACTTGTCAACAGTGAAAAATTTGTCTGTTTAGAAGAACCAGCTGGAATCACACCAGCTTCTGTTACCTTCATGTATATTGCTTGGAAAAGATTAATTTGTATGAACTTTCTGAGATGTTAATTCCTGGGACTGCTTTATTCTTCCCAGAAGGTTGTTTATTGGTGGAATAATCCTCACAGGCTGAAAGCTAGAACACACCAGTCTTGGTCTGCAGTTCCTTAGGAATGGGTTGGCATGTGGTTGAGCTTAGAGGAAAAAGCTGCATCTTCTGGTAGATGATGAACTGACCTGCTGTCCTACACCAAACATCAGCCTGAGGTATGTTTCAGCAAAGGCAGGTAGCAGTTTTAAGAGCAGAAAGGTAGAGGGGATCTAGAAAAGATCTGCCCTGATAAAGAGTCATCCTCAGGTGTGAGGGAGAGGGCAACGAACCCAGCGACACTTCCCTTATCCAGCAATTTCTGTCACTGTTGTGACCAGCTTCTTCCCATTCAGTAGGCTCTCATGCTGCTCAGAGATGCAGGGCTCATTAAAGTCACTGCCTCTGTAGGAATTTGCACATTCATCTCAAGATTTGGCACTGACTATCTCACAAGCTAGGGAATTCTTGCTCAGGTAAACGTGACAGCCATCCCTTTTGTTGATGGAAATCACTGGCACTTTTCCCATTACCTGAACTCTGTCATCCCTATTATTGATTATCTCCATGATGCCCATCACATCACAGAACACCAAAGTTTCTTACAGTTATCTAATATAATGGAGTTGTTCTTTTTTCTCTTAATTTGCAATGTCATATTAACACACTTGTATTAGTCCATGTAAGCCACCTGGTTTAGCTCTGTGCCAATAATTACCAGGTTGTTAACGTTTTCCTGATTTTCCACTCTCTGCTTCTTGCCCTCCAGTTCAAGGCAGAGCTGGCTCCTTCTCTGTGGCTGTTTCAAGGGATGGGCTGACTCCTGGTTTGGGTACTGAGAATAGCTTGGGGCCACTTCGCACTGGACCACTCGGAGCCTGCAGGGCAGGGTTCTTGTGAGCCTCCGTGTCATCAGGTGTACGTTTCAGGGCATGTGTGCTGCTCTCCCTGATTCATCTGCTCAAACAGTGCTGAGCATGAAGAGGAGACATCTAACCTCAAACTGGTAGGGTAGGCTATGGTGGGGAGGGGGGTGGGGGGCGTGGCGGCAAGGCGGGTGGGATTTGATCCAGAAGAGGGTCCAGATGGCAAGCCACTCAGTTCTTTTGTCACGGGCCCCATTTCGCTCCAGGCCAGAACCGCAGTACGGAACTCTTTATCTTCAGCCTGCAGCTCTATCCACATACTCAAGTACGTTTTGACCAGTCCACATGCTCTTATCCATATCTTTGTACTCCTTGAGGACTTGGTTTGTATAAAACATGGCAGCATTGTTCATTTCTTTCACTTAAGGAACAGGCTTGGGAGCCATACCACCCAGCCCAGGGCTTGGATACTGTCACTGACAGCTTGACAGGTAATTGAACAACTTGCTGCCTTGGTTCTTCTCCGGAATAGTTATCACTTCTTGATCTGCTCTGAGATGGGAGCCAACAAATCGGAAAGCTGATTACCTGTTGGCTGCTGACACTGAGAGACTATAACCAAGTGAGCGCACTCCAACTTCAGCCCTTTATGGACCATCTCCACCTGTTTCTGCACGGCTCCTCCAGTCTTTCCTGACCTTCCGGTACTCTGCCACAGGACTAGCTGGCAGTGAGTCAAATGTTTCCACGTAGGGAACATATCCTGCTTTTGGGGCACTGTCTGCAGACCCACAGTGCATTCCAGAGGCACGGGATACACTGCCTCCAGGCAGTGCACAGCCCTCTCCAATCTTTCTACCAGATTTTGCATGTCAGCCATAATGCACCACCTGCTTTGGGCCTGCGGAAAGCCACTCTCATCCATGTAGCTAAAGAGTTTTTCCCAATCTGTGATGCATTAATTTATATTTATATATTGTACAAGTGGTTCTGGCTTTAGCAATTATCAGATAAAATAAATTCATTTATTTGCATTAAACAAATCATCGAAAATCTAAAATTTCATTTATAACTCTAAGAGTTTCAGCATTTTCTTATCACACTGTTTTTTGACAGCTCCAAAGAAAGTGTGCCATGCTTTTTATTAAATGCCTAAGCAATAATCACTCACAAAGCCTTTATAAGGAAAAGATTGTTGATTTCAGAATATCCTTTAGAATATATTCTCAACTGGGCAGTGTCCTCTTTCTATTAAGATGACAGTAATTATTTCAGGATAAAAAGCAAACTAATATATGCAAGTATGCAGGTTTAGAAATAAAAACTGACTTCAATTAAAATAAATAACATGGGTTACAGGAATCTATCACAATACCTAATTATTCAGTTTTATAATAACTTTAACATTTTAAAAAGGTTTGGTTCCAAAAGATTGAATGATAAAGTTACATATGATTATATACCTACAATGGATTCTAAGTGCTATTCAACGGGTTTCTGATACTGACTCTGAGCCTGTTGATTCCTTCTTGTTAAGTAGGATCTCAATGAAAATTCAAGAGAAACTAAGCATCTAACCTTTCCTTCCTCCCTGAATGGGCCACATTCTGTCCATCCTCTTTCCTGTGTTGCAAAAACTTTTCCACTCATGGTAGTCTGCATGTTGATGTATTTTCATTTATCAGGTTTGCTATTATTTGCAGAAATCTCAACATCTCATTTCCTCAAAGTTCCCTTTAAGTAATGACCCTATATGAATTTTACTAGTGGCCTGGTACATGGATTTGTGAACATTGAAAAGAAATTAATTAGAAGAAATATTTTAATATCGCTATTCGCTCTTTCTCTATAATAGAAGTGTCAACCAAATTCATGATCATCAATGACAGACTGAAACAAATGTGCGCGATCGGTGCCAGTTAGAGCTTTATATATATGGCGCATGTGCAAGTCAACTTAGGCTTTTATAGATATAGAATAAACTTGCTTAATTAGACCTGCTTTCTGATTTAGCTAAATTTTTTCCAGCCCAGTGAAGCACGCCAACTTCTTTTTCGGGTAATTGTCAGCAACACAGCAGTAAATATCAACACAAAGCAGATTATTATTATAGATCACGCAGGGAGAACAAAGGGTAAAATATTTAACTGCAGAAGTGTTTGATTATATTCTGCACAGTGAGAAAACCTGAAGTCATTTTCAAGGTCCACCATATCTTACTTCTTTTCAGTCAGTTCAAGTTTCTAAATCTCCATTTCCCAGCTAATAAAAAGAAAATAGGGTTCCACGGGGTCTTCTATCTACCTACTCCAGGACTTCTGTGAGGATCAAATGAGATGAGGCACGGGAAAATGCTTCACAGACATTTGGTTAAAGTGTGAAACGTTTGCACCTGGCTACAAAGCAAGTTGTGTTCCTGGGCTGAAGAAACTGCAAGGAGGCTAGTTGTTGCTAGGAAGAGAAAGCTGGGTGTTGCTACATGACGTCATTACCCAGCACCCACAGCCACCTTTTCCTGGCTGGGCTGGGCTGGGGGCCTGCATTTTGTGCCACGGGGTCTCGGCAGCGTTGGCTGTAATTTGGTGGGCTGTCACTCTGGGGTGGTGGCGGCGCCTGTGAACCACTTGGGGGAAGCCTAGTGTTGCTTTGTGGGTGCCAGGTCCATGGTGCCATTTCTCTGTAAATGGCTAGTGTGCATCACAGCAACTCCTGCGTTGTGCATCTGTCCCCTGGTGGTCAGTGCGTGTCATAGCAACTGGTCGGACAAACACTTAGCATATTAGCTTTTTATATATATAGACTAGAGGCCTCGTGCACGAAATTCATGCATGGGGAGGAGGGTCCCCTCAGCCCAGCCTGCACCCTCTCCAATCTGGGACCCCTTGGGGGATGTCCAACTGCTGGTTTAGGCCCAATCCCTCTCACAATCCTGGCTACTGGCTCCTAATTGTTCACCTGCCTGCCTGCCTGGTCACCCCTAACTGCCCCCCCTGCCAGCCTAGTCAGCTCCAACTGCACCCCCCCTGCCAGCCTGGTTGCCCCTAACTGCCCCCCCCCACACTGGCCTGGTTGCTTCTTACTGCCCCCGACCCATAGGCCTGGTCACCCCCAACTGCCCCCCTCTGCCAACCTGATTGCCCCTAACTGCCCCCCCGCAGCTGGCCTGGTCGCCCCCAACTACCCCCCTGCCAGCCTGGTTGCCCCACGCAGCCTGCTTGTTCTGTTGTTTGGTCATTCCTCACTAACCCTCCTGCAGGCCTGGTCGCCCCATGCAGCCTGCTTGTTCAGTCATTTGGTTGTCCCTCACTAACCCTCCTGCCGGCCTGGTTGTAGGCAGCCATTTTGTGAGGGCATGAGAGTTAATTTGCATATTACCTCTTTATTATACAGGATTGCTAAAGGGGCTTACCACAATACTTACAGTTAGTTACTTATTACCAAGAATGGGTGTCTCACTCTACTTATTAGGTGCATCTCTTAATGCTGCCTTTTTTTTTTTTTTCTGTGTCTGCAGGTTCTCTGGCCAAGAGTCTCTGTAAACTGCCTCTGTGTTCTTTGCTTCACTGGAGTGATCAGAAGAATTTATGTGCTCCTTTCTTCTGTAAAATGAAGTTTACTTTTTGGAAAGAAAAGTAAAAGGAAACTGCCACTGTATAAAAGCACTGATTCTATTTTATCCAATGTTTACAAATAAACATCATTGAGTGTTGCTACTGCTCAAGGGCTTTAACTATTTGTACATTTCACAGTGACTATGTGGGTGACATGTCCATGAACATCATCCTGTGCCAGACTCTCTTTGAGGCTCTGGTGCTAACATATTTGATCACACATATTTGTACACAAGGAGCTTTGGGTAACTTCTGGTAGTTTAGCTAGTGAAGTTTAAGGAAATCTTAACACATTAGATTTGGGTGATTAGAAGGACCATCATTCTTATAATGAGAACCATTAGTCCATATAGTTAAATGAAACTGCCGAAAGATACAGAATTAAATACTTTGAATAAAGGTTTTCCATGTTAAGAGGTGCCTCAAGCACATAACTGATAATATTTTCTAAGACAACTTATTATCTCCCTCAAAGCTTTTGAGTCTGTATTGCTAATAATGCCTCTCAGGTGTCACTGAGAGTTGCTACTTATAATAACTAACAAAAGTGCTCAAATGCTTGTGGAGCTTCTCCCTATTAATCTAAACTTTATTCAAACTAGTCAGACTCATGGAGATCTTCATTCACTTGAGCCTACCACTTTCTTGTGCAGTTTTCCTCTAATTTCCTTTTGTTTTACCTTAGAGTCCAAGGCTCATGATAATCATCAGGATGATACACAAACCTTTCCACTTTCTTCCTCTGCTGTACTTCTCCAGCAGATCCTAGACTCTGGATATCAACTGCATGAGGCATAGCTGCACCTAGTAACTTATAATTCGTTGCTGGAGAAAAATGAAGAGTTGTGTTTAAACGTATAATTATGAAAGGACTTTTAGAGAGAGGACAGGCAGTTTTAGGGAAAAGGGAGGTCCACAGGAGAGGAATGCATATGTGATGTGAAGGAGATAGCTCCAAGGCACCAGAATGCTTATCTTACTTTCATCGAGGATAGAGAGATGTTATAAGAGGAAGGCATATATTCACAGAGAATAGAGAAATGTTGCAAGATGAGGAGGAGAGAAAAAGGGGGACACCAGGTGGGCTTTGACCTTTGAAATTGATACTCTGCAGAAGAATGACCAATTAGGAAAGCATGGGGGTCATAAATTAAGGAAGGTTCCAATCAGAAAGGGTCACGAAGAGACAAAGAGCTACAGCCTTTGTAAACCTGGAGACAAAGAGATTCAGAACAAGATTTAGGTTTTTCCCATTTTAGAGAGAGAGAACAAGCTTTTCCCATTTGGGGACCCCTGCCCAGGGGATTCCCCTTTGGGAACCATTTCCCAGGAGGAGTTTGTATAAACTTCCAATAAACTACACATTTTTTTAAAAAAATTTTAGTCTTCTGACCAGGAGTCTGGCACTGGGACATTCCTGATCTTCTGGATCTAAGCAGCCATTTTTCTCCTGAAGAGCCAGCCGCTTCCAGCAGTCTAAGGGCAACCAATACAGCCACACCTAGACTACACCCTGAGCAGTATAAAGAACACAAAAAATCTGAGTACCCCAAAGAGCCCTCAGCTGGGTTGAAGAGAGGCCGTTCAGTCCCAGAAAGTGATACAGCACCACTCCCATCTAAAGCTCTATCAGAAACAGCCACTTGAGAGATTAAGACTGACAGCAGGCAGACAGGCTAGGTGGGCAGGTTGGTGCTACCTGCTTGCAGTCAAGTCTATGGAGATAGACACAAACAGAGGAGCGGTGGATCGCTTGGAACTTCAACACAGTGCTGACGACCTGACAGGAAACTAAGAAGTGGCATACGGAACAGAAGAGTAAGTTCTTAAACCACTCCCCATGTGGCATTAAAACTCAGCTGAAACAAATGACACTTCACTTGTTTTATTTTTATCTTTTATTTAAAAAAATTTTTTTCTTTATTTTGTTTGTTTTATTTTTTTTGCATTTTTTCATTCTATTTTTATTTTTTATTGTCATTTTATTTTATTTCTTTATTTATATATTTTTTCTTTCTTTTCTTCTTATCCACTCATTACCTTTCTATCTCCTCTGTACTGAACCAAGGTACTCCCCCTATTCATTCAATTCCTTAACATTACTATCTCTATATAAGCTCTGCCTCTACAGATTCTTCCCCCTCCCCTTTTTTTTCTGGGTGTTTGTTGTTTACATTTTTTGGTTTATCTGTTTGTTCTGTGGTGTTTTCTCCATATATATATTTCTCTTCCTTTTTATTTCCTCTCTTACCTTTTTTCTTTTCTTGATATCATTTTTGCTCTCTTTTCTCTCTCCTAATTTTCTTTTCTCTGGTGGTCACTTATATTGGGGCTATCGGTATTGTGAGTTCATTCTTATTTTGTTCTCTTTGTGTCATGTCTTGTTGAATTGTATTTTGTGCTGTTTGGTCAATGTGGTAGAGAGTGAGTCACATAATCAGACACCCTGAGAAGAGACTCCATCCAATGAGTCTCAAAATTGAAGATGAAATCAGGAGCTTCACAGACAATAACACTCAAGACCCCACTACACCAAGAGAACCTGAATATACCATGTAGAAGGCATCCCTAGATTATGCAGCCTAGAGACCAGAGAGATTGCACCACTGCATCCCACAAAACATCTACTATGTAAGACAAACTAAAAAAATCTGGGTGGCATAGCAGTTTGATCTAATACATAGAAACAATCTCAAAGTAACAGCAAAACTGGGGAAACAAAGAAACAAACCCCATACAAAAGAAATGGAGGAATCACCAGAAAAGCAAATAAATGAAATTGAGGCAAGCAATTTGTCAGAGAAAGAATTCAGAGCAATGGTTATAAGGACACTGAAAAGGATGGAAGATAAATTCAACATGGGTAAGAATCAAGAAGAAATGAAGAATCAAGAGGAAATGAAGAATGACATTGCTGCAATAAAGACCACCTGGGAAGTTTCAACAGCAGACTAGAAGAAGTTGAGGGCCACATCAGTGAGTTAGAAGACAAGGTATAAAAACACCTAAGCACAGCAGCAACTGGAAAGAAAACTCAAAAAGCAGGAGGAGAGCCTTAGGGAGCTTTGGGACAACGAAACAAAACATCTACATAATAGGGGTGCCATAAGGAGAGGAATTGGAGCAAGGGATAGAAAACCTGAAGAAATAATAACAGAAAACTTCCTTGATTTTATGAAGAAAAAAGCCACACAAGTACAAAAAGCACACAGAATCCCAAACAAGATGAACCCAAAAAGACTGACAACAAGACACATCATAATTAAATTGGCAAATATCAACAACAAAGTGAGAATCTTAAAGGGCTGCCAGAGAGAGACAGAAAGTTACCTACAAGGGATCTCCCATTAGACTATCAACTGATTTCTCAACAGAAACACATCAGGCCAGAAGGGAATGAAATGAAATATACAAAGTGATGCAAAGCAAGGGACTGAATCCAAGAATACTATACCCAGTAAGGCTATCATTCAAATGAAGATGAAATCAGGAGCTTCACAGACAAAAAAGGGCTGAGGTAGTTTATTACCACCAAGCCAGCAATGCAAGAAATGCTAAAGGGACTGCTGTAAAAAGAATAAATGGAAAGGGAAAAAGGAACACAGGCATAAAGGATAAAAATAGTGACAAACAAGTACCTATTCTAATATATAAAAAGCCAGGGGCTGTCATGACTGAAACAACCAGACGGATGATGGAACAGCAGGCTGCATGGGGCAACAACGCTGGCAGGGAAGTTAGTGAGGGATGACCAAATGACTGAACAGCAGGCTGTGTGGGGCAACCAGACCGGCTGGAGGGTTAGTGAGGGATGACCAAATGACTGAACAACAGGCTGTGTGGGGCAACCAGGATGGCAGGGGGGCAGTTGAGGGCGACCAGGCCAGCATGGGGGCAGTTGACGGTGACCAGGCAGGCAGGGGGGACAGTTAGGGGTGATCAGGCCAGCAGGCAGAGGCAGTTAGGGGTGATCAGGCTGGCAGGGGTGCAGTTAGAAGTGATCAGGCAGGCAGGCAGGTGAGCAGTTAGGAGCCAGTGGTCCCTGATTGAAGAGGGTACATTTTGGGCTGAGGAGACTGCCTGCCCCCCCTCCCTGTGCACAAATTTCGTGCACTGGGCCTCTAGTCAATAATAACCTAAACATAAATGAATTAAATGCTCCAATCAAAAGACATAGGGTAGCTGTACGGATAAGAAAACATGACCCTATATATGTTGTCTACAAAAGACCCACCTCAGAAAAAAAGACTCACACAGATTGATAGTGAAGGGATGGGAAAAAATTTTTTTCAGGCAGGAAGGATATATGCAACCCTATGTTCATAGCAGCACAATTTACAATAGCTAAGACTTGGAAACAGCCTAAGTGCCCATCAGTAGATGAGTGGATTAAAAACTGTGGTACATTTACACCATGGAATATTATGCTGCTATAAAAAAGAAGGAACTCTTACCATTTGCAACAGCATGGATGGACCTGGAGAGCATTATGCTACGTGAAATAAGCCAGTCGGAGAAAGATAAATATCACATGATCTCACTCATTTGTAGAATATAATGAACAACTTAAACTGATGAACAGAAATAGAGCCAGAGTCATAGAAGCATCAAATAGACTGTCCAACCTAAGAGGGAAGGCAGGGGAGGAGGAAGGGAGATTAGAGATCAACCAAAGGACTTGTATGCATGCATATTAGCATAACCAATGTACATAGACAGTAGGGAGTCAATGCATGTGCTGGGGGTTGGGAGCGGCTGGGGAGAGGTAAATGGGGGAAAAGGGAGACTTATGTAATACTTTAAACAATAAATAATTTAAATAAAAAATAAAAATATATAAAATATTTTAGTCCATGAATTTATTCTTCAAACTTCGTAGTACATGAACCCACAAGGGAAAGTTGGCTCAACAAACCCCAAGTCTCAATTATATTGAAAATTGCTCTCATCATGCCCTTAAAGTCTTTATTTTTTATTTTTTTAAATTTTTTTATTAAGGTATTATATGTGTACATATCTTACCATTGCCCCCCCCACCCCACTCCCATACATGCCCTCACCCCCCAGTGTTTTGCATCCGTTGGTTACTCTTATATGCATGCATATAAGTCCTTCAGTTGATCACTTAAAAAGTTTATACAGCTGCTTGCTTCTTGTAATTATCTTCCCACCATCTTCATAAGATCAATCAAAGGATTATATCCTTGCCATTCAAATCCCAGGTTAAATTTATTGTTTCAGAAGCCTTCCCTGAACACTGAATCTAAAATAGACATCAAGTTGCTTACTGTTATTTCACCAAATTCTAATGTTCTGCTTAAGACTTACCAATTAAAACTACTTTTCTCATTTATTTATTATTTTATATACTGACTATTTCATCTCACTAGAATGTGAAGTCCATGACAACAAATAACATTTATGTTTTGTAAAATTGTATTTCTCCAGTACTTAGAACAGGGTGTGGCACTTAGTAGGTGCCAAACAAATATTTGTTGAGTGAACAGAATGAATAAACTTCTATAACTACTATTTGACTGCCTTTTACAAACATGGTATTAACATGATATTTGCAATTCAAATTCATTCAGAAGAAAAATGAATTGAGCTAATTGAGGCTTTTCTCTCACTGACCTTAGGCAAATAACCTAAACCTCTGAGATAACATTTTTTTTCCAGGAAAATTAGAAAATTGAACTAGATAGTGTTTTAGTTCTAAGTTACTGAAATTTTCTTTTCTTTGAGACAACTATATTTTATCCTTCTCAATTTTAATATTTGAGCCTTGTTTTCTAATCAATTTCAACTCAGGAGTTGTGGCCTTTCCCTAGATTAAATCTGTGTCTCAGTGCTTTTCTTTAAAAATTTCCCTCAACTATTTTAAGAGCTTTCCAAAAATATTAAGCAAGTATTTTTAATGATTTTTACCTTGTAAATTGGCATAACTTTCAGCATATCTATGCAAAGTGTCTACTTTTAAATATGGTACTCATAATGTACAACTAAATATTGTCTGAACAACTCTATTGAAGGCTCCATGTTAAACAAATAAATCAGATTGTGTCAAAATCCACTGCTGGAGATCTTACTTTATTAAATATGTTTATTTCTGTCATTATTAATTTCTAGTAACAGCAAAACAGAACAGAAAAATAAATGTGTAGTCTCAGACTACAAGCCAGAAAACACACCATAGCTTACATTTTCATCTGAGAGATCAATGTTCCATAATGTAGTTTAATGTCCTCTCAAACTCAAAGACCTACCTGAGAATAAAATGACAATTTCTATTTCCCTTTAGTGTCTACTCTAATTTAACTGAATTTTCATCATGATTTTTTGGAAATTGGATCTCTCTTGGAAATGTATGAACATTAAGAAGAGAATGTTACAACTATTTGGGGTATATTTTTATCTTCCCAATCTGATAATAACATAACATCTTTGAAAAGTCAGGTGATACGGATTTCCATTCAAACTAGTCCAGTGATTTGTCATAGGAAAAGAAATGAATTAAATAAGTTATATGGCTACATTTGGCAAGGATTAGCCAGGCAGGATGTACCATTTGGGAAAATATATTTTGAAATTAAATATGTGTGTGTTAGTTAACTCTAATGATATTGTCCCCTGATTTATTCAACTTGAATGTGTAACCACGGAAATGGTAAGCACTGTTCCTCATGAAATAAGCAATCTGACCACAGCTTGAAGGTCTAGGGATATTTGTATGGCAGAGAACCTGTCAGAAATGGTATTCCTTAGTCTTAAAGATTTAAAACCACTTTGTAGCTTTGCTAACTAGGGGCTTGAAAATCTGTGAGAAACTTTGAGATTCCCTAAGGACTCCCTTCTTACCTCTCCTGCCTCACCATCACGGAGGGTACAGTTTACAGTAAAGAGGAAGGAGAGGTGAAGTCTTAATGCAGCAGTGTTTGTGTTAGCACATGCAATTCTTCTGCTGATAGTCCTTTAATCAACCCTCCAACCCCTCCCTTTTATTTTCTGGCTTATTCAGTCATTCAACTAATTTTGAGTGCCTACTATGTGCTAAGACAAGACATATAAGGTATAGTTCTTATGGTGCATACAATTTTTTAAAATATGTAATCTACACTAATAAAAGAGAAATATGCAAATTGACCTTACCTTCGTGACACCCACCAGCCAATCAGGAGTGAATATGCAAATTAACCCAACAAAGATGGTGGGTTAATTTGCATACACAGGCGCTGAACGGCCGGGGACTGAGCGGGATGCTTGCATCGTCTCCATGGCAATGACGCAGGCGTTCTGCACCGCCCCAGCCGCTCAGGGCCTCTGGGCAGCGTGGGAAGGTGGGGCCAGAGCAGAAAGAGGCAGCTCCAGGGCTGGAGTGGAAAGGCAGTGCCAGCAGCCAGAAAAAGGAAGGCCCATTCTTGCACGATTCTTCGTGCATTGGGCTTCTAGTGTTACATAAAGATTTATAGAATATGACATTAAAAACAGCTTAATAAATCATTTTTCCCATCTTCTTTATTTGTGAGGAAATTGAGGTCTAGAGATAGGAAATATTACTTTTCAAGATTACAGTTAGTGAAAATCCATAGTTTATAAGGGTAAGCAAATGTAGTTTACAGCTGTGGGTTTACACTTGTATTCCTTATTAATTATTATAGTACTTATTTGTATTATTTCCATACAAATGACTGTAAACCCACTTTTGCAGATCCCTGTATATGATGCCAGTATTTGTATTACTTCTTCACATATCCATAAGGATAATTATCTATTCACTTCTGCTTTTTAAAATGTCTCTTTCCTCTTATTCTTTCACTATATTCTGGTTATTCTTTTTCTGGAACGTGGATGACCTGGTTGAGAGAGTTATACTTTTCAGTTTGCCCTTTTCTGAATCACCTTCAACTTGAGGTTCTTTAATTGTTGTCTGACACCATAGGAACAATCTTGGCTGCAAAGGAGGCCAGGTGAATCCCCAGGGTTTACTGCTCTGTGCTTCATTTCTCTTCTGTTGCTAACTGTGAGACCATTTGGCAACAGTAGACTTAGCGCCTTGAGATAATTAGTTCTTCCTCAGAATGGCATGGTTTTTAAGGAGGAAAGTCTGCAACATTTGTTTCAAAACCCAAATCTATCATTTGTAGAACATGACCCATTTTAGTGGCTCTCTGATATTTTTGAAAATAGTTAACATGAATAATATTCTCAATAAAGTTGTCTCCTTATGTTTTACTTCTGAATCATTTTTAATACTGCCCCAAACACATCTAGCCCTAATTGAAGAGGAACTAAAAAAAAAAATTCAATGGAAAAACATAACTTCCTACAACTTAAGTATAAAATAAAAACTTAGGTAAAGTGAATGAAGAATGATTAACACTTTATTATAGACTTTATATAGAGTAATTTCATTTTTAAGACATGAGTACACTTTGCACCTAGCACTTAGAATAAATTACTACATATTGAACCTCTCAGTATTTTGCTAACATTTTAACTCAATGATACTAATGTAGGAAGCTATATTCAAATATTAATTCTAAGAAGATGAGTAAAAAAATCATAATGATTGGGTGAAAGATCATTTATAATTTCTATACATATTTGTTTATCAGATAATTATCTAAGTCCAATAGGTAAAAATATTTGTTAATATATGTAATATAATTCCTCAAGGAAATTTGTTTAAACATACCAGAACAATCAGACCAGGTCTTGATAAATTTTCTATATTCTTCTTTTTGTAAAGATACTGACACAAAAATCAAATCCATCCTATCTAATAAAAGAGTAATATGCAAATTGACCATACCTCCACTACACCCACCAGCCACGCCCACCAGCCACGCCCACCAACCAATCAGGAGGAAATATGCAAATAAACCCAACCAAGATGGCTGCAGACACAGAGAGCAAGAGGGAGCCTTGGGTTTCCCTGGCAATGGAGGAAGCCAAGCTTTCCGCCTGCCCTTGCTGGCCCAGGCCTCCACTCAATGCTACAAAGTTTCAGTGATAGAAGATACATAAATCCCAACCAAAATGGCAGCAGCCACAGAGCTGGAGAGAGCAGGAGGCAAGGGTTGCCCGCGGCGATGCGGCAATGGAGGAAGCCAAGCTTCTGCAGCCCTGGCCTGCTTTGGCCTCCGCTTAAGGCTACAAAGTTTCAATTATAGAAGACACATAAATGTCAATAGAAATGGCTGCTGCCACAGAGAGAGCAGAAGGCTTGGCTCCACTCCAGGCTACAAAGTTTCAATTGTAAAAGATAAATAAATCCCAGATCCCAGGGCCTCTGCTTGGGTTGCCGGGGGGGCATGTCCGGTTTGCAAACCACCACAGGCCCCTCGCCCAGGCTGCCCCACGCCTCAAGGGAACCTCCACCCTGATCCGGGACAGCCTTCAGGGCAAACCAGCTGGCCCCCACCTGTGCACCAGGCCTCTATCCTATCTAATAAAAGAGTAATATGCAGATTGACCATCAGTCCAACACACAAAATGGCTGCCCCCATGTGGTCAAAGATCCTGCCCCCATGTGGACACAAGATGGCCACCACAAGATGGCCTGCAGGGGAGGGCAGTTGGGAGAAACCAGGCCTGCTGGGGAGGGCAGTTAGGGGTGACCCGGCTGGCAGAGGAGGGAAGTTGGAGGTGAATGGGTCTGTAGGGAAGGGCAGTTGGGGGGCACCCAGGCCTGCAGGGGAGACCAGCTGGGGGGTACCAGGCCTTCAGGGGAGGGCAGTTAGGGGTGACAAGGCCTGCAGGGGAGGGCAGTTAGGGGTGACCAGGCCTGCAGGGGAGGGCAGTTATAGGCAAACAGGCTGGCAGGGGAGCAGTTAGGCATCAATCAGGCTGGCAGGGGAGTGGTTAGGGGGTGATCAGGCTGGCAGGCAGAAGCGGTTAGGGGCAATCAGGAAGGCAAGCAGGTGAGCAGTTGGGAGCCAGCAGTCCTGGATTGTGAGAGAGATGTCCGACTGCCTGTTTAGGCCCGATCCCACTGCGATCGGGCCCAAAAGGGCAGTCGGACATCCCTTGAGGGGTTCCAGATTGGAGAGGGTGCAGGCTGGGCTGAGAGACACGCCCCCCCCCGCCTGTGCACGAATTTCATGCACCGGGACTCTAGTAGAGATTATAAAAAAATAAACAAGATGTAATATTGTGACTTATAATAAGTATTTATTTTGTCTTCATCCACAGTTCCTGGCACAGAGCAGCTAAAATGCTTCTAATTTCTTAAGTGATAAATATTAACTTAGTGTCATCACATGATTTTTTTCAATTTTGTGAGAAATAATGTGCTACTTAATAGCCAATGGGATAGTTCTCCTTTCTTTTTTGACATAAAATGAGTAAACCAATTCTTTTGGTATGGAATTCACATCCTTGAAAGCTTGGTCCAGTTCACACTCCTGACCTCATTTATAATTAATATTATGATAATGTAAATATGATAATTTCTTCCATTATTATCATATTAATTATATAATAATGTATATTTCTGTGTCACATTGTAGCACATCTAAGTATACAATGTTGTGCATTCACAGCTCTGCGTTTGTTTCCTATAGTGAGAATGTCATTGTACTATCTTTGCCATAGAAATATTTAATGACAATAGAGCTCAAGTATCACTATCTCCAGGAGTTTTAAAAAATTCTTTGTAAAGGGAATTCATATTCCCTCTCCTTACTCTTCCATAATCCTTTAAACACTTCTTAAAGCATTTGCCATGTCCTACTTTCTATGTGAAATACCTATGTGCATCCCTCTCAATGACTATGGCCTTGGGTTTACCAAAGCACTATACTTTTTATTTTTTTAACAGTGCGGTAGAGAGCAGGCAAACAAGCTTTAATAAATGTGTGTTCCTAGTTATATCTAACCATCTTGGTTTGTCTTTACAATGAGGGATGAAAGTCCAAAGAAAAATTTGAAAAACCAGGCTTAGATCACTAGGATTCTTCCTCTACTGATAACACCATTATTTGGTGTTCTTTCTGACATTAAATTGTATATTTTTGTTCCAAGTTCTGCCACATTCCACTGTCCTCACATATTGGCACTGTAACTCTATAGGAGAGAGTTTACATGTAGGTCTAATACTGTTCTTTAGACAGACCTGTGCAGGACTGGCCCATGGCCGATGCCTGAAAACTTGGCTTTTGAAGTTTTCTGCACTGATAAGGCTGTTTTGCGTGCCTGGAGCACTGAATTCACTACACCAGCCTGATTTATGGCGAACATCTTTTTTCCTTCTGGGAATCAGGAACTTCTATGATTGTGGCTGATCAGACAGGCAGAGAGGTGCCTGTACGACCAGTTCCCAACCGAGACCTTGGACTGAGAGTCTAGCAGGCTTTTCTGGGCAGAAACACTGCATACATGTTCCTGTATTTAGCTGCTGGAGGCAGGAGCAGGTTCTGTGTGGCATCCTCTGAGAGGGAGGACTTTCCATCCTGAGCCTGGATTCCTCCACGCACTGCCACTGTGGTTTTCCCCTTGCTGGTCCTGCTGGGCATCCTTTCACCGTAATAAACCATAACCGTGAGGACAACTGCCTCTGAGTTCAATGAGTCCTTCCAGCAAATTACCAAACTTTCTTGGGAATCATGACAAAGGGAAGAACTAATTAGATATTGGCTTGTTACTTCTCTTAGCATCCTTCTTCCAGTCACTAGGATATTCTCATTTACGAAAGATGAATAACTCAGTGTTATACAAAAAATTAATTGTCCCCTATGCCTCCTAATACTTCATTCTTCTATCAGCAATTCCTACTTGTTCACAACACTGGCATTGTTTAAGCATGACTTTGCCTAGTTAAAAGATGAGAGAGTGAAAGAAAACATAATTAAAATGTATCTTTCTAAAGATGAAGTTGTATTGTCAAAGATACTGGGGAGATAATACAGGAGAAAGCAAACATTACTGGCTTTTATAATCCAGTTACCATCCTGCTATTTCCCAGGCATGAGACCTTAGGGGAATGTAACCTCATTGGAAACCAATTCTGAATATGTAACATGGGATAATAAGACTTCTCTGACACTCTTATAGAGATGCTGAGAAGATTAAATAAGTTAAAGTGTGTTAAATACAGCTAAACATTATCATACTTAATTAGGATGTATTTTCTCTATAATTCATTATTTTAGGCTTAAACCTGGAAAAAGAATCAGGAAGATGAGGTTCCATTCCATTCTGACCTCCATATACAGAGCTAGAACTACACAGGCCTGTGCCTTCATTTTGAGGAAAGCAAGAAAGACTTAAGAGATTTGAAAAGGAGTTTAGGTAAATAGCAGCTGTTCAAGGGTAAAAAAGTAAATTCTGAATTTTTCTTAAATGCACCAGCAAGCCTCCAGAACACATCTAGTTAAACAACAAAAAAGTTTGGTAAGTACCATGCAAGTGTCTCTTTAATATACTTTCAAATATTCATTGTGAACTAGGCACTAAACTGTCAATTGCATTACATGCCTTATCTCATGTAACCCTACATTGTGCCTTAGAGATTAGGTATTATTATCATCACAAATTTGCAGATGAAGTATTCCAAACTATGAGCTATTATGACATGTCCATATGGCTGGTGAGAACACAGCAGAGTAGGGGTAGCACACCTACTATGTGTAGGTGTATCGTGTTGTAGCATAATGCCTCTTGAATAATACCATAGCATTTTCCTATTCCTCTGCTTTGGCTAGAAACACAAAACTTTATGAGTTTCTGTTTCATTTGAATGTAACTATTCATGATATAGCTAGATATCAGTTTTTCATTTAAAAATAACGTATTTTTCATAATATAAATGTTAGTATTATTTGATATATCATTATAGTCTAATAGAGTATTGAACTGGGCCTAATAACATCATTGGTTATTTCTGGGACTTTGTCTTGCAAGTTTGCCTGGCTAATTTACATAAATCAGGGTGTACCCAAAAACAAAGTCCAACATGAGAGGTATGTAATATTGTGGTAAATCCTACCAGGGATTATATTTGTAGATTTTCTTTTCCTCTTCTTTAGTGAGAGACATGACGAAAGAATTATCTCAAGGTTACCGAAGATAAAATGTCTTCAAGCGACAAGTCCAGTTTGCACTTGTATGAAATCTTGGAACACAGCTAAACGTAAGTTATTTATGTTTTGAGGACTAAAATGATAATAATAACCTTTTAGATATGGGTTAGCTCAAGAGAAGGAGCAAAGTGCTTTGATGATGTACTCTTATGTGTGATCCAAATCAGTACTCCAAGGACCTCCTGGTGCCAGAGAGATGGCTGTGTAGGTACTGATATAGTTTAGCACAAAGAGTTGCAACATTAGAGGACAAAGTCTGAGAACCCTTTGTCTAAGATAAGCCCTGAAGTTGGGTATCCCCTGGAGGGATGGAATAAGCCTGAACAATGAGCCAAATCACTAAGGCAACATCGCAGATCCCCTGGCCTACACGTACCTGGGTGCCACAATTGACACCGCACGACAGCAGGAATCAATGGAGGAAGTCTAATGATCCTTCTGCCTGGGTAAAGAAATAAAATTTGATCCCTTTGGGGATGTAAATTCTAGGGTAGCCAGAACAAAAAATTATTAGACTTAATAAATTAATTAGGCAATGTAGCAGGATACAAAATTAATGTCAAGAAATCTATGGCATTTCTATACAACAATAATGAACTTACAGAAAGAGAGACTAAAAAAGCAATCACATTTACCACCACACCAAAAAAATTAAGATACCTAGGAATAAACTTAACTAAGGAAGTAAAAGACCGGTACTCAGAAAACTACAGGACATTGAAAAAAGAGATAGAAGAAGACATAATCAGATGGAAGAACATACTGTGTTCATGGAATGGTAGAATCAACATTATTAAAATGTCCATACTACCCAAAGCAATCTATAGATTCAACGTACTTTCCATTAAAATACCAATGGCATATTTCACAGGCCTAGAACGAACTCTCCAAAAATTCATCTGGAATAAAAAAAGACCCCAAATAGCTACAGCAATCCTGAGAAAGAAGAAGAAAGTAGGAGGGATCTCAATACCAGATTTCAAGCTGTATTACAAAGCCACTGTTCTCAAAACAGCCTGGTACTGACACAAGAACAGACATATAGACCAATAGAATAGAATAGAGAACCCAGAAATCAGCCCAAGCCACTATGCTCAATTAATATTTGACAAAGGAGGCATGAACATACAATGGAGTCAAGATAGTCTCTTCAATAAATGGTGCTGGGAAATTTGATCAGACACATGCAAAAAAATGAAACTAGACCACCAACTAATACATACACAAAAATAAACTCAAAATGGATAAAAGACTTAAACATAAGATGGGAAACCATAAAAATATTAGAGGAATCCACAGGCAGCAAAATCTCAGACATATGTCAAAGCAATATCTCCACCAATACAGTTCCTAGGGCAATGGAAACTAAAGAGAAAATAAACAAATGGGACTACATCAAAATAAAAAGCTTCTGCACAGCAAAGGAAACCATCAACAAAACAACAAGAAAGCCCACTGCATGGGAGAACATATTTGCCAATGTTATCACCAATAAGGTTTTAATCTCCAACACTTACAGGGAACTAATACAACTTAACAAAAGGAAGATAAACAACCCAATCAAAAAATGGGCAATGGACCTAAATAGATACTTTTTGAAAGAAGACATAAGGAAGGCCAAGAGAATAAGAAAACATGCTCAAAGTCACTAATTATCTGAGAGATGCACATCAAAACGACAATGAGGTACCATCTCACACTTGTCAGAATGGCTATCATTAACAAATCAACAAATGACAAGTGCTGGTGAGGATGTGGAGAAAAAGGAACCCTCGTGCACTGCTGGTGGGAATGCAGACTGGTGCAGCCCCTGTGGAGAACAGTATGGAGTTTCCTCAAAAAAACTAAAAATGGAACTGCCATTTGACCCAGTGATCCCACTTCTAGGAATATATCCCAGAAAACTAGAAACACCAATCAGAAAAGATATATGCATCCCTATGTTCATAGCAGCACAATTTATCATAGCTAAGATTTGGAAACAGCCTAAGTGCCCATCAGCAGATGAGTGGATTAAAAACTATGTTACATCTACACAATACTATGCTGTGGTAAAAAAGAAGGAACTTTTACCATTGGCAACAACGTGGATGGAACTGGAGAGCATTATGCTAAGCGAAATAAGCCAGTTGGAGAAAGATAAATATCTCATGACCTCACTCATTTGTGGAATATAATGAACAACATAAACTGATGAACAAAAACAGATCCAGAGACAGAGAAGCATCAATCAGACCATCAAACCTCAGAAGGAAGGTAAGGGAGGGTGTGGGTACAGGGGAGAGATCAACCAAAGGACTTTGTACGCATGCATATAAGCGTCACCAATGGACACAGACATGAGGAGGGTGAGGGCATGAGTGGGGGGTGGGGGGGGGGCAATGGGGGAATAAGGACACATATGAAATACTTTAATCAATAAAGAAAAAAATAAAATAAATAAAAATAAATAAATAGAAGGCAAAATTTAACCCAAAGTCATTGACCTTCTGCTAACTGCAGTTAATTTAAGAAAGAGATGTGTGATCGTTTTTGCAACCTAGTTTTGCTAATGAGTAAATATTGTGTTTGAGATTTGTTATATTTACAGCAAAAGACTAGAAAGAGAGGAAGTATATAAATGTACTAAGATCCTATACAACAAGAATAATAGCTTAAATATTTCCTGTAGTGTATTTTGGCCTGAGGAAAAGTTGATGGCCCCCAGTCGCCGCTCAACCTAAATAAAATACTAAGTGCCACACAAAAGTAATCACAAAAACTTCCCTCATCTTGTATTAACTTAATAACAACTATTTATCAAATATATACTATATTCAAGGGAGTTGGCTATGTTGTGCTGCAATTAGGAGACACAAACACTATGCTAAGGAGCTTAAATTCTACCACAGATTAGAGAAATTAAAGAGTTAATTGCACACACAAATATGTTTGCTTACTCTTCTAATTATAATCATTGCTATGAGGGAGAAATAATAAAAACATTATCAGTGAATGACATACCTCTGTCAACATAAATTAGATCATAAGGGAGGATAAAACCAAATTTGAGCTATACGGTGAAATACAGCTTATTATACCTTCTGGGAAATTTGAATTTAATTTTAACTTAGCCACAGAAAGAGATCATCTCTCTCCTTGCTGGACTTTTACTCAGAGAAACATGAGACCAGTATTTCCTCTAGCTATTTCTTTCCCAGACTAATTACGACACACAAAAAAATAGATAAAAGGCAAAAACAATAATGATAATAATAAAAGTGGATCCTTAGCTGTATCCAGGGGATTGAGAGCCTTGAAACTTGCCTCTGTCCTACAATACATTTCTTTACTATTTATGTGAGTTTGAATTGGATTTTTGTTATCTGCAGTGAAAGTGTCTGCACTGACACAGCCTCGCACAAGTCATTTAACCTCATAATTTTTTTCATTTACAAGATGAGCCCCAAGGATATGAAGCTTATTATAAATATCTAATGAGATGATGTTTGTCACTGTATATTTGCAATCTATAAACTCAAATACATTTTAAATTCATTATTATAAGCAAAAAATATAGTAATCAGATTTATGTTCATTCTCACTTAGAATCATTCTTATACAAACTAAAATAGTAAAAATATTCCTGGATACTGTTCTTCATATAGAAGTTTTCAGGAAAGAACTGATATTTATTTCTTAATGGCAACTAACAACAATATAACTGAACATTTTATGGAAATTTAGTATTTAAAATCATTTCCACATTTATTTTACAAAAGAAAGAGGAAGTCCCTAAGGGAGAATATGTGAAAAATATGAAATATGCTCCCCAAATAAAGGTAAACAATTTCCCATTTTAATGCATGAGTTGTGAGCAGATATAACTATTTACGCCATGATCAACCCCATCTAAGTTATTGAACTGGGAAACACATGGTGTATTGGGAGAACACAGGGTCTAGCATTGAGGTTGGGTACAGAAAAGCAGACTTGAGAGCAGAGAGCAACTAGTCAGCCTGAAGAGGCACAAGCATAGATGTGAAATGAGAGGCAGGAATAAATGAAGTAGAACAATGGGTTGTGGAAAAAGCTCGAGAGGTTAATAACTTTATCAATGACATTTTTAAAGAACTTACTTCAGAGAATTTTCCAGTAGATACATAAATTCTAATGTCAATTTTACATTTTATCTTCATAGTTTGAAAATGAACACTTCTACTTTTAATGTACATTCTATTTATAGTGCTCATTAAATTATCCCAATTTGGCCATGGGTGAAAAATAGAATTAGGTTTTGATAAATTAATAGCTAGTTGGTTTTTTTATTTATTAAGGTTTATTTATTAACTAATAAGAGTATTATTATAATAAGGTTAACCTTATAAAGAATGTTATTATTTATTAATTAAAATTTTGAGTATTTCTCAATAAATACTTTTTGTTTATTTTTACTTATCAATTGTTGATAATGCCCCATGCTCCTCAACCACATTACAGGAAAGGATATTGTTTTTAACATCATAATTTGGGGGGAGGGGAGTAGGATTGTTGCTGTTCATATGGAAAATAATACAATAATTAATAATTAATACCACAAGAATAAGCTCTGTGCTTCATGTACTCACAACTGTAAACCTACTTTTGCCCCACCCTGTATAGCTGGCTGAATATTTTCCATTACTATTATAATGGTTCATGAGGAATTTTAAAGATATTAGGAAAAAGGATAAAAAAAAAGAGCTACCAAAATGTTAATAAATCTTCCTGAATCAAATACTGACCTAAGCCTGCGGGAAAAAGGAGTTTCTTAAAAGACCACAACTAAAAGACTGATTGAATGATTGTTCAGCAGCCTGAACTATGGCAAGAAAATTGATCCTAGAGAAAAAAGCAATTACTATTGTTGGGATTTCAGCACTGATGGTGGTCTGTGGGAACCTGTCACTACTCAGGGGAATGAGGAGGTTTTTAGAGGTTTTGTAACACAGGCTTTTTTTTTTTTCAAACTCTAATTATCCAAAAGCATATAAGCATGTTTTAATGTAGGACTTATCAGATCTTATATAAATGTCTTAAAGAAAAAAAAATAATTGCTAAATATAGATTGGATTAGTTTTTCTAAAAACTGAAAAGTAGCCTCTTAAAATGAAACAATGACTGATGGGCCTCTAGTAAAATTTTGAATTCTTATCTGTTTGTTTCATTATGACTTCTGAGTTTATTTTTCTCTCTTGCTAATAAAATTCCTCTTATGTTGCTTTCATTTTAATAACAAAGAACATGCATCTGATCAATCATATTTTGTACTCGAACATTTTTATTCAAACTACTGAGTTATTATCAAATTATTGCCATAATAGAAAGAGATTCAGTATTCAAAGTTAGAATTGCTACTTTGGAGATATATATACATAGTAGGCAAATAAATGAACACAAATCAAATCATTTATTAAACACATACACACACTCTAACATAAATGTTTTGGTTAAAAAAAAAGAACTTTTTTCATTACATACAAGCAAATTCAAGAACTGGTGAGATTTAGAAATTTCTATGAATAATATAGAGAGAAAATAAACCATACTAGGATGTGACAAAAAATACAAATGTTCCCAATGGTGGTTCTTTGGAAATCTTAAAATACTACCCAAGTAATATAGTATTCTTTCAAATTCAACCACATTTTTCTTTCAAAAACCATACATCACTTTGTACCACTAGAAAACATTTCTTATTATTGTATAGGGAATATATCTGGTATCTTATATTTGGAGGAAAAATGACTGTGGGAATTATTATAGAGTAGGATGCAGAGTATAATAAATCAATCTGTTAAGTTCCTCATCTTGGGAAGGGGATATTGCACATTGCTTAAATAGAAACCTAGTTCAATTCCCAGATCCCCCACTTAAGCTATGTAAGCCTGAGCAAGTTACTTACATTTTATAAGCTTCAGTTTTCTCATCTACAAGATGGAAAAAATCATACTTAATAGTGTTCCATAAACTAATACATTCAGCTTAGGGCTTCTAAGACTTCTCTAAGGCCTCCTAAGGCAAAGCTGACTTCCTGAAAGGAAGAAAAATGTGCTTTCTGTACTTGCAGGCAAAAGAAGAGAATAATATGCGGAGTATAAGACTTCTGGGTAGAAAAGGGGTGATGTAATATTTGAGTAAATAAGAATGAGCACACAAGATTGGAAGGCTGACTGAAAACAAGTATCATTATGATTTTTTTAAAAAGTAAAAAAACTCATCTGGAAGTGAGAGATACTTGTCTGAACACTAGACCATGTTAGCTGTATAACAGAAAATAATCCAAGATAGAAGATCCTGGGCTTATAAAGAGAAATAATTTTAAGTTTTCTTTAACATGAAACAGGAAGGGATGGAGATGTTATAATCAGAGAGATTTGGCATGAATGCTCCTTATATAGGCTGCATGCCACTCAGCTTACCTGCTAGATCATTCACATAAAGTTGTTTTGAAGAGCCAGAAATATATACATGTACACTCATAAATAATTATGGTCTTATATTGATTGAATGAAACAATAGTCATTGTATAGTCGTTCTCATACTGACAGTCACTCTCAGCCTGATCTATTTCCCGCTGGCATAGCTCTGGGAGATCTCAATCCGGAGAATAGGTAAATTTGTTCTTCAAGCAAGAGCAAGATTCAAGAATTACATATGCAAACATTAAAGAAGGTGCATAGGAAGAGCAGCCTTTAGACTTTCAATTTCCAATTGCCTTTCAAGAAAGACCAGAAACAATTTTTCCTGCAAGTGTTTGTTGTTGTTATAACTCTGTAACGGCCCAATTATGTCAGCCTCCTTTCTGTTCTCCTAATATAAAGCAATAAAAGCTCTCTGTTTAAAAAGAGCAGAGGGAAGTTAGGAATACTGTATCCTCTGGAGTATTGTTAGCACAGGATTGCAGCTTGAAGATAGTTGGTGTTTTCCATAAATAGAAAGGCAAAAGACCAAATACTGGGAACGTAGGGAAGGAAAGAAAAATATCAGTAAGTCAGCCTAGGAACAGCCAGGAATCCCTAGGTTAGGAGAGTATCTGTGAATCTGATGTCATTCCCTATTATTATATGTCAAAAATATAAAATCTAACTTCATGGAATTCTCATTTCAAAGTGGGATAACAAGGCTTAAGAAGATAACTTTTGTAATTGCTTCCCTCTTCCCTATGTCTAAATTGACTGACAATGCAAAATTGGAGAACATTGCCCTGTGGCTGACAGTGACAGGAGGTGTGTGGAGAAATCATGCCCATTATAAATTACTAAAGGCCCCATGCATGAAATTTGTGCATGAGTAGGGTCCATATGCCTGGCCTGCGATCAGGGCCAATCTGTGGGGTGACCGGTGGGGCTATCAGGGCCCCAGCTCGCACCCACCTTGGCTGGCCTGGCGCTGGCCCACTCGCCGGCCCTGCCTCCGCTGGTTGCCAACCTCTGGGGGGTGACCAGTGGGGAAGTCTGGGGCCCCCAACTGGTACCCACCTTGGCTGGCCTGGTGCCACCTGCTTGCCAGCCCCACTCCCCGCCACCACCACCAGTCAGGGCCTGAGAACTGGGGGCAGCTCCTGTGTTGAGCACCTACCTCCTGGTGGTCAGTGCACATCATAGTGACTGGTCATTCTGCTGGTCATTCCGCCATTTGGTCGATTTGCATATCAGGGTTTTATTATATAGGATGAGACTTCATAATGCTTAGTCAGATACACATGGAGGGAAAACTTTTTCCAAAGGCTTATGGTTGTTTCAAGGGCATTTTTTTTCCTAGATTTATTCTCAAACTACTTTTAAAACTATTTTAAGTAGTCATTTCCTATTCCATTTGAACTTGGGCTATTTTCCATTATTTTAATGATTTATATATACTAAACAACCTTGCCAGAGGAGAACACCAACAGAGCTCAACCACTGATTTCATATGTGTTAAATACTTTAAGCTTTATGTAGGGTGTCTCAAAAAATGTATATACACTTTAACAGCTGATAGCTCAATTTTGAAAATAAAATGTACTTTTATAAACACTGCCTTTATAACTATTCAAAGTGTGTGTATACATTTTGGGGGACAACCTATATATAAACAAGCTATTGACAACTTATTAAGTTTCATAGATTTTTAAAATCATACGTATTTTAGTAAAGATACAATCTCAGGCATTTACAGGAGCTTTGAAGCCTTGACAATCAAAATTGTTTTTATTTTTATTTATGGACTAGAGGCCCGGTGCACGAAATTCGTGCATGGGAGAGGGGGGTGTCCCTCAGCCCAGACTGCACCCTCTCCAATCTGGGACCCTCGAGGGATGTCCTACTGCCCATTTAGACCCGGCAAGGGCAGGCAGAAAGCTTGGCTTCCTCCATTGCCAGGGAAACCCAAGCCTCCCTCCTGCTCTCTGTGGCTGCAGCCATCTTGGCTGGGTTTATTTGCATATTCTCTCCTGAATGGCTGGTGGGCATGGCTTGTGGGTGTGGCTTGTGGTTGTAGCAGAGTGATGGTTAATTTTCATATTACTCTTTTATTAGATAGGATGAGAAAGAGAGAGATATGGATTTGTTGTTCCACTTATTTATACACTCATTGATTGATTCTTATATGGACCCTAAAGGTAGATTTTTAAATGTGATTATCCAACTGTAATATTAATTTAGAAGATAGCATTTCTACTAAAATATTACTAATGTTAACTGTGTTTTAAATTTGTAAAAGCTGATCTAATATTTTCACAGAATGAAGCAAAATGTATGACAATGCACAAATCAAAATATTTAATCAAAAGTTATGGCATGCAATCAAGTCAAGCAATATTAGCTTGGAACTTTATACAATCCCATTGAAAAAGTCTATTTTTCATAAAACTACCTTCCTTCTTCAATTCTTTCTTCCCTACCTTCTCCTTTCTTTCCTTTCCTGCTTTATTCCAAGACTTCATTATATTCCACTGTGTGAATGCCCTACAATTTATCCACCTATTTTCATATTGGACTATGAATCCATTTTTAGTATTTTCCCACTGTAAACAGTGCTTCAAATAAATAATTATACATATATTATTAAGTACTTGTCACTCTATGTCTGTGCAATGGATTTCAAAAAGCAGGTTGCTAGTTCAAAGAATACATAAATTATCATTTTAACTGATATTGCCAGAATGTTTTGAAAATGATAGTTGTTCTCACCAAAATTTTAACTAGTCTCACACACAAAAAAGGAAAAAAATAAATACACATGGTAATGGATGAGGAAGGATGTCCTTTCACAATGCATGTTTATCAAATTACTATGATGTACACTTTAAAAATCTTAGAATTTTTTATGGCAATTTCATTTCAATAAAGCTAAAAAAAAAAAAAGGTTCTGAAAATTCACATTTCCACCAGTATTGCATTTTCCCATTATTGCAAAATTTCACCAGATGCATTTTTCTCTGCATTCAAGCAAACAATTGCAGTTACAGGTTTTTATTTTTTTTATAAGTCTAAGGGATATAAATTGATAACTCACTGTAAGTTGCCTTCTGACAACTAGTAAGTTTAAATATCTTTTCATATTTACTTTCCATTTGAAAACATTCCCTTTGATTTTTAAAAAATATTATTTGCTTTGGTTGCTTTGTCTTCTTTTTGGTATTTGTTAAGAGCTCTTTGCATATTATAGATATTAACCTACCTTCTATCCTTTATGTTTCAAATATTCTTCCAAGTACTTCTATTCTCAGGACAGAGAGAAATGTGTGAAATAGCACCTCTAAGTCTTGAGCATTCAACAGTACCCTAAACAGAACACCCCTATCTGGCATGAAATTCCAAAAACAGGAGACAAAGAATATCATCAATTAAGAAAAAGCTCATGCTTTTTATTTCCTTCTATTTGAACATATTATTAAAAGAAAGGAATGAAATGATAACAGTGCATGGGGTATTTCAAATCTCTTAGTTGTTTTCAGGAGGTTCTGTTAGCCTCCCAAAAGGGAGACACAGAGCCTTGAATAAAGATGCTAACAATCATCTGTGCTAGGAAACCAAGGGGAAATCAGATTGAAATGCAGAGATTCAGAAGATAAATACAAGCTATAGTGGTATCTAGCCAACCTTGGCAAGCACAGCAGAATTTCCTGAAATCCCTCAAAGGTCCACAAACCCCAAACAAGCAGTGACTGGCCTCAGAATGCCCATACCTCTTACTAAGTGGCCCAATTCTGGCACTAGTAGCATCTGGACTGTAAACCACATAACCACTCCTAGGCATCTATAACCGCAGGCAACAACTAACTCCAGATCATCTTGTAACTCATGCCAGACTAGACATAGACAGCAGCTGACCCTGGCCTGCACAGGAGCCTTTCCCAAGAGGCCCCAGAACCAATATAACTGGTGGCCAACTTCAGACCACCCAATTTGTACCACATATGGCATACCCAAAGGGTGGTGTCAGCAGACACCAGAGCCATGATAAAGCAAATTCTACTCTGAAGGGTCAGCCCCTGAACTATATACAGCTCATCTGCTATGTCATGGCCAATCCTCATAGTCAGTCAGTCTGAGGGTCAGTCTCACCCACTGATGTGCCAACAGTAATCATGGCTCAATAAAAACAGAAGGGCACATACAACTCACATGAGGGACTCACCTGGAACACTTAGGTCACTGTGCAACTGAGCCCACAGGACAGCTATTACATAAGGCCACCCTGCCAAGACTAGGAGATGTAGCAAATCAAGACATCTTAGACCAGGAAGTGCAGAGAGTCCTAACAGGAAGAATCCAAAAAGTGCCACACCAAGACACATCATAATTAAAATGCCAAAGGTTAAAGACAAAGACAATCTTGAAAACAGCAAGAGAAAAGCAGTTCCTACAAGGAAGCTTCCATAAGACTATCAGCTAGCTGATTTTGCAACAGAAAGTTTATAGGCCAATAGGTATTGGCACAAAATATTCAAAGTGGTGAAAAACAAGGACCTACAACCAAGATCACTCTACCCAGCCTTGCTATTACTTAGAATCAAAGGACAATAAAGAGATTCCCAGACAAGAAAAATATGAATAAGTTCATCAACACCAAACCAGTATTACTAGAAATATTAAAGGGACTTCTTTAAGAAGAAAAGATAAAAAATATGAATAAGAAGATATAGGAAAAAAAAATATTTCTCACTGAAAAAGGTAAACCACGTAATTAAAACAGTGGATCAACCCATACTAAAGCTACTTACAAAGGTTAAAAGTAAGAAAATCATGTGTCATTATAACAGTAAATTAAGGGATACTCACAAGCACTCACCAAAGAAGTAATAAATAATGACAAAAACATAAATATGGAGGGGGGTAGTAAAAATGGTAGTGATTTTATAATGTGTTCCATCTTAAATGGCAATCAAATTAAATAGATTTTAGCTGGTATCCAAGAGCACATGGTAACGACAAACCAAAAATCTACAATAGATTTACAACAAATAAAGAGAAAGGAATAAAAAACAACACTAGAGCCCTGACTGGTTTGGCTCAGTGGATACAGTGTTGGCCTGTGGCTGATCAATGTTTCTAACTCTCTATCCCTTTCCCTTCCTCTCTGTAAAAAATTAATAAAATATATTTTTAAAAAAACACTACAGAAAGTCATAAATATATCAGAGAAGAGAACAAGAGAGTAAGAAAGGAACAGAGAACTACAAACACAATCAGAAAACAATTTATAAAAGAGCAATAACTACAAATCCTATCTAATAAAGAGGGAATATGCAAATTGACCATCACACTGCCACAAAGATGCAGGTGCCCATAGCCACAAGATGGCAGCGCCCAGTCCCCTCAGCCCCGCTGGAGTCCCCCAGTCCTTTTAGCCCGGCCACTGAGAGCGGACAGCAGGGCGTGGGGGCTTCGTTTCCATGGTGGTGGCAAAACCCCCAGGCCCGGCAGACAGAGAGTGGGCAGCTGAGCGTGGTGGCTTCGTTTGTGCAGTGGCAGCGAAGCCCCCAGACCCCGCAGGCAGTGAGTGTACAGCGGGGCGTGGGGGATTCATCCACGTGGTGGCAGCGAAGCCCCCAGACCCCGCAGACAGTGAGTGTACAGCGGGGCGTGGGGGCTTTATCCGTGTGGTGGTGGCAAAGCCACCAGGCCCCGCAGACAGTGAGTGTACAGTGAGGCGTGGCGATTTCATTTGTGTGGTGGTGGCAAAGCCACCAGGCCCCGCAGACAGAGAGTGTACAGTGAGGCATGGCGACTTCGTTTGTGTGGTGGTGGCAAAGCCACCAGGCCCTGCAGACAGAGAGTGTACAGCGGGGCGTGGGGGCTTTATCCGTGTGGTGGTGGCAAAGCCACCAGGCCCCGCAGACAGAGAGTGTACAGCGGGGCGTGGGGGCTTTATCCGTGTGGTGGTGGCAAAGCCACCAGGCCCCGCAGACAGAGAGTGTGCAGTGAGGCATGGCGACTTCATTTGTGTGGTGGTGGCAAAGCCACCAGGCCCCGCAGACAGAGAGTGTGCAGTGAGGCATGGCGACTTCATTTGTGTGGTGGTGGCAAAGCCACCAGGCCCCGCAGACAGAGAGTGTGCAGTGAGGCATGGCGACTTCATTTGTGTGGTGGTGGCAAAGCCACCAGGCCCTGCAGACAGAGAGTGTACAGCGGGGCGTGGGGGCTTTATCCGTGTGGTGGTGGCAAAGCCACCAGGCCCTGCAGACAGAGAGTGTACAGCGGGGCGTGGTGACTTCATTTGTGTGGTGGCAGTGAAGCCCCCATGCCCCGGAGACAGAGAGTGTACAGCGGGGCGTGGGGGCTTTATCCGTGTGGTGGTGGCAAAGCCACCAGGCCCCGCAGACAGAGAGTGTACAGTGAGGCGTGGTGACTTCATTTGTGTGGTGGTGGCAAAGCCACCAGGCCCCGCAGACAGAGAGTGTACAGTGAGGCGTGGCGACTTCATTTGTGTGGTGGCAGTGAAGCCCCCGTGCCCCGGAGACAGAGAGGGGACAGTGGGGCATGGCAGCTTCATCGCAGCAGCAGCGGCGAAGTAGCCAGGCCCCGCAGAGAGCAGAGAACCTCGGGGAGTGGGCCTAAGCTGTCAGTAGGACATCCCCTGATGGCTCCTGGATTGGAGAAGATGCGGGTCAGGCTGAGGGAACCCCCCCCCATGCACAAATTTCATGCGCTGAGCCTCTAGTCTATTAATAATTACTTCAAATGTAAATGGACTAAATGTTCTAATCAAAAGATGAATGGATAAAGAAGTGGCACATATACAATGAAATATTACTTGGCCACAAAAAAGAATGGAATCTTACCATTTTCAACAACATAGATGAAACTAGAGGGAATTATATTAGTTGAAATACATCAGACAGAAGAATACAAATACTTTATGATTTCACTTATATATGAAATATAAAAAGCAAAATAAATGAACAAACAAAACACACTCATAGATACAGAGAAATAAAAACTGATGAATGAGAGGGAGTTTGGGGGGATAGGTAAAAAGGTGAAGGGATAAAAGTACAAATTGGCAATTGCAAAATCATCATGGAGATGTAAAGTACAGCTTAGGGAATATAGTCAATAATATTGTAGCAACTACCATATTTTTCCATGTATAAGACACTATTTTTTCTAAAATTGTTAGACTGAAAATTGAGGGGCATCTTATACACAGAAGTCAGCCAAGGGTGCATAGCTGCCCATACCTTGTCAAACAGGCCTCCTACAATCATGAGCCTTATTGTTACTAACATCAGCTGATACCATAATTGGAGGTGGAGGTGGAGAGTGTGCAGATGCAACCGGGATCAGAGCATTCTGAGCCAATAAAGGTTGTGGTGGGGGGGGTGGAGATCAACCGAAGGACTTGTATGCATGCATATAAGCGTAACCAATAGACGCAAGACACTCGGGGGGGTGGGTGAGGGCATTGAGGGCATGTGCCTGGGGGTAGGGGAGGCTGGGGGAATGTCAATGGGGAAAAAAAGGAAATATATATACTATTATTAATACTTTAAACAATAAAATAAAAAAACAGTGTTAGCCCTAAAAATCCTATATAATAAAAGAGTAATATGCAAATTAACCATCACTCCACTACACCCACAAGCCACGCCCACCAGCCAATCAGGAGCGAATATGCAAATAAACCCAACCAAGATGGCTAAGGCCACAAAGAGCAGGAGGGAGGCTTGGGTTTCCCTGGCAATGGAGGAAGCCAAGCTTTCCGCCTGCCCTTGCCAGCCTAGGCCTCCACTCAATGCTACAAAGTTTCAATGATAGAAGATACATAAAACCAAACAGAAATGGCAGCAGCCACAGAGCTGGAAAGAGCAGGAGGCTAAGGTTGCCCGGCAATGGAGGAAGCCAAGCTTTCTGCACACCCTGGCCGGCCCAGGCCTCCACTTAAGGCTACAAAGTTTCAATGATAGAAGATACATAAATGCAAAAAAAATGGCTGCTGCCACGGAGCAAGCAGAAGGCTTGGCTCCGCTCCAGGCTACAAAGTTTCAATTGTAGAAGATAAATAAACCAGATACCAGGGCCTCCGCTTGGGTCACCAGGGGCGTGGCCGGCCTGCAAACCACTACAGACCCCTTGCCCAGGCCGTCCCACACCGCAAGGGAACCCCCAAACTGATCCGGGACATCCTTCAGGGCAAACCAGCTGGCTCCCACCTGTGCACCAGGCCTCTATCCTATCTAATAAAAGAGTAATATGCAGTGACCATCACTCCAACATGCAAGATGGCTGTCCCCATGTGGCCAAAGATCCTGCCCCCATGTGGACACAAGATGGCTACCACAAGATGGCCAGGAAGGGAGGGCAGTTGGGAGGGACCAGGTCTGCAAGGGAGGGCAGTTGGGGGCAATCAAGCCTGCAGGGGAAGGCAGTTAGGGGTGACCAAGCCAGCAGAGGAGGGAAGTTGGGGGTGACCAGGCCTGCAGGGAGAGCAGTTGTGGGGGACCAGGCCTATAGGGGAGGGCAGTTAGGGGTGACCAGGCCTGAATGGGAGGGCAGTTGGGGGGGACCAGGCCTGCAGGGGAGGGCAGTTAGGGATGACCAGGCCTGCAGGGGAGGGCAGTTAGGGATGACCAGGCCTGCAAGGGAGGGCAGTTAGAGGTGACCAGGCCACCAGAGGAGGGAAGAGAGGGGCAAACAGGCTGGAAGGGGAGCAGTTAGGCATCAATCAGGCTGGCAGGGGAGTGGTTAGGGGTGATCAGGCTGGCAGGCAGAAGCGGTTAGGGGCAATCAGAAAGGCAGGCAGGTGAGCAGTTGTGAGCCAGCAGTCCTGGATTGTGAGAGGGATGTCCAACTGCCCGTTTAGGCCCAATCCCACCAGGATCTGGCCCAAACGGGCAGTCGGACATCCCTCGAGGGGTCCCAGATTGGAGAGGGTGCAGGCTGGGCTGAGGGACACCCCCTCCCCCGTGCACAAATTTCGTGCACCAGGCCTCTAGTAAGTAAGTAAGTAAGTAAATAAAGAAAGAAAGAAAGAAAGAAAGAAAATAAAAAGATAAATACCGATAAGCGATTGTCTTACTCTGAAAAATTCAAACGGAATGTAATCAGCGATGCAAAAGAGTGTGGAAATAGAGCTGCAGGGAGACAATTTGGACCTCCTCCCACTGAGTATATGATCAGACAGTGAGAAAACGGAAGAACAACTCCTTAAGATGCCTAAAAAGAAGAAGGCCTTACAGGGAAAACCAGCAAAATGGGCAAACTGGGAGGTGAAGACTTGGATTATGGAGCAGTGCCAGAGTGGCTTATGTATGTCAACCAAGCTTATTCAAAGTCAGGCAAGAATGTTTGCATGGGAAATGAATATTGTTGATTTTACAGGAAAGGCAAAATGGTGCTTCGATTTCATGAGGAGAGAAGGGTTGGCCACGAGAACACAGTCAAAGTTAGCTCAGAAAATGCCGCCAGTTTATGAGGATGATCTCACGTATATAGACTGACTCAGAGGACAGCAGTGATACAATAGAAGTTGAAGAAATTGATATCTCTGGAACTAATAGTATTGAAGAAGACAGCAGTGATGCAACAGAGCCTGAATAAAGTGATATGCTGCATAATATCATTGTACTGGTATGTAAACATTACCTGCAGTAATTACTAAATAAAAATGTGTTCCATTTTATGTTTAAAATACTGATTTCTTAATTTTGGATTGGAAAAGTGGGGGGTGTCTTATACATGGGGGCATCTTATACATGGAAAAATATGGTATAAATGGAGTCAGGTGGGTGATGGACTTATTGGGAGAGATCACTTTGTAAAAAGAAAGAGAGAAGAAATACCAGCAAGAAAAGGAAATCTTTCAAAATAGGAAACCACTTTTCTTTTTGTGTTTATTATCCTCTATTTCCACTAGTCTCAACTAAATTCAGGCTCTGGAATTTGATGGCCAGGACTAAATTCCTGATTTCATCATTTGATTATTATGTGACATTGGGTAAATTATTTAATTCCTCTAATTTTTTGTTTTATCATTGGCACAAATTTATAAAATATATAAAGGAATCAAATTGGTGCACTGGATATTAGTTGCATTATTAGGTGTATCAGTTAATAACGTGGATTTTGAAATCAAAGAAAACATGATAATTTTAAGAGAAACATCAAGAGTGCTTTATTCAAAATAATGTCCATCGCTAGCTAGACATTTCCCCATCTTTCAGGTAATTTATGGATACTGTCCCAATAGAACTTTTCTTGTTTTGAGGCAAACCATTCAGAGACCCAATTTTCCACTTCTTCGTACATTTTGAAGTGCTGCTCAGAAAGTGTGTGTGCCATAGATCGGAACAAGTGGTAATCTGAAGGAGCAAGGTCTGGTGAATATGGTGGGTGGGTTAATACTTCCCAGGCAAGATCTTTTAATGTGTCTTTGGTTTTGAAATGTGTGATGGTATGTTATCATGAAGCAAAATTACTTTGCCGTGTCTTCTGGCCCATTCTGGTCGTTTTACGATCAAAGCGTGGTTCCAATTGACCTGGACGTTCTTTGTTTTTCACATTGAAGTCATCACTTTTAAAGCGTTTAAACCAGCATTCATAAGTATCTTGAGATGGAGCATGTTCACCATAAGCTTCCCGAAGTATACGATAACTTTCAGCAGCACTTTTCTTCAAAATAAAGTAATTAATTAAAATTTCCCGCAAATGCTCTTTTTTTGGCATGAAATTCGACATTTTTAAGCGTAAAAATATCTATGATGTTAACACCTTCAGAAAATTTGACATATAAAGTTTTGAAGCTTGTTGTCAACACAACAAAATAGCATACATATCAAATCGCATAGATATCAACAAGTGTGTAACTCCATCTATTGAAAAAAAATCTGCGTTATTAACTGGTACACCAAGTATTCTCAGATCCAATTACTGTGACTACCTTTAAATATCATTATTGTTTGTAGAATTTATCATGCTTTCTTCTTGGTTTAACTCTGGAAACTGGTTAATTTTATGATGAACAAAATATATCTCCATTCCTTATTGTGATGACCTTCTCTCTCATTTAAAAACTCAATTAAATGGACCAATATGAGTGAATCACTTTTAAGAAAAGCTATTGAGATGACCATGTCTTTAATCTGATTGCCATGAGGTCAATTATTAGTCAATAAAATTATTTTTAAGTATGTTAGGAGACTTAAATATTCTATACTTTAGAGTTTTATCACCAATAGTTTTTGTTTAAGTTCTTATTATGCCAATAACAAATCACTAAACAAGGGAAAAACCAATGAAGAATTATAAGTAATCCCCTTATTTGATCTTCCTATGAGCATAGTGCAATGCATACTTGAACTCATTTTAGAAAATTTTGGAATGCATGATTACTATAAAGAATTGCTGCTCCACCAATAAGCTCATTTCACAGATGATTCTATTTTGAACTGCCAGTAAATTTTAGTAATGTAGAAAGATTCAATCATGAATAGGATTTCTGGAAATCATTTGCTCTTCACAAAAGTGAAGAAGAGTGTATAATCATGCTCTTCAGGGGGCTTTTAGATTATTAACTAATTATGTACAATTGTACACATGAAGTCATTATAATCTTTCATTCTTACCGTAGCCTACCCATGAGAATAAATATTCACAACCATCAAATATTAGAAACTATATTTTAATTCTAATTATTACATCCAAGTCCGCACTTTTGACTCTTTTTAAACAAAAACATTATTTGGTGGTTGAATATTATTTTTTTTTCTAAATTAGAAGGTTGTTTTTTTGCAAATTGAGTAACAAAAAGGAAAAAAGACAAATATACTTTTAAATGTCTAAGGAAAAGAAATGGAGGGGGAGAAAGTTTAATGTTTAGTGGTTAGAGATATATACTTTAAAATCTTATATGATGCATATTTAATAACCATAAAATGGTTTAATTCATGTCATCTACCTTTCTAAGTCATTCTGGTAGTTATATCAATTAATTAATAGGAGGTTAAAATTATTGGAAATATAATAATACAACCTCTTTAATAGCTACACAGTAAATATTTGTCATTATATCATTAGTAAAGTATTATATGAATCCTTTTCCAATCAGAGGTCAATAAACAATAGAATTTTTAATAAATAATTTTTTGGATAGGAGCTTGTAAAATAATAAATTTACCCTCAAAGGGCAAAACTGAGGGCCTACTGTTTACTCATTAGTAGAAACTAACACATACATTTTGCTTGCTAAAAGTTGCACTTACATAAATTGAAGATAAAATATTTGCTATGAATATTACTTTAATATTCCTAAGGACTTGAAGTTATTTTGTAGACAATATTTAAGGATGGCTTAAATAAACCTTAGTTACCTACACAGTAGATGCCTAAATACCTCTTTTACTGAGTACCAACATGTGGTCAGAAATGGCCTTTGAAGGATTAGAATTTATAAGTGATTTTCCATCCAAAACTATGGTCTCACATATAATCTCAGTAGTGAACCAAATTCTAGTTCATAGTGGGAATCTGAAGTCTGAATCTCAATACTAATTATGGAGGAACAGGTAGATGATCATATAAGGAAAACAAAGCCAAACATTAGAAGCAATCAGAAATGAGCTCTAATTTGGTAGGTTGTCAGAAATAAGTGCGTCAGGAAATAGGCCATTTGACACAAAGTGGGCCTGTGACTGCGTTTTGTGGGCAAGCTGAGGCAAGATATGTGTCTTGGTTTTTCTGGTTTACAGAGCTAAAATATTAGTTTTCAGGGTTCACCTTATTTTTTTTCTTTTTATATATCTAATTAAACAGACAGGTATTAAAATGGAGGAGTTAGCAGCCATATAAAAATAATTTTGAGATGAATATAATTAATATCAAACTGGGACTTCAACCTAAAAGCAAAAAATAAGCTCAATGCAACTCTCACTTTACAGCTCAAATGGACCCCTGATCATTAAGGCTTCTGCTTTCCCACTGATCTGATATCCCTTGCAGTTTTTTGGGCCATGTGACTAAGTTCTGGTCACTAGGATTAGGATAGAAATGATATAAACAAGTTTACCCTTAAAAACATATTTATTCCTCTTCTGTTACTATACAACTTTGAAAGCTAATGTCCCACCATCAGTGTTACAAAATGAAGGAGAACTGGCTTAAACATATTGGGTTTAGTGTGAATAAGAAATAGGCTCTTTTAAAAATTTTTTAAAGAAACTTTTTATTTTGAGGTAATTAGAGACTCACTTGTGGTTGTAAGAAGTAATACAGAGAGATGGCATGTATTCTCTACTCCGTTTCTGCCAATAGTAACATCTTACAAAACTAAGTGTAATATCACACAGCCAGACTATCAACCTGACACAACACAATGAGCTTAGAATTCCTGTTTTACTTATACTCATGAAACATAAAGGCCTTTCCTGTATGACCTCAGGAACATGATTTTTAGATTTGAATGCCACTATCTGGGCAAATAAACAATAAAAAATAAAAGGTGCTTCAAAAATATCTATGAAAAGAGAAAAAGCAGCTCTGATTAAATAATTAAAGCTGAACACCTGAAATTTTAATTTCTGGTAATTATTAAAAAGAAACACTGTTAGCAATATGAACTTAATGGAAATAATTCTGTAAAAAAAGAAAAATATACATACACAAGAACATTTAATTTTTACTTATAAGAGACTATATTGTACTTATAGCCAATAGAATTTGAATACTTAAAGAGTGAAAAAATTAATTTGGGGCTATAATTAAAAATAAAAGAGTAGATAAACAGAAACAAAAGTATATGAGAGTAGTCATTTCCCCACACTTATCTTTTTTATGGTACCCGCAAAACTGTATGTTATTTTCTTTTATAACTATAATGGAAATAGCATTTTAAAAGAAAATATATCAAAGAATCCCATTATAACTTCAGATACTCTGTAGGATTCTAAAATAGGAATATTGCCATACTAATGGATTTTTGATTTCACAATGTGTATGAATAAAAATAAGTTAGATATGGTGTTTGAATAAATTTTGAAATTTTTTTGTATGTAACATCTATACTTTAAAAAGAGGAACTGATAGCCCTACTGGTTTGGCTCAGTGGATAGAGTGTCGGCCTCTAGTACATAATAAAGCCTTTAGCAAAGAGATAAAAAACAACATTCCAAACAGAGAATTTTATGCAAGAAAAATACCATTTATTCATATGATGAACAAAAATTTCTCGATCACTTATTATATGTCAAGTGCTATGAAGAAGGAGAGGTACAGGTAGAACTAACCTGGTGAAGAGAATTAGGTCACATTTACCTGAAAAATCTGCAAGAGGAGATGAAAAAGCTTATTTAAAGGTCCTGAGATGGAGTAGACTTTAGTATGTATGAGAAAGTGATAGATCAGCTTCAAAAAAGAAATCAACTGGGATGATGAAGCAGGTTGTATAAGAGGAGGCTTGGATAAAGTGAGCGCCATAACATACAGGAACAGCTAGGCCAAGATAAACCATAGTTAAGCCCTTACTGATATGTCTATAAATTAATTATGAGTTACAAAGAGTATGATCATGAAAAGTTTGTTTACTATGAAACCAAAACTTTGCTAGGATTAAATTGCCTACTTAATAGCTACTAGTGTGACCACTGTGCCAAAGAACAATGTTCCCAAAGAAGAGCTCAAATTATTTTTTCTATTTTCTAATACATTTTCATCTTTTAACAAATATGTCAATATTGTTTATTTTGTGTATCCCTCTTTTACAGAGGATGTTGTTTGGCTCTATTTTGAATTAAATGGTCCCTAGTCCAATGGCTGGGATTTCATCTTGGGACAGAATTTCACCACTGAAAACTGCTTTCACATATATCCTCCTAATTCTTGGTTCTAGCCTTCATTTTACTAGCAACTTTCTTAGGAAAGGTATTTTGGAAGTAAATTTCCTGGGCCTTTACATATATAAAATAATATTTATTTTACCCTCACATTGATAGTTTAACTGGGTATAGAATTCTAGGTTAATTATAATACCTCCCTGGGAGCTTTGAATATTTTATTTATTATTTTGTATAATCTAGCTTTCTGATGAGAAGACTGATGCTAGAATTTTCTTTGTTCTTTTTCAGGTGACTAAGCTTTTCCTCGTATGCAACCTCTTTATGTTTTGTTTCTGGTAATTTTACAATCATGAATTTATTTGTTGACTCTGTATTTGGTTGACCTATGAATCTGAACACTGTATCCTATGCATAAGATACTAAATCTGTTGGGGTATCTTCTTTATTTTGTACTATCTCTCCTTGTTTTTTTTTTTTGTTTTTTTTTTTCCCTCTTTTGTTCTATTTTCTAGGAGGACAATTTTTATTCTTTTGAAGCTCTAAGGAATAATGTTGGGTATTTTATTTTTAAGTTTTCAGATGTTTTTCTATTTCTATGATTGCTTTATTTTCATGGCCACATGTTTCTTTTCTTTTTTTTTTTTTAATGAATGACTTATCTACTAGGGTTGTCACACAAAAAAATGTAAATAAAAGCTTTTTAGTTTTTATCTTGGCTTTTTTTGTTATTTCTTTTGGACCTTTGTTTTCATATTGCTTTCTAACCTTAAATGTTGGGTGATACTTGATTGTCCTTACACATTTAATGATGAGACAACAAAAACCTGCTGGCGAGCTTTGCATAAGATGGTGAGGTAATTTATTGGAAGGGAAAAGGCTTTGATTTTTGGTAGTTGGGAAAGGAACCAGATGTTTTTGTTTTTGTTTTGTTTTTGAGGACCCACAAATGCCAGAATGCAGAGATCTATAAGAACACTTTGCTAGCTGTTCCAGATGATTTCTTTTTTCCTTAAAAAAGTAATGTCTCCACCACCTATCACATACTTTTTCCCCCTAGTGTATTAGATTTCTGATACTGCAGATTCTGTCCTCACAGAATCAGGTACAACCATTCCAAAAATAGCATTTCAATTAGCATCCTTGTTTATATTTTCATATCTTACTACTGATCTCCTTCAAACCCATACTTTCTAAGTGACATGTTTCTCTGGGTTCTACAGGACAGGTTATTTCTTTCTCAAGATGCATATCCCTCTGCTGCCAATGTTCCTCACTGATATTTCTGTTATCACTCTTCCACCCCCTTTCCATCTTCTGGAAATATTAAACTCCCACAGCTGCAAAGGACATTCAATTGCTGTATTGTGGTTTTGGAGCATCCTTTACAAAATTCTTTCACTGCCATCTTAATGGGGCCTTATGAGGTTGAGCACATCTTTAAAAATTGTCTGATCAAACAAAACTTCCTCTAAATTCAAGTTCCTTGTAGGAAAATTGACTGAATAATGACAACATTTACTAATGTGGGAAAACAGGAAGAGGAACAGATTTTAGATGAAAGATTACATACACAGAGTTTGTGAAAGATTGAGATTATATTTCTATCCTCATTAATTCATTCAGAAGGCAGGCTTTGACAAACCAAATAAGGAAACATCTAATTAATTTTACCTTTGCAAACACTTTCACAAAAGCAAACAATAATTCCAAGTAAAGCAATGTTTTTTCTTTCTTCTAGTTTAGATTTCAAAACTTAATGAAAAATGTCAAATAGCATATGAAAAGGAAGTTCAGCAGTAGTGTCAGAATTATATTTTTCAGTAAACAACTAAAAAGTGGACCTTAGAAGTGATTATTTCAATCCATCAAACAATTTCTGCGCAGCTTCAGGAGCGTGGAAGAATCACACTGCTTCTCAAGTATCTGAGGGACATGTGAGTGATTTCTGAGGACAAATGGTTTGGGAACATTGTAATTCGTGTGTCCGGAAACAGGTTACTTCATTAAAACAGCTGGAATTTATTTTGTGGAAATGCATGCCAGGCATTTGAATCTGGCAGAATCTGTTCTGCTTCATTTGTGAGACTGCTTGCATTATTGTTGTTGTTGTTGTTTTACTTTCAAAACAAGTAAATCTGTGACACCTGGCACCTGTCATGTCAAACTGAAGTTCTGCAAGTGATGGCATCGCGCATGTCTGGACAAAGTCACGGGGATTCTTTGCTTCTAACTATCTCTAAGTGATGCATGTACGTTCCAGAGTTAGCACTACTAGTAACTATTAGAAATGAAGAAAACGTTTTTGTGTTTCTATCTCCAATGTAACCCATAAAGCAAAGCTAGTGAGAAAAAAAAAAGTGATATAGAGGAATATAGAACAAGAGGTTCTCACATACATTTACCATTTCTAAGGCTGCTAAGTTGTCACTGACCAAAATGAATCATGTGTGGGAAAATGAAATACACAAAGGATCAAGCAACTCCTTAAGTAAAATTCAAAAGTTAAGCATGAAGCTGCCTGGTATGCCTCAGAGGTTGAGTGTGGACCATAAACTAGGAGATCTGGTTCGATTCCTAGTCAGATTAATCCCTGGTAGTGGGTGTGTAGGAGGCAGCTGGTCAATGATTCTCTCTGATCATTGATGTCTCTCTCTCTCTCTCTCTCTCTCTCTCTCTCTCTCTCTCTCTCTTTCCCTCTCCCTTTCTCTCTCTGAAATCAATAAAAAACATATTTTTAAAAAAGAAAAAGATAAGCATGAGGATCTTGTAAGGTAGAGGTGAGAGCTGTGGACCCATAGCATGAATTATTTACATCATGGAAAAATAAATTCCTTAAGAAATCCCATTGCTTTCCTGATCCCTCTTCCTAATCTATTGGAGACTCTAATGCCAGGTGAAATTCCTTCAAGTAATATTTTTCCATGTTTCTTGCCTATTTAAATAGCTTTTGGTGGGTCTCCACTAGAAAAATACAAAAGTAGCAGTGAAAGATGTCAGGAATCTTACTCCATCCTGGATTTTCTTTTTTATTGTCTAAAGTTTTACATATGTCCCCTTTCCCCCCAATTGACCCCGCCACCCGTCTCCCAGCTATTCCCACCCCGGGCAAGCCCCCACTGTCCCAGTGTCTGTGTCCATTGGTTAGGCCAGTGGTGGTCGGCAAACCCATTAGTCAACAAAGCCAAATATCAACAGTACGATTGAAATTTCTTTTGAGAGCCAAATTTTTTAAACTTAAACTTCTTCTAATGGCACTTCTTCAAAATAGACTTGCCCAGGCTGTGGTATTTTGTGGAAGAGCCACACTCAAGGGGCCAAAGAGTCGCATGTGGCTCACGAGCCACAGTTTGCTGACCACTGGGTTAGGCTTATATGCATGCGTACAAGTCCTTTGGTTGCTTTCTAACCCCACCTTACCCTACTATTTGTCTCTGGATCTATTCTTGTCCATCAAATTATGTTGTTCATTATATCCTACATATGAATGAGATCATGTGATATTTATCTTTCTCCGACTGGCTTATTTTGCTTAACATAATGCTCTCCAGTTGCATCCATGCTGTTGCAAAAGGTAAAAGTTCCTACTTTTTTATAGCGGCATAGTATTCCATTGTGTAGATGTAACACAGATTTTTAATCCACTCATCTGCTGATGGGCACTTAGGCTGTTTCCAAACCTTAGCTATGGTGAATTGTGCTGCTATGAATATAGGGGTGTATGTATCCTTTCTGACTGGCGTTTCTAGTTTCTTGGGATATAATCGTAGAAGTGGGATTACTGGGTCAAATGGGAGTTCCATTTTTAGTTTTTTTGAGGAAACTCCATACTGTTCTCCACAGTGGCTGTACCAATCTGCATTCCCACCAGCAGTGCACGAGGGTTCCTTTTTCTCCGCATCCTCGCAGGCACTTGTCTTGGTGATTTGTTGATGATAGCCATTCTGACAGGTGTGAGATGGTATCTCGTTGTTGTTTTGATTTGCATATCTCAGATGATTAGTGACTTTGAGCATATTTTCATATGTCTCTGGGCTTTTGTACATCCTCTTTCAAAATGTATCTATTTAGATCCTTTGCCCATTTTTTGATTGGATCATTTATCTTCCTTTTGTTAAATTGTATGAGTTTTCTGTAAATGTTGGAGATTAAACCCTTATCAGAAATATCATTGGCAAGTATGTTCTCCCATGCAGTGGGCTTTCTTGTTGTTTTGTTGATGGTTTCTTTTTCTGTGCAGAAGCTTTTTATTTTGATGTAGTCCCATTTGTTTATTTTCTCCTTAGTCTCCATTGCCCTAGGAGCTGTATCTGTAAAGATATTGCTACAACATATGTCTGCAATTTTGCTGCCTATGGAGCCTTGTAGGATTTTTATGGTTTCCCGTCTTACGTTTAAGTCCTTTAGCCATTTTGAGTTTGTTTTTGTGTATGGTGTAAGTTGGTGATCTAGTTTCATTTTTTTGCATGTATCTGACCAAATTTCCCAGCACCAATGGCGGCTGACTTTGACCTGCACTGGAGCTTCTCCCAAGAGGCTCCAGAACCAACAAGTCCAGCAGCTGGCTTCAGAGCACCACCCAACCAGCTCCACAAACAACACACACAACGGGTGAACTCTACTGGCACCAGAGCCCTGCTAAAGCAAGTCCTTCTCCATGAGGCCAACCCCCACAAAACAGCTTATCTGCTGCAGTTACAGCCATTCTTCACTGCCCTTCAGCCTGAGTATCAACCCCAACCACTAATGCTAATACCAACAAAGAATCAACTACAACAGAAGGACACACACAACCCATATAAGGTCACTCCTGAAGCACCAGGCTCAGGTGAACAGGGATACTGTGCCACTGAGCCTCACAGGGTACCTACTATATAAAGCCACTCTACCAAGTTTGGTGGAAGGAGGAGATCCATTGAAAACATAGTAAAAAACAGGGATCCAGCCAAAATAAGGAGACAAAGAAATGTGGCCCACATGAAAGAACAAGTAATTTCAGAAAAGGATCTTAACAAAACAGAGGCAAGCAGTCAACCAGATACAGAGTTCAAAACACAGATTATAAGGATACTCAATAAACTCAGGGAAAGAAAAGATAAACTCAGTGAGAACCTCAACAAAGCATTAGAAACCATTTTTAAAAAAAAGTAGTCAGAAATAAAGAATACAATGACTGAAATGAAACCCTAGAAGAAATTGGTAGTAAAATTGACATAATTCTAAGTAATATTATTTTGGTATTTCTTTTTGAGCAATGCACAAAAGAGAAAAAAATGAGACTATATCAAGCTAAAATGTTTTTACACACACAAAAAAAAATAAAATAAAATAAAATAAATAAGAGGTTACACAGTAAAGTAAGCCATCAACAAAACAACCAAAAAACAAAACAGAAAAAACCTCCACAAACTTAAAGGAGAAGATATTTGCTAACAATGCATGTGATAAGGGGTTAATATCCAAAATATATAAATAACTCATATAACTTACTACCCAAAAGACAAACAGTTTGATTTAAAACACAGGCAGAGAATCTGAAAAGAAATTTCTCCAAAGAGACATAGAGATGACCAACAGACATATGAAAATATGCTCAATGTCATTAATCATCAGATAAATGCAAATAAAAATAAAAACCACAATGGGACATCACCTCACACCTGCAATCATGGCTATCATCAATAACGCAACAGACAACAAGTGTTGTCAAGGATACAATGAAAAGGAAACCCTTAATTACTGTCGTTGGGATTATAAATGGGCACAGCCACTATGGAAAAAATTATGGAGGTTCCTCAAATAATTAAAAATGGAACTGCCTTATGACTCAGCAATTCTACTTCTGGTTATCTACACTAATAAAAGAGAAATATGTAAATTGACCATCACTTCATGATGCCCACAAGCCAATCAGGAGTGAGTATGCAAATTAGTGGGACAAAGATGGCAGAGGCCACTGAGCCAGCCAGAACAAGCGGGATGCTTGGGTCACCCTGGCAGGCAACAGAGGAAACCAAGCTTCCCGCCCGTCTGGGCAGGCCACCAAAGGAGGGGCCTGTGAGCAGAGGACACAGAGCTGGCTCAGGCATGTGGGAGGCTTGGGTCGCCGTCACCCAGCTGGCCACCGAAGGAGGGGCCTACAAACGGCCTTCAGCCCCTCACCCAAGCTGGCCAGGCACCCCAGTGGAGACCCCCACCCTGAAGGGGGTGTAGCCAGCCTGAAAACTGCCCTCAGCCCCTTACCCAGGCTGGCCACACCCCCATGGGGTGAGGGTTCCCGCTGGGGGGGGGCGTGGCCAGACTGAAAACAGCTATCAGCCCCTCTCCCAGGCTGACCAGGCACCCCAGTGGGGACCCCCACCCTGAAGGGAGTGTGGCCAGCCTGAAAACAGCCCTCAGCCCCTCACCCAGGCTTGCCACGCCCCCCCAGCAGGGACCCTCACCCCAATGGGGGCGTGGCCAGCCTGCAAACCACCACAGACCCCTCACCCAGGCCACCCTGCCCCCCAAAGAGAACCTCCACCCTGATTCGGGACACCCTTCAGGGCAAACCAGCCGGCCCCCACCCATGCACCAGGCCTCTATCTATACTAATAAAAGGGTAATATACTAATTAGACTGGGAGACCTTCCAGGAGACCTTCCAGATGTTCTTCTGGACAAAGCCATGGTGGCAGGGCCAAGGTAGAGGCGGTTAGGGGCCAAGAGGGGAGAGCAGTTGTGGGTGATCAGGCCAGGACAGGACGGCAGTTGTGGGTGATCAGGCCGGCAGGGGGGGCAGTTGGGGGTGAGCAGGTCAGCAGGGGGGGCCAGTTAGGGGCGAGCAGGCCTCAGTGGGGGTCAGTTGGGGGCAATCAGGCTGGAAGGGGGTCAGTTGGGGGTGAGCAGGCCAGTGGGGAGGGCAGGTGGGGGTGAGCAGGCCGGCAGGGGGGGCAGTTGGGGATGAGCAGGCTGGCAGGGGGGGGCAGTTGGGGACAAGCAGGCTGGCGGGGGGGGGCAGTTGGGGGCAAGCAGGCCAGCAGGCAGAGTGGTTAGGGGCAATCAGGCAGGCAGGCAGGTGAGCAATTAGGAGCCAGCAGTCCCGGATTGCGAGAGGGATGTCCGACAGCCGATTTAAGCCCGATCCCACTAGGATCGGGCCTAAACTGGCCGTCAGACATCCCTCGAGGGGTCCCAGATTGGAGAGAGTGCAGGCTGGGCTGAGGGACACCACCCCCCGTGCAAGAATTTCATGCACCGGGCCACTAGTATATCTAAAGAAACCCAAAATGCTAATTCAAAAAATATATACATACCTTTATTCACTGCAATATTATTTAGAATAGTCAAGCTATGGAAGCAACCCAAGTACCCATTCAAGAGATGAGTGGATAAAAAAGTGGTGGTACTTACATACAATGGAATTTTACTCAACCATAAATAAAAACTGGAGCATTAAAATATACTAATTTATTTTCCTAATTCCACAGTAACATATGTTCATTGTAAAATGATATACATACAGATGTCTTAAGAAAAAAATTTAAAAATTTCATATTTTTACTTTCCAGAGATATGGCTATTGCATATGTATACATATTTAAGAAAACTGGGTTTATTATAAAAATAACATTCTAAAATTTCCACTTTTTCACTAACCAGACATTCAGTGATTATTTATTAATAAAAATGGTAACTTTTGGCAACCAAGATATAATATCACTTATATGTGAAATCTAAAAATGCTGTACGCAGAGACACTGAGTAGAGTGGTGGTTACCTGGAGCTAAAGGGTGTGTGAAAATGGAGAGATATTGCTCAAAGTGTACAAACTTCTAATTATAAGATTAACAAATTCTGAGGATTTAATGTATAGCATGGTGGTTATAGCTAATAATATTTATCATGTAAGCAAAAGCTGTTAAGATAGTAGATCTTAAACGTTTTCACAACTAAAAGAAATGTCCTCTATGTGATGGGATGGAGGTGTTAGCTAATGCTGTGGTGGTGATTATTTTACAATATATAAATGTATCAAGTCGACACACTGTATACCTTAAACATATATGATGTTAAATGTCTACGGTATATCAATAAAGCTGCAAGGTGGATAATTTTTATTTCCACCAAAATATATTTTTAAAAATAAAGGAAAGGGTTAAGGTATTTACAAATACACACATTTTAAGATATGTATCTTTCTTTCTGAGTCTTCTTACTTCCCATTTTCATGAGAAATAGAACAAACAATCACAGAAGTGACAAAATAGGTTTTCAAAATGTGGGGAATTAGATAGGAGACTAGAGGAAGTAATGGGGCAAGTAGAATGTAAAACAAGGTAATTGATTAAGAAAAAAGTGGTGACAAGATCATTAGGAAAAGACTGGTGTTAATATGATGGTAAAATTAAAATACAATTAAAAATAAATAAAATTAAAAATCATCACAGATATTTTTTTCCCTCTACTCCCTAAAGTTTAATTTGCTCCAGCACATCTTAAATTTCTAAAAAGAACAGGGCAGGAGAAAGTCTTCTCTGATGACTCTTGCTCACCAGACAAACCCTACATTTCCAAATCACAGGAAAGGCCAGTAGCGAGCAAAGGAGTGTGTGAGTGTGTTTGTGTGTGTGTGTGTGTGTGTGTGTGTGAGAGAGAGAGAGAGAGAGAGAAATATAGAGAACTACACTAGCTGGCTATTATAATAGTTCCTTCAACTGTTTATGTTCCAACCTTAGTTTATTGTTTAATTTCTTTAAATTTGGGGCTTATTTTTTTCTAATTCATTATTTTTCATTTCTATTCTAAAATTTGTCTTCTTTAAAATAAAATCTCTATTTTAAAAATATTTCTGGTTTTATGTTTTATATTACACCCTTACTTCAGGTTTTTACCTTTTATGGTTTTTATAAATAGAGTTAACATATATTTTATAGGTGGAATGGACTAAAGAGGCTATACAGTATAAACAAAAAATTGGCTCATGGTTTCTGTCTTAAACAAATGATTGGCTGATAGTTCCATATACCAACATAAAAATATTCCGATTTGTGAAAGTGGAAATTCTGGTGAGGAGCGAAAATCTGGTGTTCTATATTAGAAACACAAACTTTGAGCCATCTTTAACACAATCAAGTGTAATATCAAGAAGGGAGGTGCACATTGAAATCTCAGGCTTTAGACTAAAATATAAATTTCAGAATAATCATCATTCTACATTATGTAATAAAATGCTTCAAAATACTATTTCCTGTCAAATAAGTTTGTTTAAAGAATACTTCTCTAAGATAAAACTTTGGGTACTCTGATGTCTTTGTTTTGTGAAATTGTCTTTTGTATTGTAGCATTTTTAGCACCCATGGTCCCAGTTCACTAAATATCTATCAATCATGAACATCCAATCTTGCGACCATAAAACATCCCCTTCACACATACATTTTCAGGTGCCTTTTAGAATGGGTTTCCTTCCCACTTCCAATCTTTGTGGAATTCAAAATGATTCTTTAATATAAGACTTTGAAGGTTTAATATAGTCATGTGTACTGTGAATGATCAAGAGGATGGTATATAGGTTGAATTTCCAAAATGTATCTATCACTGCATACCTATTTTGTGGCATTCTACTGTAATCAGCAGTTTGAGAAACACTGATATATGCTGAAAACACGAAGCCCTCAAGAAGTCAATAAGGTGGTTGTGCAGAGAACCCAGAATTACTTATTATTCAGTTTTGACTTGTTCTGGGATTTTATAATCATTCTTAAATATTAATGCAATGTATCATACTGTAAAACATGTAGAAAGTATGAAATATATGAATAAAAAAAGAAAATATTCTATAGCCCTCTCCACTCCAACAATCTCACAATGTAGAGATAATACTCTTAGCAGTTCGATGTTAATTTTCCAGGTATTTATAGAATTCTTTCTTTACCTGTTTTGAGATCAACCTTCCCACTGGATTTTAAGAGATATGATGGCCTTTACTTCAGGCATCTCTCAGAACCTATCAAGTATAGTCCCTAGTTGACTGACGAAAATCAAATGGCCTTAGATGAGAAAAAGGGTCCTTGCCATCCCATTAACCACTCGACAGTAGTAACCAAAGCTCAGTTTAGGGCAACAAAACTATGGGTGGATTTTCTGAAAAATACACAGTTCCTTTTTGTCAAATATTTAAAGTGTCATGATTTAGCCACTCTGAGAAAGTCAGAGATCTCAATGACAATGGCCCCCTGTGGTGTGCGCCTATAGAGCTCTGGTTTGGCACCTTGCTCTCTACTTTTATAGAGGGAAATAGCCAACGGAATTGTACATTCACTCTATTCACCACATTAAGGTACATCATCTTCTTAAAAGAGGCTAAAGGATTAATTTTTTCCTTTGGATTCAGTCCAAAACTAGTGTGCTTCTCCTGACCAATCCCCCACCCACCATATTTGATTCTTATATTTATGGAAAGCTGATTTTATCTTACTTTCTATCCCTGATTTTACTTTGACCTCAGTGCCTTACCCCTTTTGTCTTACTATTCTGTTGGTACACCTTGATTTTTTTATTCATTTTTATAAAACATTTTCAAAACATTTTTTGAAACAAGCTTCATATACATATGTGCATGCATATGTTTTGCTCTGGCTTATAGTCATGAAGAAAATGTCAAAATATTTTTCCCTCTCTCTTCCTCTATGCACTCAGTAGAATTAAGGATTTTAAATTCCAGTATAGTTTTCTGTGAATTTCCAATTTTGTTCAATTTAATACAAACTTTTGGTTTCCTATCATGTAAAAGACAATACAAATAATAAGTAATTGAACTAACATTTATAGTCTAGTATTCCATCATTTATTCAACTGGATCTCTACATAAGTCCTTGAGGTAAGGTAGACCTTAACCATTTTACAGAGGAGACTGGAGAGATTAAATGACTTGAAATTAAGAAATTTATAGACACTCACACAGCTATTCAGATAAACTATGTTCAAAGCCCATACAAATATCCTATCTAATAAAAGAGTAATATGCAAATTAACCGTCACTCCGCAACAAAAAGGCAGCACCCATAGCCACAAGATGGTGGCGCCCAGTCCTCTTAGCCCCTCTGGAGTCCGCCAGTCCGCCCAGTGGCGGCAGCCCGGGGGTCCGGCTGGGAGACGCCAGCACCCGGCGCGATCCCTGGCCACAGCCTGAGCTAGGGTCTCAGGCCAGCAGGGCCTCGCACCCAAGCCACGCGATCCCCTGGCCTCGGCTGCAGCCTGGGCTGGGGTCTCAGCCTGGCCAGGGTGTGCACCCCTCACGGCGCGATCCCCGGCCAGGGGCGGCAGCCTGGGCTGGGGTCTCAGCTTGGCTGGGGCGCGCAACCCCCGCGGCACCATACCTGGCCAGGCTGGGGCGGAAGCTCGGGCTGGGGTCTCAGCCTGGCCGGGGCGTGCACCCCCCGCGGCACCATCCCTGGCCAAGTGTGGCAGCCTGGGCTGGGGTCTCAGCCTGGCCGGGGTGCGATCCTCTTCCAGCCGTGGCAGCCTGGGGTGTCAACCACTGAGTCACACCAGCCAGGCAGATATGGAGGAATCTTAAATGTTTCTTTTTTAAAATATATATTTTATTGGTTTTTTACAGAGAGGAAGGGAAAGAGAGAGCTAGAAACATCTATGAGAGAGAAACATTGATCAGCTGCCTCCTGCACACTCCCCACTGGGTATGTGCCCCCAACCAAGGTACATGGCCTTGACCAGAATCGAACCTGGGACCCTTGAGTCTGCAGGCCGATGCTCCATCCACTGAGCCAAACCAGTTAGGGCTGTCCAATATGTTAAAGAAAAAACCCTATCTAATAAAGAGGGAATATGCAGGGGAGGGCATTTGGGGGTAACTGGGTTGTCAGGGGAGGGCAGTTGGGGGTAATCGGGCTGGCAGGGGAGCAGTTAGGTGTCAATCAGGCTGGCAGGGGGGTGGTTAGACATCAATCAGGCTGGCAGGCAGAAGCAGTTAGGGGCAATCAGGAAGGCAGGTGAGCAGTTGGGAGCCAGCAGTCCAGATTGGAAAGGGATGTCTGACTGCCTGGATTGGACCTAAACAGGCAGTCGGACATCCCCCGAGGGGTCCCAGATTGGAGAGGGTGCAGAGCACAATGTGTTACTTTTAAGTCACTTTTATTCGACAATATATTATAGTTTAAAATGACTAAACATTTTATACCCTCACTTTGAAGCTGGTTTTACCACTTACTGCAGTGAGTTATAGAGAAACTAGAGGCCTGGTGCATGAAGTTTGTGCACTGAGGGACACCCCTCCCCACCAGTACATGAACTTCGTGCACCGGGCCTCTAGTTTCTCTATAACTCACTGCAGTAAGTGGTAAAACCAGCTTCAAAGTGAGGGTATAAAATGTTTAGTCATTTTAAACTATAATATATTGTGAATAAAAGTGACTTAAAAGTAACACATTGTGCTCTGGTTACTCAAGCTTCAAGTTGAAAGAATCAAAGAAGGATTCACGAAAAGCCAAATATTTAAGTTAAAACTACATATTTTAACAAGCAGACACAGAATAAGAAAAAGTGGTTTTAGCAGAATAAATTGCATGAGCAAAAATGCAGAGTGAGTTAAACACATGGTATTTTTGGTGAAAAATTATTTACTTCCTTTGCCTTATACTTAGGATGCCTATGGAAAAGTCATAAGACTTAAGGATAAGATGGCAATGGGCTCTTTCTACCATTTTGAATGTCACATATTATCTTATTGCTATCACCAGGCAATGAATTCTGGCTCAGCTCTTGCTTCAGATATTTCAGAGAGACTACAGAAAGGGACCTGAAAATAATTGAGACAACAAAGGCCATCTCTTGTTTGTGACTGAGAATTATAAAACAGTGCTGGGATTTATTACATCGAACTACTTTCACGTACTAAGCCATTTCCAAAAGGTGCTTCCTCTTTGATGGTGGGACAGCTATGTTCTTTTTGCCTTCTTGGTGCTTACACCAGTCCTGGAAGAGGTACCACAGCCTCAGAGTCCTAGAAGTCAGCTCAGAAGGAAGGAGCAAACGGTCCCTGTGCAGCTTGACTAGGACAATCACTTATCTCGTTATATTCAGAGCAAACAATGGTGTTGTAAAAGTATTTCTGAGTGATGAATGTTTATGCTTAAGGTTCTGGTGTGGTAGTGATATCGTTGTATTTAACCCAGTTATTCATTAACTGGGAAGGAACAAAAGGAAGGGCAATATTATAGGCATGCCCAGTAAAGTCTGGGTGGCATAGGGAAGGAGCTATTTGTCAGTCAAACCTGAAAACAGGTCACCGGCCAGCATAGGCATGGCCACTGCAAGCACAGGGAGACTTGAGATGCATAAGCTCCTGAAGAAAGGCGTTCTCTTTCTTGCTCTTGCTGCTACCACCTGACTCCTGGCTGGAGGGCCTCTTACACTCTGCACTCACCCATATGGCCCCCAGCTCCACCATTGAACGGAAACTCTGAACACTGGCTTTGCTCTTAGCTCTGCTGAATCCCCAGCTGCGCCTCTTACAGGACTGGATTAAGGGACCCGTCAAACCTCAGAGGGAAGGTAGGGGAGGGTGAGGGTAAGGGGGAGACATCAACCAAAGGACTTGTATGCATGCATATAAGCCTAACTAATGGACACAGACAAAGGGGAGTGAGGGCATGAGTGGAGGGGTGGGGGGCAATGGGGTGATAAGGACACATATGTAATACCTTAATCAATAAAGAAAAAAAAAAGGGAAATGGGATTTTTGAGACCCAGGTATGTAATTCCACACAAATAAAGCTTTCTACCACATCTCATCCTCCTTATTCCAGCAGCACCCCAAGAACCCCACTCTCACTAGCAAAGGAGAAGAGCAATCCATGCAATTATCCGATAACAGCAGGAATATTTGAAATTTTGGCCCATTGATAAAGAGGCTCTAAAACCACTTTGAGTCCCTAGTAAGTCAGCAATTAGACCACTTATCTCATCTCCGTGATACTGTTGCTCCCTAAAGACAAAGGCATAAAAGAAAACGGGAACGGGGCTTAAAATAACGCAAGGGAAGGTAGGAGCAGGTCCTTGGCTCACAGTCTTCAGACTTCGGAGAACTTATCTGTGCCCAGAAACTCATCACACTGGCTGCTTCCCTGAGGTATCCCTTCGCACACTGGCTTCAGATTGGCTTCAGCCCAAAGGAGAGCAATAGGCTAGAGTACAGGGAGCAGCGGTGCTGGGGTATTTCTATCGACCCCCCTTTGCTGCTTCTTACAGATGCTGCAGCCTTCTAAGAAAACTAGCCCCCCCCTCCCCCCGCCCCGCCCCCCCCCCGCCCCTTCCAGGACCAGCCTCTGCCTCATGGCTGCAGCTCTCCGAGAACTCTGGGAACACCACTCCGACTCTCCCTTGACATTTAGGGATGGCACAGGCTCTCAGCCACCTCAGTGCACCCATGTCTATAACCAGCTCTTCATTAAACACTCTTTATTTAAACCACCTGCATGAATTCTGTTCTTTGCCAGGACTCTAACAATACAGGTAGAATAGTATTATAATTCCCAGTGTTTCTTACTCTAGTTACTATCATTCACTGGTTAAATGTATTTGTGTTTTTGTATATATTTTCTCTAGGGTTTGTCTCTCTCTAGAGAGTTCTCAATATATAAGTTAGCTGTTAATAAAAACTTAGTTTAACATAACTTCCCTCCCTTACAGGAGGCAGGAGGGAACTACTGAGGGAAAAGTTTTACTCCAGATCAATGGTTCTCCAAGAGTGGTCCCAAGACACCACCTTCAGCAGCATCTGGGAACTAGTTAGAAAAGCAGATTAATTCTCAGGCCCCTGAAGACTTACTGAATCAGAAACACTGAGGTGAGGCCAAGTAATCTTTGTTTCAAACGATCTTCAGGCAATTCTGCTATATGCTAAAGTTTGAGAGGTAGGCACAGTTAAGAAATATAATCTATGTTCCTGTAAATTAAAAATCTTCACTATCTCTTCATTTCCTGCAATGAAATACATTTAAAACATCTAGACGTTAACTCTAACCTACCCTCTTGGTCTACTTTCCTTCTCTTTTTATCAAAATTCTACTTGTTATTCAAAGTTGATATGAGTGGCTTTCAAAACCTTTTCTGCTTTTCAAAAGTGAAAAGAATCTTTCTTTTTTTCTGGTGTTTTCTTATACTGTCTTATAACACTGCAATGTATTTAGTTTTCTTTATCTCCTTTTGTTAGTCTTCACTTTCTTCTCTTCGTGTCTTCTAAATTATTACTGAGAGTAAAAATAATGCCTCAATATTCTTTGAATTCTTTATTCAAATTATAGAATATAGATGTCAGACATTATTCTAGCATTTCAGACTTATTAAAAATGTGTTTTTTTTCAAATTTTTATTAAGGTATTATATGTGTACATATCTTACCATTGCCCCCCCCCACCCCACTCCCATACATGCCCTCACCCCCCAATGTTTTGCATCCGTTGGTTACTCTTATATGCATGCATACAAGTCCTTCAGTTGATCTCTTATTTCCCCCACCTCTCCCTAACCTTACCGCTGTAATTAGGCAGTCTGTTTGATGCTTTACTGCCTCTGTAACTATCTTTTGGTTCATCAGTTTATAATGCTTTTCATTATCACCAAATGAGTGAGATCCATGAACATGGTATTTTCTTCCATCTGTTTACATCTTCCTCTATCTCTTTTTTCAGTGTCCTGTAGTTTTCTGCATATAGGTCTTTTACCTCCTTGGTTAGGTTTATTCCTAAGTATCTTAATTTTTTTGGTGCAGTGGAAAATGGGATTGCTTTTTTAGTCTCTCTTTCTGTAAGTTCACTGTTGGTGTATAGAAATGCCATAGATTTCTTGGCATTAATTTTGTAACCTGCTACATTGCCGAATTCATTTATTAAGTCTGTTAGTTTTTTGATGGAGTCTTTCAGGTTTTTTATGTACAATATCATGTCATCTGCAAATAAGGACAGCTTTACTTTTTCTTTTCCAATTTGGATGCCTTTTATGTTGATACTTGAAAGTGCACATTAAAACACTCACTCCCAATATAAAGTTCTTTGAAGAAATTTATAACGTATAATCAATATAGTAGTAAATAAAGGCTCGGGCATTAACGAAATTACAGTATTTAAACAAAATAAGGAGTTAGGCAAAGGTAGCACACATATTCTTTTTCTCCAGTGCTTGACAATTACTTCATAAAAAAAATAGTGCCTCAAAATATAATGTATAAATATAGAAGTATAAAGTTATAACTGATTGAAGTGACAAAATTACTTAGCACCTGAAATATTTATGGTTCAGAAATAATCAGTATTGGTTAGAACACATCATTTATCAAGATTAAATAATATAAAAAAAGATCTATGTAACACAAGAATGAATTTGTAGTAAAAGATAAATTTTTACAGCACAGATTTGTAAATTTCAATGATTCATCTCATTTACATGATACTATATATTACCAAAATATATCTATGTTGTAATGCAATCATTTAAAAATAATGTTGTAAACAATCTGTGGTATTTTAAATCTGTACACAATTTATGTAACTCCAAAGCAAGATTTAATTCTCAGAAAAACAAGTAATTTCCTAAAGAAAAAGAAAAATAGGGCTGAGATATCCAAAACAGGGAAGTGGTCAAAAAGATTTTACAAGTTCTACATTTTTAAAAGCCTAACAGAAAACCATAGTCAAACCGAACAACATAAAACTTCGGTTTGACATTTATTATCCATTTTGCAGGTATTATTTCTAAATCGCATAGAGCTTTTATTGAATAACCATTTGCAATTCTTTGTGACAAATCAGTAACCAGGAGGAATAAACACCTTGAAATAAAATCCATTTATTACACGCAAAGATTTATTTCCAAGCACGTGTCTTCCTGGTACTAGAGAAGGCCTAGTACATAAACCGCAGTTCAGGGGTATAGTGTTTATCCACGTAGGACAAAAAAGCATATTCTAGGGCACTGTCAGAGAAAGAATTTATTTCCAGATAACCTAATATACTTTACAGCTTAGGTTTGTAAAGTTATAAGAAAATTAATTACACATTTTATGATAAAGTCAAGCTCATCCAGGCTAGTGATTTCTGCAATAATCCAACTTTGTATACTCTTTATAGGTGAAGATTACAATAAAGAACCCCAGTGACAGAGATCTGCTCCTTACTTTTCTCAGCAGAAACATATATTTACACTTCTGGTTTTGCCCATAAGCAAGGCAAATATTTATGAGATGCTGGCTAGTCAACAATCTGAAAATAACTAAACTTTCTGAGGATGGAAAGTGTGGCCTTGGAGATAAAAGACAACTGCAATAAACAACTGAGGGAAACCAATAAAATCAAAACAGTGATATGTCTAACAGAAAAATGTGTAATCATAAAGTTGATTTTCAGGGTGAAATTATGTCTTTTCATCCAACTTTTGCATTTTACAACTGAAGAAAATATGCCTCAGAGAGACATATTAATTAATTTCTTATATATATTCCTATATGTTTTCAGAGAAGCTTGAACTTGAGGCTTTTATTTAAACTTTCTACCTTTTAACATATCCAAAGACTAACAGTTTGAAACTTCTGCAAATTTTTTCCTACTTTGATTTTTATTTACCCAATCTGCTAGTCCTTTTCTTTCTTCAGTTCAGAGGGTCTCTTCCTTCCCACAGAAATGCCTCCACAGCTCCCAGCTTCCCGGGTTTCATCGGCCCTGCCTTGCTGCCTGCCTAGAGCTGTGACATCTACATGTAATTTTTTGAATTTGAGTTAATTAAATTACAGTAAGACACAAAATGCAGTGCCTCAGTCACAATACCCACATTTCAAGTGCTCAATAGCTGTATATGGCTTTTGGCTCCTGTATTAGATGGGGTAGGTACAGGACATTTCCATTACTGCCACATAGTCGAGTGGACAATGTTGGTATTCAATTCTTCAACTAATTTTGATACTTATTTATTTGGATTCTCTTAACACATTGATAATGTAATGTGGTTTTCTGGACTTTTAAAAATTCATATACTTCATTTTCCCATTCTGTCATTGTCTGTGTGTTCTCCAGTGTATTTCTTGGAAGGCTTAGGTTATGTGCAGTGTTCAAAAAACCAGGTAGCAATAATAATAATTATACTACATATAATCTGTGCATTCATCACCTTTTAGTTGATTAAATTAATAGCCAAAAAATATTAATGGCAATAATATATAGCCCATCTTGCAGCAGGCAATGTAATATAAGTATATAAAACAATCATATTTTGTGGTGAAAATATTTGCACATTGTTAGTGTGAATTCAATGTCCACTTTTCTCTGGTGCAGTGAATAAACATGGAGCTAGAGACCAATACACTTAAATAGAATGTATTATGTGCTATGACTATGTTCACAAAAACCCATTATGGCAGGTACAATTATTATTTTTATTTTATAGAATAGGAAACTGAGGCAAACAGATTAAGAAACTTGCCTAAGTTTGTAAAACTATTAAGTTACAGGTCTAACCCTGCATTTTATGATTATTACTTCCTTGACTTTGGACAAATCAGGTATTCTCTTTAAGACTACACAGCTGTTATTTATTTATTAACTTTTTTATTATTATTAATCCTCACCCACCTGAGGGTACATTTTTTCAATTGCTTTCTCAGAGAGAGTGGAAGGAGAGTGGGAGAGGGTCGGGGGAGAGAGAGAGAGAGAAAGAAACATGGATATGAGAGAGCCCAATTGACTGGTTGCCTCCTGCAGGTACCCTGACCAGGGGTGGGAAGCCAACCTCAACCCAGGTATATGCCCTTGACCTGGAATCGAACTCTTGACCCTTCCATGTGCAGGCCAACTCTCTAACCACTGAGAAATACTGGCCAGGGTAGGCACACACCTGTTTTTAAAATGAGTATGATAACTTAGATGGTTGTATAACATACAACTAGTATGTAGAAGTACTCAAAAAAAAAAGTAGAGAACCCTTTCCCCTTGCTTCTCAAAGTATCTGGGTGCATTCTCTCTAATATCTAATATTTGCTCGTTTTAAAATAATGGTTGAGTCTCTCAGAGCATAGCTTTACCTTTGGTATTTGATTTCCTTAACAAGTATCTTCAGCAATTTAGACACTGTTATGTTAAAGAAAACCCTATATGATAAATATTCTACTAAAATTTGTGAGATGGATGAAATGAAATTCTAAGCTAATACTTTTTGAGAGCACATATATGAATTTATTTAATGAAAAGAAATAGAAAAACTATGACTAGTGGTTTCATGGTCATTCCATTTGCTTTATACTGTGAAGAGTATATTCCTTTTCATGGATTTGTTCTGAATGTATTTCTAGTGTACTTATGTAAGATTTTTTCTAGTTTATATACTAAAATCAATTATGAAATTACCATATGACTATAACTAGTGGAGCTTCTAATACTGAGTAACTCCATTCTTCTCCTGAATCTTTATTTTTTGTTTGCTAAAGCTTATAATCATCTCAAAGTGAGTATTAATATGTATTAAAGCTTCTAAATGATGTTTCTGCTACACTGTGATGTGAATACAAAAGCATTCCCTCTGGTTATTGCTGCATCTGTCTCAAACAAACAATTTAATTTTTTCATATCCATGGGGAGCCATGCTCATTATATTCACCAGGTTTAGGGCTTCGAGCATGAATTTTCTCCTGGACACATGAATAATCAGGGAACTATTAACAAGAACCAAAGAAACAAGTAGATTACTTTTGTGCAGTAGTGGAGGATTATGTGACGCAATAAGATTGTATCGCTAATATTCAGGATGTCTTTTACTCAAAGTGTTATTTGTTGACAAGTTTGGTAATTATTACATATCATTGTATTGAGGTAATAAAAGTACTCTATTTTTTTTGTCAACAAATAATGCCTGATGAAATGGCATTAGAACATGCCCTTTGAGTTATTTTTTGCACTCATAGTAAAGTGTGCTAATCTAGCAATATTTTCCCCCTTAAACTCAATCATTTCAAAGGTAACACTTGTGTATACTACTTACAATTCTATTTTATCAACTCTGTACTGTAGCCAACTCAGGACTCCTAAGCATAAAGGCAGTATGTTTTATTTCTGATTAATGGAAAAGAAAAGCATTCCATGCTGATAAACATACCAAATATTTACTTCATTACCAAAATATAATATTATTATTAAATTGTATGTTTACAAATTATATGCAGTTGAATGTTTTTACTTAGTCATTGTAAATGTAACTATGTGCAATTATAATGATAGGGTTTATTCTAATAAATCAATAGTGTTCTGCATCTGAATTTTTATATGTAATAGTTTCCTTTATGCACCCTTCTTTTTTTCTTCTTCAAGTTATAACTAGAGTAAATAGAATTACAATGATTAGAATGTGTTGAACTCCAGCCAGGTGTCTTAGTTGGTTGGAGTGTCATTCCATACACCAAAAGGTTGTGGGTTTGATCTCCCATTGGGGCTCGTATGGGAGGCAAGTGATCAATATTTCTCTCACACGTAATTCAATGTTTCTCTCTCTCTCTCTCTCTCTCTCTCTCTCTCTCTCTCTCTCTCTCTCTCAAATAAATAAATATATCCTCAGGTGAGGATTTCAAAAATTAAATATATACATATAGTATATATACATACACACACACACACACATATATATGTATGTATGTATGTATATATACATATCTAAATAGACATTCAACCTATACCTTACAATGCATTTGTTGTGCCTGCGTCTTCACAATTTTGGCTTGTATTTGATATATATACTAACTACTCCTGCCAGGACTCAACATAATGTAAACTCTGCTCCTCAAACAAAATTTTCTCTGGCTCACTTTAGCCCAATCAGAATAGAATTCACAGGGCAATATGCCTCCAGTGAAATGAAACATGCCCCTTGATCAACCAGCAGTAGCTAAGTGAGAATGGTGTGCTTAGAGGGGAAAGGGAGAAAAATTCTAAATACTATAACTTTATCACGTAAGATTATTCCACCTTTTAAAATAAAGCAGGAGGTTTTTTAGCAGGACAGGCAGCTCAAACTATGTATGTTACACCCATAAAAAGACAGTTCATACATTTAGCTACAAATGAGTTTTTTCAAACAGATATAACATTCCTCCCTCATGCTTCCTTACATGCCCCAGCTGAGATCCAACCCTCATCCTAGGTATGTGCCTCTATTGGGAATCAAAACTGCAACCTTTCTGGTGTACTAGAAGACGCTCCAAAATCTCCAACAAAGTAAGCCACCAGCTGGGGCTAAATAATGCATTTTTTTAATCATAAATATATCTCGTGCATATTTGGGACATACCTGAAAATGATACTTGCTGGTTATCTGAAGTTCAAATTTAATGTGGATATTATCTGTTTTATCTGTCAGCCTCTTCTAATCTTAGAACATTTTTACATGTGTAATTTATACTAGCTTTGTTTAAATACTTATGAAATATTACTAAGAGAAAATAATATCTCAATCATAATTCTGTTTTTAAAATTGACAGAGTAATAAAAAGATTATATTTAATTTAAAACTATAATTTATCCACAGGCTTCATGCCAACCTTGGACTTTTCCTGGCAAAGTGGATGCCTCCAGTTTTCATCCTTATTGCCTAATAAGTCATACCTTTTATTAATACCTTTCGGCTAATGGTGTGCAAAAACATGGCTTTTTCCTTTAAACAAGATTGTTTAAATCTTCTTAATAGCTTTTAAAACTTTACACTAAGCTATTACCTCAGAAAGTACTTCTAGAGTAAGTGCTAAAATGGTACATTGTGAAGTTTAATTGAAGAATAATCAAATTGGCTTAATCTACTATTCTGTATATGTAAAACCAAAGATTTTATTTTCTTATCACAAAGGGGGGAGAAAAGTCCTCATGGATTTGGAACATCTCATGATTTAAATTGCAAATCACATATTTCAAAGTTAATTTAGTACCATGACAGACCACAAGACCATGAATATTTCTAGGACAGTCAGAAAATCCTATATAATGAAAGCCCAGCGACCGAAACGGCAAAACGACCAGAATGACCAGAGACCGTGGCCCCTTGCCCCGATAGTTCCCACCCCCCAGCAGGGACCCCCACACCAATCAGGGGTGTGGCCAGCCTGTAAACCCCCAGGGCTCCTCACCCCTGCCAGCCCTGTGCCCCAGCTGGGAGCCTACCCCGATCGGGGGTGAGGCCAGCCTGCAAACTGCCTGGACTCCTCACCAGCCCCACCCCCAGCAGGAACCCCCACCCCGATTCGGGGCCCCATCAGGGCAGGCCGGCCAGCCTCCAGCCATACACTGGGCCTCTATCCTATATAATAAAAGGGTAATATGCAAATTGACCCTAAGAGCGGTCAATTTGCAGGCAAATTGACCCAATGCGCCTCATAGTGACTGCTCAATCAGTCACTATGAGGCGCATTGACCACCTCTCGGTCCCTTTCCCTGGCTGGCAGGTTCTGATCGTCAAATGGTGAACTGGAAAATGGGGGTGAGTGGTGGGGATGTGGGTGGCACCAGCCCAAGGCTCCTTCCCCGCCAGTCACCCCACACACAGAGGGCAAACCACAGTGGGGGTTGGGCCAGCGAATGGGCGGGAACAGCCAACCTCTTGGTCCCTTCCCCCAGCCATCAGGCTCCGATCGCCCAATGGCGAATGGGGAACCGGGGGTGGGTGGCAACTGGGGACAGGGCAGGCTGCAGGCAGCCGGGAAGATGGCCCTGATCACAGGCCAGGCCTAGGGACCATACCTGTCCACAAAATTTCGTGCACTGGGCCTCTAGCAGTTTCATAAAATGTTGAAAATTCACTGACACTTAGATAAACAGTAAAGGGATTTACAAAAAATGATTTAAAACATGAATTTCAATTCCTTTTTTTAAATTCATTAAGGTCATTTAATACTTAAGCTTACTTTACCATTCTTGGTAAGGAGAAATTATAGGAGAGCTGAAGTGGATAGGGGGAAGACTAGAGTTTAAAAAGTGGAAAATAGTGGATGGGGGAAGACAACAGTAAAAAAAGAAGAAAAAGAGAGAAATAGCAAAATTTATAATGTCCTATAATTTTATATTTATATATTGTGAAGCATAAAACAAGCTTAAAGTTTATATACATCCCATTTAGCAAATGATGCTCTAAGAAATGCTTATGTCAGCCCTAACTGGTTTGGCTCAGTGGATAGAGCATCCTCCTACAGACTGAAGGGTCCCAAGTTCGATTCTGGTCAAGGGCATGTACCTTGGTTGCGGGCACATCCCCAGTAGGGGGTGTGCAGGAGGCAACTGATCGATGTTTCTCTCTCATCGATGTTTCTAACTCTCTATCCCTCTCCCTCCCTCTCTGTAAAAAATAAAAAATATGTTAAAAAAAAAAGAAATGCTTGTGTCAGAATTCCACCAGCTGCCTAATCTGTGAACACCCTACAATGCAGAATGTTTGGCCTTCCAGAAACAATTTATGTGAGGATAACAAGTAGACTATAGAAAGTTGAAGCACACGCTTGGTGCATGGAAATTGCCTCAGCAAAGGATCCTGTCATGTATATATTGTTCATATCACTTCTCCTGGCATAGTCCTCAATAAACCCATGTGGGCTTCTAGAATGACAAAACCTGTGAGCTAAAAATAAACAGACAATCAAAATCAAAAACCACACACACACACACATGTGTGCGCACACACACACATATGCGCACACACACGTTCAACTTAAAAACTGAAAGGAGCTGATCCTATCTAATAAAAGAGTAATATGCAAATTGATTATCACTCCAACACACAAGATGGCCGCCACAAGATGGCCAGCAGGGGAGGGCAGTTGTGGATGATCAGGCCAGCAGGGTTGGGCAGTTGGGAGGGACCAGGCCTGCAGGGGAGGACAGTTGGGGGGGACCCAGGCCTGCAGGGTAGGGCAGTTGGGGGAGGGGAACCAGGCCTGGAGGGGAGAGCAGTTGGGGGGAACCAGGCCTGTAGGGGAGGGCAGTTGGGGGCAACCAGGCCTGCAAGGGAGGTCAGTTGGGGGTGACCATGTCTGCATGGAGGGCAGTTAGGGGTGACCAGGCTGGCAGGTGAGGGCAGTTAGGGGCGACCAGGCCAGTGGTGGGGGGGCAGTTAGGGGCAACCAGGCCTGCAGGGGAGGGCAGTTGGGAGCAACCAGGCCTGCAGTGGAGGGCAGTTGGAAGGGACAAGGCCTGTAGGGGAGGGCAGTTGGGGAGGACAAGGCCTGCAGGGGAGGGCAGTTGGGGTGACCAGGCTGGCAGGGGAGGGCAGTTGGGGGTGACCAGGCCTGCAGGGAGGGCAGTTGTGGGGGACCAGGCCTGCAGGGGAGGGCAGTTAGGCATCAATCAGGCTGGCAGGGGAGTGGTTAGGGGGTAATCAGGCTGGCAGGCAGAAGCAATTAGGGGCAATCAGGCAGGCAGGCAGGTGAGCCGTTGGGAGCCAGTAGCCCTGGATTGTGAGAGGGATGTCCCAGATTAAAGAGCATGCAGGCTGGGCTAAGGGACACCCACACCCCCGATAAATTTTGTGCACCGGTCCTCTAGTTTAATATAAACAGTGAACTGCCAGGAGCAGAAACTACCATGTTTCCCCGAAAATAAAACATCCTCCAAAAATAAGACCTACTTACAGGTTTCTTTCTGAGTGAAATATAAGGCATCCCCCGAAAATAAGGCCCCCGGGCTCTGTCTCAGAATGAAAATTAATTTACCATAAACTGGTCACTAGGGCCGCCCCGACTGGCGTCTAGCAACCAGTGACGTTACGCGGAGTCCTGACGTCACTGCTGTGTGGAGGTGGTGTGGAGGTCGGAGTGAGCGGTGAGCACGGGGTTGGAGAGAGGAGGAGACTTTTCCAGATGCGTGCAGAAGAACAGGAGTATTAGAGCGGACGGGACATGGCAAAGGTGGTGAGTGCTGGTCTGTCTCTGGTGACACTACCTGATGCTCACGGCCGCCTTCATGATGACTGAAGGTTCTCAGTCAGTGGCAGACCCTGCTCCAGCCCAGATCCAGGCCCCAGCAAGCCCAGTGACAGTCCCCAGGCAGGCCCCAGGGGGTAAATGTCTGATAAAGGGGTAGGGGGGATGTCTTGTGAAGGTGTTCAGTGGCCCAGGGGTGGGGGGAGGGGGATCACTTAAAATGACACAGGAGGATCAGAGGGGGCAATCAAAATGACCCAGGAGGATCAAAAGGGGTTACTAAAATGGTAATCCCCCCTCTGATTCTCCTGTGCCATTTTGATTCCCCCCTCTGATCCCCCCTGTGTCATTTTGAGTGATCCCCCTCCCCCCACCTTGATACCCCAATTCCTTTTTTTTACCCCTAGAAATGAGCGCAAAAAGAAAAAGCTACTCCGTGGAGTACAAGAAAGGAATCGTGGAAGACTCTTGGGGCCAAAATCTTACTGCTTTCTGCAAAGAGAAGATGTTGAGTATCCGATTGGTCTGAAAATGGCGAGCAGAGTATGGTAACCTCATTGAACAAGTGGACAAGGGAAATGCTAAAAACACAAGTGTGGATCAGGTCGGCAACCATTATTTTCTGAGCTGGAAGACCTGATCTGTGAATGGGTTGTTGACAGGAGAGCAAAGGCTTTGGTTGTGAATAGGGCTCAGATTCAAGAATTTGCCCTTGCAATGGCACCACAGTTTGACATAGCCCCCGAAGACTTCAAAGCATCACAACACTGGCTGGATAATTTCCTTCAGCGAAGTGAACTGTCTTTAAGAAGATCTACCAACATTGTTTAGGTTGGAAGATACTCAAGTTATTAAGCGAGCACTTGCATTCAAGTCTTTTATTGATGATGCTGACTTCTCTAAATACAATCTTTCCAACATGATTGCTATGGATGAAACTGCAGTGTTTATGGGCCAATCATCTCAAACAACAATTGAACAGCGGGGTGCCTCCTTAGTGTACATTCCCTCCACTGCTTACGAAAGTGCACGTGTTTCCTGTATTTTGGCAATTCGTCTGGATGGCACTAAAATCCCACCTTTAATCATTTCTCAGGGCAAGAAGGAAAAGATTGAACATGTTTTGGGCATTTTTATTCTTGAAACTGAAAAAGCCTGGGCCACACAAGCAGTTATAAGGAAGTGGGTCGATTTCATGCTGCCGCTTGTTATGCAAGGGAGCCAAAGAGGTCTGCTAGTCTGGGATGCAGCCAGCACTCACCGCACTAAAGACATGAAGATATTTCTTCACGAAAGAAAAATAGATCAGATAATGATTCCCGCAGAAAATAGAATGGAGAGAAATCAGCGTGGAAACTTTGTGAAACCTAAACTGCAAGAAGTTGTGACTTGGGTGAAGAATTCATGGGAGAAAATCACTGACAGTTGCATTGCAAATGCACTGCGAGCAGGCTACCTTGACAAGAAGTACTCATTTAAAGACAGTGCCATTGCTAAACGTGAGAGATTTGGTCCACTGATTCTGAAAGAAATGGAGTCACAAGAAATTCACCAGGAAATTCAGGAATTGGATTGTTATGATGATGTTCCAGAAGATGATGACATGATTGTCATTGAATAAATGAGTAAATTCTTGATACTGTAGGATTCACAGTTTGTCTGGTTTGTGTTGACAACTACTGTACTACCGTACCGTATACAGGTAATAAATGTCCTTTATTTTCATTTAACAATAAATGTGTACCGTATTCTTCTTCATGGAAAAATAAGAATCCCCTGAAAATAAGACCTAGCACGTCTTTGGGAGCAAAAATTAATATAAGACACTGTCTTATTTTTGGGGAAACAGGGTATGTAGAGTTTGGGGTCCTGCAGTAACAGTATAACAGGATGGTCAGAACAAAGAATTGTCCCTTTTTTACCTCAGAGTACTGATTGTTTCTGGTGTCATAATTATGTTTTCAAATCAACCTTCTGTCTTTGGCACTGTGTACTAATTCTTGCAGAAGGGAGATTTCAGAGAGGCCACAGAATGCCTTGTACATACTGACAGGACATCCTACAGGCATCAGTCACAGTGGCAGCAGCAATAGCCAAACAGATATATGCCTTCACAGGGATTCCTGACCTTCCAGGGTTTTTGAAGCCTTGGAAACTTACATCATCACAAAATGCCAGAGCAGAAACTGAAGAATGAATGACTGGAGAGTGGAAAATGCTACATCTACTGTATTTCTCAGTATATAGAAGATTCTCCCTGCAGACGCTCAGAAATAAGAAGGTGGCTCTGAAGAGCTGAAGGCCTCATAAGAGTTGTTGAGGGACAGCTAGAGGAACACTTTTTCTTCCACACTTTTTCTAAGTTTCTATTTTTCAAAATCCCCAGCTAGACACTATAGAAAATGCAGATTATATAAAACAAATATGTTCTGAAAAACATTTGTGTATGAAAAAAAAAAAAAAAAAACATTTGTGTCTCTTAGCTCAAAGCTGTAAAATATTCAGAATGCACATGCTCTTGCAATTTTTTTTTTTACTTTATAAAAAGTGTATACAGTTGTAACAGCTAGATAGCAACATTTCATCTTTAAAATTTTTATTCATTCAAATACATGTTAAATATGATTTCTTTATAAACTATTGCACTGACAAATAAAATTATACTGGTGTTCTTTTAACATGAACATTCTTATGTTTGTGTAGTAATTTAAACAAGAGAATTACTAATAAATACTGTTTTCAAGTGTCTACAGGTTTACAATATATCTCTAAATGTAAATAAAAATAAGAAGTACAACTCACATAATCCTATATAATAAAGAGGTAATATGCAAATTGACCCTCAAAGCCTCGCACAAGATGGCTGCCCCCATGTGGTCAAAGATGGCTGCCACAAGATGGCAGGCAGGAGAGGGTATTTGTGGGTGATCAGGCCAGCAGGGGAGGGCAGTTAGGGGTGACAAGGCCAGCAGGGGAGGGCAGTTGGGGGTGACCAGGCCTGCAGGGGAGGGCAGTTAGGGGTGACCAGGTCTGCAGGGGAGGGCAGTTGGGGGGGGAACAGGCCTGCAGGGGAGGGCAGTTGGGGGGGGACCAGGACTGCAGGGGAGGGCAGTTAGGGGCAATCAGGCCAGCAGGGGATCAGTTAGGCATTGATCAGGCTGGCAGGGGAGTGGTTAGGGAGTTATCAGGCAGGCAGGCAGGTGAGCAGTTGAGAGTCAGCAGTCCCGGATTGTGAGAGGGATGTCTGACTGCGGTTTAGGGCTGATCCCCGGGATTTGGCCTAAACTGGCAGTTGGACATCCCCCAAGGGGTCCCAGATTGGAGAGATTGCAGGCTGGGCTGAGGGACACCCCCCAGTGCACAAATTTTGTGCACTGGGCTTTTAGTTTGAATATATTAGCCTTATTTTGGATAACAGTATTGAAATGTCAGTTATCTCATTAGTTTTCTTTCTAGTGTTGATTATCTCAATCTACTGAACAATATTTAAGATTAAAGAAACTGCCTTTGTGCAAATTTTTACAGGGGTTAACAAACAAAGAATTCTCATATTTACAATTTTTAGAGAGTTTGACTAATGAAAGGCAAAGCTTTCTTTAATTTCTTAATAAAATTCTTATCTATAACTTAAATCAGTACTTCTCAGATGATCTATAGTGAAGACCATTTTTAAAAACTTTTCAATCTGTCACAGACCAATGTTTTGGAAAACAGGATATGAATCATATGTAGAAATGAAATTAAAAACAAAATATACAAAATGGAAACGCCTCCTTTTTTCTATTAGCTTTAACAGACATAAAATTAATCTTCAAATTTCTATAAAAGTGTATACTTTGAGTTTCTAGACTTATTTTGTAACAGCAGTAAACATTTTGTGGATCGCACTTTGAGAAGTATTGGATTAAATGACCAAATTTATATTGATTTTGAGAGTACTCATAATTACAAAATATAGAAAAATGTAACTATTTTAAATATGCCTGTATGTTCTGTTTCTGTCTATATCTGTGTGTTCGCACATAATAACTGAAACCAAATTAATGATTCACATTATTAGATCTTTAAAAGCCCAGTCAACTTTGAAGTTTGCCTTATAAAATGTTGTCATTGCTCCCACCACTTGAGATGTCTCATGATATTGCATTTGTGGTTATTGGCTTAGAGAAGACTTATTGTACATAATATTATCCTGTATCTTTTACAGTTTCTGGGACATAATAGATGATTAATACATAAATTTTGATTAACTGAATCATTCGGCATAAGCTGTATTAAACTAGGAGGAAATGATAAAATGCTTCTAAGAAAAAGATTCAAAAATGTGTTTTTGAATAAAAAAGGAAGAATAATGTTTTGATTCATCTTGTTTTTCCCAAAAATATGTACACTGAACAATTAGGTTGCAAATTAAACTTTGTCATTGTAAATTATTTTTTATTTGAATTAGCATATTAAATTAGTTTGAAATGTTTATGATTTATATATCAACCTAATACTAGTGACTGCATTTTCTCAAAGTCTGTCACTTCAAATATTGGCTATATAAAAATAATCTGTTGGAATAGTTTTCACTTTTTAACACATGTACTATTTCATGTAAAATAGCTTTGCAGGCTCTTCACACAATATATGCCATAATTTCTCCTTTCTCCTAACAGTGACTTGGAAGTCATTCAGGAAGAAAGGAAAAGAGAAACAGAAAAGAGGCAAAGCTAGAGACTTGAGTAAAAATATGATGAGAAGTTTTTAAATTGCCTTATGAGTTTAAAAGCAAATCTTGCCAATTCATCCTCATACTCATATAGACATTCATATTTAAAACACAGTTATTTTCTTTTGGCGTATCTCTTAATGGAAAGGTGGTCCCCGTAAGAACATTGTTTTAAAGATATTAACTTCAAAGTAGCTCATCTATTTAAAGATATAAAGAAACAGCAAAAAGTTTGGGTTACCTATAACCACAAGTGGGTTAAGCTTTCTATATGGTACAATATGTAATGGATCACATTTAAATAAGGATCAAGATCCTTGAGTGTTAGTTTCCAAGTACAGGTGGGAAAAGAACAAACAGAAACAAAGAAAACATAAGTGCCTTAGATAACTTTTTCTAATGACAAATTGGAAAACAGACATGATCTAAAACCAGATATATTTGTTTATATATACAAACTCCAGATTCCCTGGTATTATTTTTCTTTTGTAAAGTTGTCAAGGTATGTGCTTTTAAAGACTGACATGTTTATTAAAGTAACTTATCAGTAATTAGAGAATTATGATCAAAAGCTCATATTCTTTAAGAAATAAATATATGCAACTTTTTAAGGTGTGTGGTTCCATAGCAACAGCCATGGTATCAAAATTATATTACTCCTAGTTATACATGCAAATTTAAATTTGAACTCCAAATGGAGCTATAACTATTATCTTAAGTAAGCATTTATTTTCAAAGTTTTATCTTGAATTCCTTAGTCATTTTTTTCTCCCTAAAGAGATTGTAGGTGGATTATATTTTTCACTCTTGATAAACAGTAACTCTGATGAACTTTTCTTCAATTAAAATTGGTGGTGATTTCTACTTTTAAAAACTATCATTAGTTTGAAATTGTATATATTCTTTCTTCTTTGAAGGCTAGTGGGTAAATATACCTTTTTTTTTTTTCACATCTGCCCATAATTGGAGAGTAAGCTTAAAAAAATAGCAGTGTGTGATGACAAAGATTTACTTATTTACTTTTGGGCAAAACCATTATGCTGTCTAAAGCTAGTCTGGCATGTACTGCGCTCTAAGGATCCCATTCATCAATGACTTCTGTGGCATTTCAGGGGGGATTTTCATGTAATTTACTTCTAAAGTCCGTGTAATAAGCCTCTTCTGAGTGAGGTACATAACATGATTATTCATCATTATTGATTATTCTCTCTGGTGGTAAGCAATAGATGCAAAAATGCCTATGGAAGAGAAGGAAGGGTGGGTATGTGCATGATTAAACATAACTGAAGGTGCAGATTTGCCTTATTAGTCCTTTAAATGGTCATGTGGACTTTCAAAAACCAGCACAAAGCTGATACTATTGCCTTCTATGCTCTTGATGTTAAGGAAATTTCATAGCCACTAAGGCAAACTCTGAAGAGGAATTCTCTTACTAATAAGCTAAAATCATTTGTGTTTTTAGACTCAATAAGGCATAATTATGTCTTTTGTATTGAAAAATAAAATAGTAAAAAAAACTCCAAATGGTTTTACATAAAACCCATGAATATTACATTTGCAATTGGACCCTAACTGGTTTGGCTCAGTGCATAGAGCGTCGGCCTGTGGACTGAAAGGTCCCAGGTTTGATTCTAGTCAAGGGCATGTACCTTGGTTGCAGGCACATCCCCAGTAGGAGGTGTGCAGGAGGCAGCTGATAGATGTTTCTCTCCCATCAATGTTTCTGACTCTCTATCCCTCTCCCTTCCTCTCTGTAAAAAATCAATAAAATATATATATTTAAAAAAATTTGCAATTGGTAGCTCGCCAAAATGGACCATTTTGAGTGAGAAACTCAGTCTAAAATACATATTTTAAAAATTAATTTATAAAAACATTTATTTATAGTTACAAGCAAATACCTTGTTTTAAAAATGGGAAAGGATATTGAGAGGAACTATCTTAAAATCTCACAGTGAGAGATAAGCACATTGTGAATAGTAAACATGAAAAGATAGATTACATACCATTTTTGGACTCACAGAATTCTAGTCATTCATTAATAACCATTTATTGAGAGGCTGTGTCAGACACTGTACTACCTACTAGAGATTGAGGAGGTAGACTTGATCTGTGCTCTCACACAGACCAGTATGAGAGGAAAAGTTAGTCATCAGTCCTTATCACAATAATATGGGGTGAGGATAATCATAGGGGAAGGTTAGAATGCTTTAAGAACAGAGAATGGGGCATTCAACAATATCTCAGAAATCAAAGAGATCTGAAGGAAGTAAGTGTACAACTGTAGGTTAAGTAAGGATTGGCCCAGGCAAAGATAGGGCTTAGGAGGTAAGGTATGAGACAGAGGAGTGGGCAGCATGAGTCAAGACTCAGAGGCCTGAATTAAGAGCTTAGCATACTATAGAAGTGTGGCAAGAAATGAAGCCAAAGAAGTGGGCAGATGCCAGATTATGAAGGACTTGTTAAGGACATAAGGACAAAGATTCTTATCCTAAGAGCAATGGAAAGTAATTAAAGGGCTTTAAACTAGGGAATAATCTGATCAAGTATATGTTTTAATGAGATGACTCTATCAGTGGAAGGCACTAGAGAATGATATCAAGATTGAAGATAAAGAGATAATTTAGGAAGCCAGTAATTCAAATGAGAGATAAGGATGACCAGTATATCTGAAGATAAAATCAATAGGAGTTGATAATTGATATGAAGCAGGGAATGAAGAGGAGGGAGTGAGAGGATTAACGTGAAATGCAGGCAGACAGGGCAGGGGGCCAGTGGGAAACAAAGGCAGGTGGAACATAGGCAGGGGCAGGCATGGCAGTTTGAGCAGCCTAACCACAGGAACCAACCAAGCAGAACTAGTACAATGTTTCTGGACACAGAGTGGGAGGCATGGGAAAACAAGGGAGAGCCTGCAGTCACAAGGTGTACGAACACATAGAAACAGAGAAAGTTCAGCACAGGAACAGAGAAAGAACACATAGAAACAGGGAAAGTTCAGCATAGGAACAGAGAAAGAACACATAGAAACAGGGAAAGTTCAGCATAGGAACAGAGAAAGAACACATAGAAATAGGGAAAGTTCAGCATAGGAACAGAGAAAGAACACACAGAAACAGAGAAAGTTCAGCACAGGAACAGAGAAAGAACACATAGAAACAGGGAAAGTTCAGCATAGGAACAGAGAAAGAACACATAGAAACAGGGAAAGTTCAGCATAGGAACAGAGAAAGAACACATAGAAACAGGGAAAGTTCAGCATAGGAACAGAGAAAGAACACATAGAAACAGGGAAAGTTCAGCATAGGAACAGAGAAAGAACACATAGAAACAGGGAAAGTTCAGCATAGGAACAGAGAAAGAACACATAGAAACAGGGAAAGTTCAGGTCCGTTGCTGGGCAAGAACAATGAGGGAATCAATCAGGTGACCACAGAGATAGATATAGAAGCAGACTTGTAGCAAATATATACCCCTGGACTACAAGGCTTTAATGGGCAACCTGTTCTTTGGTTCCCTCCCCACTGGGGCATCTGAACCTGCTTGTAATGAATTTTCCACACTTTTGCTTAAATCTTCTGGTCTGCGGAATTCATTCTTCAGCGTCCGGAGACACAACCTCGGGAAAAGACCTCGGCTCACCATCACAGTTTATCAGGAGGACATTGACTTTCTGGCTTTGCTGGTACCATTTATTAAGGAAGAAAATACTATAGAAAGTGTAGTTTGTTTGGGGGAAGATACATTTAGTTTAAAATATGCTAGGCATGAGGAAAGCAAGTGTGAAGTCCCTGATAGAGGGCTGAGCTGAAGAAATGGATGGAAGCATTGTGAGAAATATTAACTTGTAACTAAAACCATGGTTGTGAATGAGATTGCCCAGGGGGAAAAAACACAGAGTTACTTGATAGCTCTATATGTTTTATGTACCAGGGACTATTCTCTAGTATCTAAATAAGACTAATATTTTCATCTCCTTCCCATCCAAATAACGAGGCATTCCTTTAACTGTAATCATTTCTTTATCTTACAGTAAGAGGGTGCAGTCCTGAGGAGTGCCTCCAGTATTAAACAACCTGAAGGTTCATTCCCATCTCACAGAATTATGAAAATCAATTTTGATAATGCCTGTGTATAAATTTGCTTTGTGATGTGTAAAACACAATAAAATGGAAAGTTAATATGCCAAATGGTAGAACCATACTTTTCAGTGAAGACTAAATAGGCTCAACAACAATGGACCGCTATCAATATTCCATTCTCTGGCCTGACAGAGAACCTGTCTGCAGTGCCAGGCAATCATCTGGCGGAAGGACAGCTGGTGCTAACTCTATTGCCACAAGTTGAGGCTGAGTGGCTTCCAGGGCTATTTACTTGAAAGGTGGACAAGAAAATTATTCCCTAGGGCAATTCCAGAGTTTAAACAGAGCAAGAGGTCAGATGTACAATGTTCAGACTGAGTATAGAAAGAAGTACCCAGAATAACACTCTCCCTATTCACTTCATGCTTTTCTCACAAGGTCCTTGGTGAAAAACAGTATAAATGCGCTGCCACTCATTCCCACCACCTGTGCTAATACAGAACACAGGCCGAGACCTGAAACAGTGTCTCTGTGATCTTGTTTCATCAACCAGAAAAAAGCTGTGAAAACCTTAGAGATAATGCCTACTGCTGGATGAATAAATCACTCAGAAACACATGAAATGTTAATATAAAAGACAAAATCTTTTTATTCATGAGCAAATCATGCAGTGTTTAAACATTAAATCTAAAAATATTAGAGACACGTTCACAGGTAGAGGTTCTGAGTGTTTGAAAGCTACTACTGACATTATATTTTATTAACATTACTAGAGGCCCGGTGCACAACATTCGTGCACAGGTAGGGTCCATAGGCCTGGCCAGTGATCAGGGCTGATCTATGGGGTGACCAGTGGGGCAATCTGGGGGCTGGGCCTGCTGGCACCCCCCTTGGCCAGCCTGGCACTGCCTGCTTGCCAGCCCTGCCCCCTGCTGCTGCTGCAGGAGGTGACTGGTAGGGTGATGGGGGGTGGCGCCGGCTCGCTCACTGCCCAGCCCCACTCCCTGTTCACCCCACCGCTGCTGGTGGTGGCTTCCCTCTGCGGGGTGATCGGCGGGGTGATTGGCGGGTCGATCGGAGGGCCCCTGCTTGCACCCTCCTTGGCTGGCCTGGGGCCTGCGGGCTGGGGGCAGCTCCTGCATTGAGCATCTTCCCCCTGGTGGTCAGTGCACATCATAGTGACCGGTCATTCCGCCGGTCATCCTGCCGTTTGGTCTATTTGCATATTAGGCTTTTATTATATAGGATATTTGTCTAACACCTGAGAGCTTGGCAGCTCCATGTCAAAAGGGAAATCACATATTCTGATGCCTGTTTTGGAAGATTCCTAAGTCTAATACAACTTTACGTTTAATTTGCCAGGCACAGAGAACTCAAGAAACTAATAACACAGACCAAAAGATTTTGTGTATACACACTTGACTGCATTATGGAAAAGTTGAAATTAGTTCATTATTGTGTATTAATTTTTTACCTTTATGCTAAAAAGGCTATTTTTAAACAATAGTTTAAAGCCAGTATTGCAACATTATGTTAAAGTTGCAAAATGACAAAGAATTGTGCAAAATGATCAGTGTCCATAAAATTAATATTCTGTAAGCTAAAACCTTAATAAAAATAGGTTAGTGAGCCCTAACCGGTTTGGCTCAATGGATAGAGCATCGGCCTGTGGACTGAAGGGTCCCAGGTACGATTCCGGTCAAGGGCATGTACCTTGGTTGCGGACACATCCCCAGTAGGAGGTGTGCAGGAGGCAGCTGATCCATGTTTCTCTCTCATCAATGTTGCTAATTCTCTATCCCTCTCCCTTCCTCTCTATAAAAAATCAATAAAATATATTTTAAAAAATAGATTAGTGAAATAAGTATTTTAGTAGATATTAAGTTATATAATTAGATTGATTTTTAAATTAAATTATATTCACAAATTAATATTGCTCACACTTTTAGAAAAGATTCCTGGCATTTGCTATTGAGAATCACATGTTCAAATACTCTTCAGACATCTTGGCCTCTATCTTTATGGAAAGTGGAATGAATTGGTTTCTTTTAACATGTTTTTACTGATTTTTTATAGAGAGGAAGGAGATAGAGATATAAAAACATTGATGAGAGAGGAACTTCATAGATCAGCTGCCTTTTGCATGCCCACAACCTAGGGATCGAGCCCACAACCTGCGCATGTGTCCTGACTGGGAATCGAACCAGCCACCTCCTGGTTCCTGGGTCAATGCTCAACTGCTGGGTCACACTGGCCAGGCTGGATTAGAGTTCATCACTATTCTCATTGGGAAGTTTAGGAAACTGAGAAGATGTAAACTCTCATTATTCAGGAAGTACATTAAATGGACAATAAAAGGAAAACCCAACTACATATTACCTTTTGCATCTTTAGCACTATACAGAGGAAATAATCTATTTATTATACTCCTAAATTTTTAGTAAAAAAATATTACAACTATATATTTTAAAGCAGCTTTAAAAATGTAACCTCAACTATATACCTCTGATCTATTATCCACAAAAAAAGTTGCTTGAGAAAATTTTCACATCATAGTGGCAACTAAATCAGCCTCACACTAAACTAATGTCAATACCATAACTGATGCAATTTTTAAAATAACTTTATGAGGTTAAGAACATAGTCCTATAAACATAAAGCTAACCAATCATAAAATTATTGAACCCAGAAACTTGATGTTAGTATTAGCAGTTGTTAAAAATTTGCGAGGTCTCAAGCTACATTTATTACTCATTGACATTCTCAGCAGGGTCCATAATCTCTGTTCCATATATCATCCCAGCAATCACTAGCACTGGCTGTCAGCCGATTCAGTTATGTCAAATGCAAACATTCCATAATAATAACTAGTTTTAAATAAAATTAATAGGGGGGGAAACGAAGGTAGATTAAGAATTTTGATTATTGAGGCTAATTTTAGACCAAAAGCAAAGGGCCAGCGCTTACTATTCTGGTTACATTACCTTTAGAAATGTTGCATTGATCCAGGGACCACTGCCTGCCATTAAGCTGGCTGCATCCTGCACAGCTCTGAGGAAATCGTCCTGAAGGTGTGAGCACACCAGTCCCACCAGGTGCAATGAGTGCTGCTAACTCTAACATAGGATAATACATTTATCTACTTTGTGAGAGCTTTCATAATCGTATCTGTATCTAATGCCAAACATAATATAGATGATTTGTGATTTGAAAAGTCATAAAGCTAAAGCCATGAAAACAGATTAAAATTTGAAAAAAGAGAATTCCAAGAAATTATTCACTTGTCCTTTTTTTAAAGTCATCATTTGTATTGCCATAAGAAAACCAGAAGGGATAGTAACTCTTGCTGTATAAACATCCTCAACATCAATACTAATAAAACATCCCTTAAAAATTGAAAAATCTGCCCACATTACTCTATGGCAATAAGGAGCAGAAGCCAATTCTTTGGTTCTGTTTTGTATTTAGTCTGGGGAAAAAATTGGGAAAAAAGTCAAACATTTCATGTCCATTTCCAGTTCCATATCACCTCCTCTGTGAGGTCTTGGTCCCTCAATAGAGCTTATGTGTCTGTTACAGGATTTATGACTGTGTTAGAGCTATTTGGACAGGTGTTTGTCTCCATGAATGGAATGCTGATTCTTTTAAGTCTCAGACTGGCTTTTGTTCATCTTGATATGCCCACTAGCTGCCACAATGGTTTAAGAAAATCTAGGAATAAAATAATACCTGGAAAATGAACATGAAAAGGAATAGTTTATAGATGTGCTTTTGAAGGACTCTTTTTAAAAAGCTTCGTTTATTTGTTATATACAATGATATCATAATCATTTTTACTAGAGAATGATAATTTTATTCATTTATATAATCAACAAATATTTATTGCATATCCATTATGTGCCAGTCCCTGGGTCTAAGCCCTGAGATAGAGAGTACAAGAAGATATATTAGAATTCTGCCATAATACAGCTTAAATTATTAATGCAAAACAGATATTAAAAACCCAAGTAAAATACAATAGTTTTGATTCCTGTAATACTGGTAGTACAGGGTACTATTAGAGCAAGTGCCATAACAGGTGCTATTTAGCAGGAAGAACTATTCTAGAGTAGGAAAATCTCCTGAAGAATGTAGTTTAAAATTGAGATACAGAAGATAAGATTTTTTTTTCAAAAAAAGGAGGGGGACAGAAGGGAAAGAATATTTTATAAAATACTAAATTTATAAATGCAAATGTCTCACAAGCTAACTTAGATTTTAAAATATAACATATACATAATACTACTTTATAAAAGTGTGTTTATTTCCAGAATTAACGATATATTTTAATGGATTATATCCTGTAATTCCATGAAAAGTTGTCCCAAAAACTTCAACAGCTCTAAGAATTAGCAAGAATAATATACTAAATCAGAAGCCTTATGGCTTACCAAAAGAAGTAACTTCTGCTCTATGAAAGACGGTGTAAAGAGATTAAAACACAAGCTGCTGCAGACTGACAGGAGAGATTTTTGAACCACATAGCAGGTTAAGGGCTACTATTGAGAATATATAAACACTCAAAACTCAATAAAAAAAAACAACACAAATAATCAAGTTACAAATGGGCAAAAGATAAACAGACATTTTACCAAAGAAGATATGTCAACTGGAAATAAGCACATGATAAAATGTTCAACATTAACCATCCAGGAAATGTAAATAAAAACCACATTGAGATATTACTAAATACATACCAGAAAGGATAAAATAAAAACTAGTGGCAACACCTAATGCTGGTAAAAATGCAGAGAACCTGGGCCATTCATATATTGGAAGTGAGAATGTAAATGGTTATGTCACTCTGAAAAATTTGGCAACTTCTCATAAAGTTAAACATATACTGACCATATGTCGTAGGCAGAATAATGCCAACCTGCCCCTTCCCCAATAAAAAATTCATAGGTTCTCCCTAGCTAGTTTGGCTCAGTGGATAGAGCATCAGACTGTGACTGAAGGGTCCCGGGTTCAATTCTGGTCAAGGGCACATGCCCAGGCTGGGCTCAATCCCCAGTAGGGGGTGTGCAGGAGACAGCTGATCAATGATTCTCTCTCATCATTGATGTTTCTATTTCTCTTTCCCTCTCTCTTCCTCTCTGAAATCAATAAAGATATATATATATATATATATATATATATATATATATATATATATATATATATAAAATTCACAGGTTCACAGGTTCTGGGTATTAGGTTATAGGTATATGTTACTTGTCAAAAGAGAGTTTGCAGAGCTGATTAAATTTATGATCTTGAAATGAAAAGATTGAGTTAGATTATCCAGAGGGGTCCATTATATGCACAAAGACCCTTAAAGGAAAGAGGGAAGCAAGACAGTCAAGAGCCAGAGAAACAGATGTGATCACAGAAATGGAGAAATAAAGAGAAAAGAGGGAGAAAGAGACTTGAAGATGCTATGCTGCTGGCTATGAAGATGCAGGTTAGAGGCGAGGGCGGGGGGTAATCAAGGAAAATAAACAGCTTCTAGGATTTGGAAAAGCTGGGAAGTCGATTCTTCACTAGAGTTTCCAGAGGAAGCACTGTCCTGCACTCACCTTGACTTTGGACAGTAGATTTTGAACCTCTAGTGTAAAATAACAAATTTTCTATTGTTTAATCCACTAAATTCATTGTTATGTATTATATTAGCAAAAAGAAACTAATATTCAGAACAACCCAGTAATTGTACTGTTGCTTACTAGTATTCCAGAGAAATGAAACAAGTTCACACAGAAACTTGTGCATGATTTTTACATAAGCTTTACTCATTTTCAACTAGAGACAGCCAAAATGTCCTTCAATGGATAAATGGTTAAACAAATTGTGGTACTTGACTATCATGGAATACGACTCTATAATGAAAAGGAACAAACTAATGACAAAATCAATTTGTTTTTTCTTCATAGGATAATACTGAGTAAAAAAAAAAAAGCTAATTTTAGAAGATTATATATATAAAGTATAATTTCATTTATATAACATTTTTGAAATGTCAAAATTTTAGAATGGAGAACATAGGGTTTGCCATTGGTTTGGGATGGTAGGGGAGGGGAGGTTAGTATGAAATTTGGTGGTAAGAACTTTGGTAAATCAGTAAGAGGAATTCGACTGGTAGAATGGTGTTTTAGGCTAACTGGTGAAAGTGTTTTAATTCTCCTTTGAGTATTCAATTAGAATACAAAATAGTCACATTGATAGTTGTACTGATTTAACCTCTTTTTGTTTTCTTCAAGATAAGGTCCTCTGATACATGTAAATGAGTGAAAAGCCTTCAGAAATAAGAAACAAAATGAAATATCATCTACTCGCCTATTAATGAAGCAGCTATTTTAGGAAGTTAATATTCAAATTATGTAACTCAGCAAATTTGTTAATATACCCTGACATGGTCACAACTAATTTTCTGTAGGAGCTTATGGGGGAAAAAAGTTGAAGAGTCCCTGATTATAAACATTATTCATTACAATGACTTAAGCCTACCTTTCTAAGATACATCTGCAAAACGTATTTGTCATGTTACCAGGAAATATATTAGTGCATATGCTCATCATATGCACTAATTGACATGACATATGCAGATGAAAATAAAATCTTATTTAACCTTAAATAAATTCCCATTTGAATATTATTTTTTCTTGTTGATAGCATCATTGGAATTTCTAAAAGATCATTTCAATTACAATGATTTTGACCATGCATCTAAATTTATTTTTTAAATATATTTTATTGATTTTTTTACAGAAAGGAAGGAAGAGGGACAGAGAGTTAGAAACATCAATGAGAGAGAAACATCGATCAGCTGCCTTTTGCACACCTCATACTGGAGATATGCCCACAACCAAGGTACATGCCTTTGACTGGAATCGAATCTGGGACCCAGACGCTCTATCCACTGAGCCAAACCAGCTAGGGCCATGCATCTAAATTTAAATTTTGATTCCACAAAGCCTCAAAATCTGAACAAATTAAAAATGATACGCAGAGGAAATACACTACATATGAATCTTGTTAAATTGATTTTACATTTTAAATATAAAAAAAGTATCAGAAAAATGCATCATCTTAAGAGCCATATAATAACAAGTTATAAATCAACTAACGATCTTTTATGAGTCTAACAACATGCTACTGGTGAAATGGAGGACATATAGTTTTAATTTGATTATTTGAATGGTGACACAATCACATAGCATTTCTTAATTATGGTATTATGTTATGCATTTTGGTTTGCGTTTATATTCATAAATAGTAATATAACTTTAAACAATTTTATAATAATAACTCTGATTATGTTCTAAATGTTGGCTGTGAGTAGAAAGTAATCTCAGCTTAATTAGCTGCATACTTATATATGCTAAATTAGAGCTACATAACAAGATAAAAACCTTTAAATTATATAGTGGGAAAAACATTTTCCAAACATAATTACCAGACTCTCTACAGGAAGATATAATTACTATGGGCTAAATTCTTTCTTCGGCTTCATTTTTGCATCTCCCACAGAAGCCAAAATGTGCAAACTGCATTCATATCTCCAGATTCAATATCAATTTACTGGGAATTCTTCTGGGCAAAGTCCAAAAACTAATGGAGGATATACTGAGAAACCTTAAAGTAAACATTTTTCAACTATCTATAATAATAAAGGCATAATATGCTAATTAGACCAGATGTCCTTCCTTCCGGACAAAGCTGCAGCCCTCGGGGGCCATGGCAGAGGCAGCAGAGGTGCCTCCTCACCCCCCCGCCCCCGGCCTTGGCAGCAGCAGGTGGGGGCTGGGGCCAAGGCCCTTGCACCAATTTTGTGTATCAGGCCTCTAGTGTATAATAAAAGTAACTTAAGACACCATTCATTCTTTTTAGAAGCAGTAATCTGGAATGTTCAATGCTGACAGTAATTTCCCAATCAACTCAGTCTGCTCTTGAAGAACTTATTTAATTAGCTTACATCTAACTTTATGCATCTCTGAAATGGAGATAATAAATATTCATCTCATGGGATGTTTAGGAAATTCATGACTGTAAAATGCAAAGAGATTTATGGATAAAAGTTATAGATCAAAGAGCAGAATGTGGAGCACTTCAGATGGTATGTTTCTGATCTGTGTCTAGAACATTGTGGGTAAAACGGTATTCATTGCTTGATAATAGCTGCATTTAGAATAACCATCAGAGTCAGAAATCAGATGATGAAAGGATGTTGAGCAAAATGGAGAAACAACTCTATTCTGGTGGAGATAAATTATCTGACCTCTAATCCTACCACAATGGATTAACAAAACACCAATGGAAGAGACTAATCCAAAAAGTAACAGCATACTCAAAACACATACTGATTTGAGCTATGCGCATAGTTGGAAATCAAATGTATAGCATATTGGTCAAAACCATGAGCTTTGTAGTTATGCAGCCCTGGTTTCCATCTCAGCCCTACTTTACATGTGGCCTTGTGTAAATTACTTTGCCACATTTATCTAATCCAGCAGTCGCCAACCTTTAGGACCTCATGCATTGGTGACCACTGATTTTCTAATCCATAAGAGAAAAATAATAGAATTGAAAATAGATTCATAAGAATTGTGTTAAAATTAATAAAATAATGTATATACAGCTCTTACCATAATGCTGATCAATAAGTGATTTAATCTTTCAATAAAGTATATTATTTAATAACTATTATATGCCAAATATTGATATATATGTGTGTGTATATATACACATATAGATACACATATGTATGTATACATATGTATATGTGTGTGGGATATAGTGGTAAACAAGCCTTCAAGAAGCATACATTCTGAGAGACAGAAAAAGAGTAAAGCAATAAAGGAGCATAATAAATTTAGATGGTGATAGCTAGACTATAACATGCACTTTTGCTATAGATGTGTCCACCAAAATATATGTTGAAGTTCTAACCCCTGGTAGCTGTGAATGTGACCTTATAGGCATGTGCCACTTAATAACAGGGATATGTTCTGAGAAATGCACCGTTAAGTGACTATCTTAGAGAGCACTTACATAAACCTAAGTGGGAGAGCCTAATACTGTGATTGTATGTGCTCTACATACAAATGCAGCTGCTTCAGGTTTGTTTACACCAGCATCACCACAAACACATGAGTAATGTGTGATGTTAGAATGGCTACAATGTCACTAGGTGACAGGAATTTTTTAGCTCCATTATAATCTTATGGGAACATCATTGTATATGCGGTCCATTGCTGACCGAAATACTATGCTGAGCATAACTATATTTGGAAATAAAATCTTTGCAGATGTAATCAGGTTAGGATGAGGTCATACTACATTAGGGTGGGCCCTAGTCCAAAATGACTGTCCTTAGGAGAAGGAATGGAAACAAAAGGAGAACATGATGTGAAGACACAGAGACATACAGACACAGTAAGTAGATGGCCATGTGAAGATTGAGGCAGATACTGGAGTTATGTGCTGCAAACTAAGGGATGCCTGGGCTACAAGAAGCTGGAACAGGCAAGGAAGGGTCCCTTTCTAGAGGCTTCAGAGGGAGTATGGCTTGCCGATGCCTTAACTTCAGGCATCTTGGCTTCAGACTGAGACAATGAATTTCTGTTGTTTTAAGTCACCCAGTTTGTAGGTTATTTATTATAGCAGCACTACAAAACTAAAACAAGTTTTGAATGAAATAATCTACACTCATAAAAGAGAAAGATGCAAATTGACCATACCTTCGTGACGCCCACCAGCCAATCAGGAGTGAGTATGCAAATTAACCCAACAAAGATGGCGGGTTAATTTGCATACAAGGTGCCGAGTGGCCGGGGGCGGGGCAGGACGCTTGCATCATCACCATGGCGATGACACAGGCGTTCTGCACCACCCTAGCCACTCCAGGCCTCTGGGCAGTGTGGGAAGGCGGAAAGGCGGCTCTGGGCCAGAGCAAAAAGGTGGCTCCGGCTGGAGCGAAGGCGGTGCTGGCAACCAGGGAAAGGAAAGACCATTCTTGCATGAATCTTCATGAATTGGGCCTCTAGTCTATATTATAAAAAGCCCGTGGCCATAACACCACAATGCCGTAACAACCAAACAACCAGTCACCAGGAGATGCATTGATGGGTCCCACGATGGCAGCGATGTGGCGGGTCTGGGGTCCTGCGGCGGTGGCGTGGCGGGGCGGCGGGCAGGTGGGCAGGGCACGTGTGGGTGGGTGGGGCTGTGTGATTTCGCGTGCTGGGCTTCTAGTCTTATGATAATTGTCTTAAATTTATTCATACTCAGGAGAAAAATCCAAGGTGATAGAGAGGTTAAAGGTCCCATTACAAAAGGAAAAGTTGAAAAGAGGACTATGCTGGAAGAGACAAGAGGGCAGGATCAAGAGGAGTGTTCAATGTGTTGATCACTTCCTCACAAAATCACTTGAGTGTTTGTTTGAAAGTTATATGCCCGGGCCCCATAAACAATGTCTGAAAATGTAGTCCCTGAGTATAGAGCCTAGGATTTTGCAATTATTGTGATATGATCACACTAAAGTTTAGGGAACATGATCAAATCACTTCTATGTGCAAACTAAAACAAACAAAAACAAACAAACAAAAAATACACCAAACTTACATAGATATAGAAAACAAATTAGTGGCTACCAGAGGCAGAGATGGGAGAGTTGGGGAAAGTGGGTAAAATTGGTAAAGGGGTCAAAGAGTACAAACTTCCACTTATAAAATAAATGGGCCATGGGATGTAATGTACATATGGTGACTATAGTTAATAATACTGTATTGCATAAGAGAGTAGATCTTAAACATTCTCATCATAAGAAAAATAGATCTTGTGGCTATGTACAATGACAGATGTTAACTAGACTTATTATGGTCACTTCACAATATATACAAATATCTAATCATTGTGTTGTTCTGAAGCTAATATAATGTTGTATGTCAATTATTCCTCGATTTTAAAAAATAAATTTAATTGAATTAAAAGGAAACAATGATCTAGAGTGTAAGTAGTTAAATCATGAAATTTGGAATTTAATGTTTTAAAATGAGAGCTCTGACATGTGGAAATGGGGACTAATCCTAGATTTGTGTTGGAATTGTAAAGTATTAGGAACCAGATGAGACTGGGTCCCATGAATTATTAAAAATAATTAAGTCTTTGATTGTATCTTTTTCTATAGCAGCACAAACAGTTACAAGTCACCATCTTAAAATATTTCCCTGTTCTTAAATATACATTTTTTACTATCATGTTCTTATTTTTCTTTTGTTTAAGGCATGATACCTGTCTTATCTTGTTTTCCAAAGAAGATTATTCCTCTGGCTCCAAGTAAATCTGCTTCATTTGTTATTTTTGTTCTTTCTTGCCCCAGCTCTTCAATTACATTGACTCAAACTCAACTGCTGGTCTCTTTTTGATTAGTCTTCTTGTTTTTTCTCATATACACTAAATTCTCAAGTCTACATATTTATAGAGGTAGTAGCCCCTCCAAATCTCCAATGGGACATAAGACCTATTCTCAAAGTATATTAGAAAGACCTAAGGAGTATACAGAACTTGTATATTCTTGGGCCCTACCCTCAGAGATTCTGATTTAGCATTCCTGGGTCCAAGAATCTGGACCTGCAGGTAGCACTTCATCTGATTCTGAATTAGGAGCAACTTGCACATGCTTTCTAGAGACACCCCCCAACGTGAGGAGTATTCTCTCTAAGCCCACAATGATCACAGAGTCTGATGAAGCAGGCAGTGATGCTAGTGAAATATTTGGCAGCATTAAGAGCTATATAACATTCAGATCAAGAAAGATAAGTTTATATACAAATATCTACAAATATCTAATCATTGTGTCAATTTGGCCATGGCCAAATTAAGATTGAAATATTGTGACTGTTTATACATGCCATATTTTAAGAAGAATGTGTTACAGTGTGATACCATTTGGCCTAGTGAGTGCAATCCATGTCACTGGGGTACAGAGGTCAGGTCCTTGTCAAGGTCTGTCCCTACACCTCCTAGCTGCAGTCGTTACCCAGGAACTTGGTGGGATACCATACTCTACTTTCCATCTGTAAGCACTTCCTAAACCATAGTGTAGAGAGCTGCTTAATTTTTTAAAAAAGAATAATTGATACACTCCATCTGAAATAGGGATAATATGATAACTAAGAATCCATCTCATAATGTCCCACCATTTTTTTTTAACTACCCAATTCCTAAGCCACTTCCACATTTTTAGGTATTGGTTAACACCAGTCTTCTCAAGCTAATATAGCATTCAGTACAGATCCCTCTCCATGTCCAAGAGTGCTAGTCTACTCTTTCTATGGCCAAGACCAATCCAAATTTGATGGCTGACTCCTCAGTTCCTCAGACTTGAGAATGTTTTAGACCATGTGGTTTGGTGACTAACAAGACTCCACTCTAGGTGTGTTGGCCTCACCCAGTGAATAATTTATTTTTTTCGGGAATGGGGTATCAGAATTGTGAAAAATGACATAAATGGAGCCCTTTCAAAATAAGTTGGAGTCATCATCCCAGAGAAATTGCCTTGTACAGCTTACTCCTCAAACCTTTGAAATGTTTGAACTGAGCAAAATAAACTTTGCACTGGACCAAACTAACACTATATTCCTATTTGTAAAGGTAACAGAAAGGCTGACATCTGAAAATTGAGGACATTCTTTAGAATTAGCACCACCATGGAGAGCTAAAGAATAACTTAGTTTATTCACACCTATAGAAATTCCTTCCTTGGCTTATTAGCAGCAATAGAAATTCCTTCTTTTCAGTTAATTATTTCCCTTCTCTTTCTCATAAACACCCCTTTGCCTTCACCTCATAATTGGAACACTGGGTTTCTGCCTGTATCAATGCTTCTCAAAATTACAGTTCTTTTTTATTTCAAATAAACACTTGTTGCTTCTCACCTTTTTTTTTTTTTTTCCAGATTAACAGAAGGCAAAAATATTATTCACCCAGAATGGGCTGACTGATTTCCTTAAACTACTACTGAAGATTAAGTGAGATAATGTAAATAAAGCACTTAACAATACTTGGCACACAGCACTTTCTCAATAATACACATCTAAGGATAACCAGCATGTGAATAGCTTAGACAACAAAAAGCGTTTCAATGATTTCCACCAACAGTAATTCTTCTCCAGCACACATTTAATTCCGATTCAACTCAGCAAGTACTTATTCATTTATTCATTAACTCAACTGATATTAGGGAATTTATTATGAACAAGGCATTGTGCCCAGGACTGTCGGTTATGCTAAAAAGTTCAATAATGGTTACTTCGGTACTGTAACTGATAATGAGAAAAACCAGTACTTTAGTGAATTGAATTGCTTGTAATCTCCCAAGGAGACAAGGATTTTAAAAATTGTATAAGCAGTGTGACTATGTGCCAAACTATGTAGTATCTAGGCAAATGAGTACCATATATGATCCACTAAAGGATGGTACATAGTAAAATGAAATATACTCTAGAGAAAAATGCTTGGTATTAAATTTTATTAGATAACATATTAGAGATTAATTCTGTGACAAAATAATGTCTAATAGCCCAAATAGACAATTTCTATTTCCTTCCTTTAGTGTTTTGTTTTGTTTTATAATATTTGTTACTAGAGGCCCAGTGCACAAATTTCGTGCACGGGGTGGGGGTGGTCCCCTTAGCCCAGCCTGAACCCTCTCCAATCTGGGACCCCTCAGGGGATGTCTGACTGCCAGTTTAGGTCAACAGGGATCAGGCTTAAACCGGCAGTCGGACATCCCTCTCACAATCCAGGACTACTGGCTCCTAACCACTCTGCCTGCCTGCCTGATTGCCCCTAACCACTCTGCCTGCCAAGTGGTAGCCCCCTAACCGCTCCCCAGCTGGCCTGATTGATGCCTAACTGCTCCCGTCAGCATGATCTTCCCCAACTGCCTTCCTCTGCAGGGCTGAGGGGACTGGGGACTCCAGCTGGACGAGGCGGGGCTGAGGCAACTGGGTACTGCCATCTTGTGGCTGTGGATGCTGCCATCTTGTGAGGGTGTGACAGTCAATTAGCATATTCTGTCTTTATTGGCTGTGGGTGCTGACATCTTGTGAGGGTGTGATGGTCAATTAGCATATTCTCTCTTTATTAGATAGGATTTCTTTCCTTAAATTCTTTTGGGTTGCTAGTCTTGCATGAATACATGAATGCAATGCTATACTAGGGTTCTTGGGACTCTGTTTTATCAGGAAACAGTGTTAAAATAGAATTCCAAGTATCTCTAAAATAAAAACTTCTGGAAAGAGTTCAAGGAAGATTTATGCAGGATCACAGAATTTCTGTGATTGAAGAGACTTTGGGAGTCATATATCCAGTTATCTGGATTATTATTTACAGTGAATTTCACAAAACAACAGGCAGGTATTGAAAACAATTTATTTAGCATGTAGAGAAAAAATAAGATTAGACATTGGAATTAGAGATATGGGAACATGTTTTGTAGACAGAGATTAATGTGTAAATAATCGTTAAAAATGGCATGAGATGCCACTATACAAAACTGATACTCTAATAACTGATTACTTTTATCCAAGGGCAAAAATGGAATTAAAAAATACCTCTACATTTTCCTTGCCTTTATTTGAAAACACTCCCCAAACATAAAAGGTTATGAAAGTGATTCATGATAGAATGTGTTTGGGTCCCCGTGTTGGAGGTGGGGATTGAATAAATATGTATACCATAAGTCCTCCTGCGACTGGTAAATGAGAGGGAATGAGGAGAGGGTGACTGATGGAGGTCACAGAATACCTGAGGAGATTCACTTAGATACACTTCTGTGAGTATGAATTGTGTTCTCAGCCTGAGGGTGGGAGTGAATGTGGGTCCATCGGTCTGCTTCCAAGGATTCTGCCCATCTTTTGATTTTCGTTTTGCTTTGTTTTGGCTCTAGGGTCTCCAGCCTCAGGAACCTATTATAGAAATGTTATCAGAGGTTTTTTTCTCGCTCTTTTTAGCCACTTAGGTTCAAAGAAATGACCCTCTTTTCTCCTTTGTGGGAACACCTGTTAGTTGAATTTTACTTTCCTTTGTGATAGCACTTGGTTTAATTTAGATATTTTTATTTAACCATGTTGTAATTTATCATATTTTGCAGGACTTTGTATATGTAGCCATTTACTAGTTCAAATATGGAAGAGGAAGTGCCAGCCTTCCCCCTCCCACTGTCCCATTGGATCCAGTCTAGCATTCTGTAAAATGTTTCTCATTCTGGCACCAGATTAAGCCTTGGTTAAAATCTCCAATTACACCGGTGAGGTAATATTGAAAATCCCCTGTACATTTATGCTAATTGCTATAAACCAAATGCTTGTATCCCCCACAGATTCATATGTTGAGATTCTAATCCCCAGTGTAAAGGTATTTGGGAGATAAGTAGCTTTAGATCAGGCCTATTCAGATGAAATTAGTGTCCTTAAAAGACCTCTCTTTTCATCTCAGCTTTCTGCAAACCAGGAGGAGGGACCTTACTAGACACCAAATCTTCCAGAACCAAGATCTTGGGCTTCCCAGCCTCCAGAACTGTGAGAAATAAATGTTTGTTGTTTAAGCCATCCAGTTTATAATATTTTATTACAGCAGCTCGAGTTGACCAAGGCACTCATAAGAAAAAAAAAAGTCTCTATTTTCAAAAGCATGGATTTACACACAGTCCCTCAAGCATAACACACTCTAACCTCAGGCCAGTCCTTGAGTTCAAAACTACACTGAGGTGATGGGAGACAGAAAAAAACCTGAGCTCAAATCTAGTCTCTATTATTTATAAGTTTTGGGACTGTGAATCAATTGTTTTACTTCTCTGAGCCTTAGTCAACACACCTCTAGCTATAACCTCCACAAAGCGGAGGGGACCTTATATGTGCTGTCTCAGCTACCAGTCATTGTGATTGCCTCTGTCTGTCTCTCATCACTCAGGTAGATCTCTTGAGTCTGACTCCCCATTAAAAACAACAGCCTTCCCAGTAGAGGCGAACTATTTTTAGTTTAAGGGTTCTTTAAAATACTTACTGAGTGCCCCTGTGTGACAAAGGTTCTTCCAGGTCATTGGGATTGATCAGTAAATAAAACAGCAGGGAAAAAAATTAAAAAAGAACCCTTGCCCTTGTCATGTTTCAATCATATTTAAATAGGTACTTCCTCTTCTAGCAGCTCCAAACTACAAACCTTATATGATTGCATTGAGGGTTAGATATGATAAGCTTTGGAATACTATACCTATGAACCATAAGTAAATATTGACTCACTTTCACTATGTAAAACCACAGGTTTTATTTTAAAAATTATTCAACTTTAAAAAATTGTTATCTATGTATAGACTGTCTTAATTTGGGTGTCCTTAGAAGCAAATCCTGATAAAAGGATTTGAGTATAATAGTTTATTTGGGGAGGTGATACTAGGAAACATCATCAGGGAGAACAGAGGTGAGCCAGCAAAGAACAGGACACAAATCCAGAGTGAATTATCAGACATGTTACAATCTGGACAACTGACATTGAATCTCACGAGGAAACTCTAGGTGCCAGCATGGAATGCCCACCTCAGAGCTAGATTATTTACCCACCAGCTTCTGCAAGTAATTGTTTGAGGGCTTCCCACAGAGGGAATTAGTTCTCTGGCACTTTGCATCTACCTGGAGGGCGCTCAGGCAGAGGTGCTGGCGGACTACTTGGACCTACCAGCAGAGGAGTGGCAATTTATCAAGGGGATCTAGGCAGGCTACCAGCAGTGTGCACTACATGAATCTTAGGTAATCTTATAAGGAAAGAATAACTGTGATAGAGTATTAATTCCTTAATATAGATCAAGGTCAAATCTGCTCTGGAATTCAGAATGAGATCTGACTTCTCATTCGGTTTGTTCCAGGAATTCATTCTGGCATTCCTTCCTTCTGGTTAGTATACGTTTTCAGCTCTTCTCCCTAATTTCCCCTTGCATCCCCTGCTCTCGGCTTCTTTCTCCTGTGCTTGCCGCACTCCCTTTATCTTATAACCACAATGGCAGAGCAAACACTGTTGGCTCAATCTCCAAACATTCTTATTTTGACACTTCGTGTTGCCTCTACCCCAACTACCCATAGCATACTAACTAGTCTCTCTGCTTCCCCTCTTGCCCTTCTTGTTTGTTATTTGCCAAGAAGTCAAAGTTGATCTTTTGAAATCGTAAGTCTAATCATATCATTCCATATTGAAAACTTTCTTCTTTCACTTATTACCAAGGCTTACTGTTCTGTATGTTCGTACAACCTTTAAATGCTTACTTCCTACACGAGAGTCTCCCCTTGCTCATGCAGGCACCCGGCCTCTATGCGGTTCAGATGCAGCACTCCCTTCCCCGTAGTCTCCAAATGTCCTCATTGTTTCTCCACATATTTGTAAGAGTTAGTAACTGGTGGGCTCGAACTGTATGCACACAGTTTGTTTTAGAAGCTCTGTGGCCATTTGTAGCACAAGGCCCTGAGGGCCCTTGTTCTCCTTTATGTCAGGTCTCTGGTCAGGTAACACCTCAGCAGACGTGACTTTCCTCACCATTCTGTCTAAGACAGTATTCACTGCCATCCTTTACCTCTTTACCAACTTTATTTTTATAAGCACATTACACTATCTGTCTTCACATTCATATCAACTTGTCATTATTATTTTAATGTTTTAGTTTTGTTGCTTGAACACAAGCTTCATGTAGGAAGGTACTTTGTCTTTTTTGCTCACTATTATATCCTCAGCACCTAGAATGGCACTATATCAGTTAGCATGTCAAGTTATGCCTCATGAACACAAACAACTCTAACATCTTATGGCTTAACACAGTGAAACTATCTTTCACCACATTCTACAAGGCAATGTGAATCTGAAATGAAGCTTTTTTCAACACCGTTACTCAACCCACCCAGGCTAAATGAATGCCGCATCTTTCAGCATCACTTTGACTTTTAAATCTACTCAGAAGTAACAGAAGTCATGATTCCCACTCACATTTTACTGGCCAAAGCAAGTCACATGGCAGAGGGCAGAAAGTATAATCTCAAGTGTCCTTATGATAGTTTTAATAACTACTATAGGTACTCAGCTCATATCCTATATAATAAAGAGGTAATATGCAAATTGACCATCACTCCAACACACAAGATGGACACCCCCATGTGGACACAAGATGGCTGCCACAAGATGGCCAGCAGGGGAGGGCAGTTGTGGGTGATCAGGCCAGCAGGGGAGGTCAGTTGAGAGGGACCAGGCCTACAAGGGAGGTCAGTTGGGAGGAAACCAGGCCTGCAGGGGAGGGCAGTTAGGAGTGACTGGGCCAGCAGAGGAGGGCAGTAGGGGGTGACCAGGCCTGCAGGGAAGGACAGTTGGGGGCGACCCAAGCCTGCAGGGGAGGGCAGTTGTGGGGGGACCAGGCCTGCAGGGGAGGGCAGTTAGGGGTGACTGGGCCGGCAGGGAAGGACAGTTGGGGGTGACCCAAGCCTGCAGGGGAGGGCAGTTGCAGGGGGACCAGGACTGCAGGGGAGGGCAGTTGCAGGGGGACCAGGCCTGCAGGGGAGGGCAGTTGGGGGCAACCCAGGCCTGCAGAGGAGGGCAGTTGGGGGCGACTAGGCTGGCAAGGGAGGGAAGTTAGGGGGGACTGGCCCAGCAGAAGAGGGCAGTTGGGGGCAACCAGGCCTGCTGGGGAGGACAGTTAGGGGTGACCAGGCCAGCAGGGGAGGGCAGTTAGGGGTGACCAGGACAGCAGTGGAGGGCAGTTAGGGGCAATCGGGCTGGCAGGGGAGCAGTTAGGCGTCAATCAGGCTGGCAGGGGAGTGGTTAGGGGGTGATCAGGCTGGCAGGGGAGTGGTTAGGGGGTGATCAGGCAGGCAGGCAGGTGAGCGGTTCAGAGCCAGCAGTCCTGGATTGTGAGAGGGATGTCGGGACTAAATGGGCAGTCAGACATCCCTCGAGGGGTCCCAGATTGGGGAGGGTGCAGGCTGGGCTGAGGAACATACATTCCACCCCCGTGCACGAATTTCATGCACCGGGACTCTAGTTAATAATAAGTATTTACAGAAGAAACAAATAAATGAGCAAGTTTAATAAGCCACATACTAGACAAACAAATTTGGAGACATTCTTCTTAACATCTGTCTAGGAATACAGATAAATATATTACATTGAAAATATAAAATATTTTAGTAGATAGATAATCTCTACAAGAATAGGGTTTATCTGTTCTACTCAGATCCCTAAAACCTAAATGCTCAATACATGATAAGCCCTCAGTAAATCTTTGATGAATAATTATATAAATAATTTGGTGAATGTACAAGTGTCTAATTGACTGTGCTTTCAAAGATATAAATTTAAAATATTTATGTATATATACATAGTACTTTACTATATATACTAGTATATATATACATACACACACACACACACACACACAGATATGAATAAGAAGCTAATTTATAAGGAAAGTACAACTTAGGAATATGGAAAGGATTAAGTTTTTGTTAGAATGCTTACAAGCAGTTGCTTGTCCTCTTTATTTCCCCCACTGACCTCTTCTAGCCCACCCCCCCCCCCCCCGCCCCAGGCCTTTACCACCCCTTTTTCTGTGTCCATGGGTTATGCATATACGCATACAAGTTCTTTGGTTGATCTCTTAAAGGGGACATATTCAATACTTCTAACAATAAAGATTTTTAAAAAGTAAATAAAATATTTTAAAAGAATCTAATATATCTGCCATTTGGTAGTTGCTCAGTAAGTGTGCAATCCTATCTCCTGATAGAAAAACTGCCTCTGTGGAAGTAAACTACAACTGTAGCCTAGAAAACAAAAAGTAGTTACTTGTAGGTTTTTTTCTTCCGGAATACATTTATGACTCTTAACATTTAATATGATTATAAAAATAACCCTATTTTTGACTTACATGATATTTAAATACATATTTTGTGACAGTGAAAGTTACATTATGAATAGGGAAACTGGATTAAAAGAACTGTTCTTGAAGTGAAATCTTTTAAGAATTGAAATTTATCACACAAACTGTCTAAAGACTATCATATAAACAATTCCCATCCCTAGCTTCTTTATGAATCATTCATGCAAAATATGTAAATTTCACATTTCCCTAGGGAATATTTTTAACCTAACAGTGCCAAAGAGAAAGACTGAATAACAGTGTATAGATCCCTCATCGTAAAGCTAATTTGGAGAGCACAATTTCAATCTCGCTCAAACTCATTTTTGTTCACTCTTAAAAATTACTTATTATTTTCATATTGAGAAGTTATGTTAGAAAATTCATCACATATCTATATTAGATTACTCTAACATAAATATATTAATTAACTGAATATTTAATGAAGTACAGAAAAATAAGACAATAGATATTCTGGAAAGATAAACACTTGAGCAGTATTTTCAAAATGGCAGATTAGGATCTAATTATGCGTGTTAACTACAAACTGTTATTTATAGACAGCATTTATCAAGAACTTCCTAACTATGCATTGTTGCTCTAGGTGCTTAAATTCTCACCAAATCTGTATATATAAAAACCTAAGCAACTGTTCAACTGTTTGACCGGTAGCTATGACACACACTGACCACCAGGGGGCAGACGCTCAATGCACAGGCATGGAAACATGGAACAGACTGAGGAATCTCAGAGGGAAGGGGGAAGGAGAGAAGATGGGAAGAGATTAACCAAAGATCTTACATGCATACTAGAGGCCTGGTGCATGTATTCATGCACCAGTAGGGTCCCTCGGCCTGGCATGCAGAGATCGGGTCAAAATAAGGACAATGCTATTATTATCATACTAGGGGCCCAGTGCATGAATTTATGCACCTTGAAAGAAACTGTGGGCTGCAAGGCTGCAGTGGGCACAGGAGCAGGTCTTGGCCCATCCTCCACACCCCCGCCCGGTCCCTCCCACCGAGGCCCTCGGTTCCCTCTCTGCTGGCAGCCCCACTCCCACCACCACCACTCCCATGCACTGATGGAGCCAGCGCCACTTGCATCCACTGAGGGCATGGAGTGATTGGGGCAAGGGCGAGCAGCGGGTGAGAGTAGGGCTGGCACCATCAGTGGGTTCAAGTGGCAGCTGCTGCCCTAATCGCCCCTCAGGAGTCGGGGGGGGGGAGGCGTTGAAAAGCCCTCAGGAGCGATTGGAGCTGACAGCCACTGCTTGTACCTGCTGATGGTGCCGAGCTATCAGGACCAGTGCTGGGTGCTGGCAGCAGGTGAGAGAGGTGGCTCTGGTGCCGGCTGTGGGTGCAAATGGGGCCAGCATTGGCAGTGGGAGCAAGTGGCAGCTCTGGTGCCAGCAGCGGGTGTGAGAGGCAGCTGCCAGCCCTGACCACCCCTCAGGAGCAGGGGGAGGTAGAGAAGCCCTGAGGGGCAATCAGGCCTGGCAGCTGCCACTTGCACCTGCTGAGAGCACCAAGTGATCAGGGCTAGCACCAGATGCCGGCAGCAAGTGCAAGTGGTGGCTCCAGCACTGGCAGGAGGTGCGAGCAGCAGATGGGACCACGGCGCACAGGAGCAAAGAATTTTTAGTAACCATCAGGGACTCATCCCGATGTCAGTGACCAGCGCCCCACACTGGTCTGGCAACCCCACTCACCTGCTCTACCATCCTGCCACGGCCAATGCCCACCATGTTCCATGTGTGCCCCCTGGTGGTCAGTGCATGTCATAGCGGCCGGTTGTTCAGTTGTTCCGCCGTCTGGTCTATTTTCATATTAAGGTTTTATATATATAGATTGCCAATGAGGAATATAAAATATAAATGATTAAGTGACTTGCTTAAATTCACAGAACTAGCAACTGTTGGGGCTCAGGCTTGTGGCCACACAATTTGGTTTCAGAACTTGGGTGCTCAGCTTGCAACACTGGCTAGAGCATTTCCTGAAAAGTCAGTTTATGTAAATATTTAAAATATCCTGTCACATTTTTAATCTAGAACAGTGAGCCTCAGATCTAATGCTTCATGTTTTATATGCAAGTTGCAGATCTTAGAAACCCTAATATATATGTACTAGAGGCCCAGTGCACAACATTTGTGCATTCAGGGGGGTCCCTCAGCCTGGTCTGCACCCTCTCACAGTCCGAGAGCACTCAGGGGATGTCTAACTGACGGCTTAGGAGTGGGCCTAAGCTGGAGTTGGACATCCTTAGCACTGCCATGGAGGCGGGAGAGGTTCGCACCACAGCCCCTGGCCCTGCGCTTGCCAGCCGTGAGCCTGGCTTCTGGCTGAGTGGCACTCCCTCTATGGCAGCACACTGACCACCAGGGGGCAGCTCCTGAATTGAGCATCTGCACCCTGGTGATCAGTGCACATCATAGCGACCGGTCGTTCTGCCATTCGGTTGATTTGCATATTAGCCTTTTATTATTATACTAGAGGCCCGGTGCACGAAATTCATGCACGGGGGAGGGGGGGTGTCCCTCAGCCCAGCCTGCACCTTCTTCAATCTGGGACTCCTCGAGGGATGTACAACTGCCCCTTTAAGCCCGATCCCGGTGGGATCGGGCCTAAACGGGCAGTCGGACATCCCTCTCACAATCCAGGACTGCTGGCTCCCAACTGCTCGCCTGCCTGCCTTCCTGATTGCCCATAACAGCTTCTGCCTGCCAGCATGATCACCCCCTAACCACTCCCCTGCCAGCCTGATTGATGCCTAACTGCTCCCCTGCCAGCCCGTTTTCCCCAAACTGCCCTCCCGTGCAGGCCTGGTCAGCCCTAACTGCCCTCCCCTGCAGGCCTGGTACCCCCCAACTTCCCTCCTCTGCAGGCCTGGTCACCTCTAACTGCCCTCCCCTGCAGGCTTGATTGCCCCTAACTGCCCTCCCTTGCAGGCCAGGTCCCTCCCAACTGCCCTCCCCTGCTGGCCTGATCACCCACAACTGCCCACCCTTGTAGGCCTGGTCCCTCCCAACTGCCCTCCCCTGCTGGCCATCTTGTGGTGGCCATCTTATGTCCACATGGGGGCAGGATCTTTGACCACATGGGGCAGCCATCTGTGTGTTGGAGTGATGGTAAATCTGCATATTACTCTTTTATTAGATAGGATAGAGGTCTGGTGCACGGGTGGGGGCCAGATGGTTTGCCCTGAAGGATGTCCCGGATCAGGGTGGGGGTTCCCTTGGGGCATGGGGCAGCCTGGGTGAGTGGACTGTGGTGGTTTGAAGGCTGGCCATGCCCCCTGGTTACCCAAGTGGAGGCCCTGGTATCTGGGGTTTATTTATCTTCTACAATTGAAACTTTGTAGCCTCGAGCAGAGCCAAGCCTTCTACTTGCTCCGTGGCGGCAGCCATTTCTGTTGGGATTTATGTATCTTCTATAATTGAAACTTTGTAGCCTTAAGCGGAGGCCTGGGCGGGCCAGGGTGTGTGGAAAGCTTGGCTTCCTCCATCACCAGGGGCAACTGAGCCTCCTGCTCTTTCCAGCTCCGTGGCTGCAGCCATTTCTGTTGGGATTTATGTATCTTCTATCATTGAAACTTTGTAGCCTTGAGTGGAGGCCTAGGCCGGCAAGGGCAGGCGAGAAGCTTGGCTTCCTCCATTGCTGGGGAAACCCAAGCCTCCCTCCTGCTCTCTGTGGCGGTAGCCATCTTGGTTGGGTTTATTTGCATATTCGCTCCTGATTGGCTGGTGGGTGTGGCTTGTGGGCGTGGCTTGTGGGTGTAGTGGAGTGATGGTTAATTTGCATATTACTCTTTTATTAGATAGGATAGGATTGTAGAGAAATTTCTTGGAAGACTTAATCTTTCTGCTTACATTTCATTAAATAAACTGTTCCATGGCACCATCATCTTCAAAGAATGCTGAATTAATATTTTAAGCTGAGCAGAATACCTGTATAAAATACTCAGTGTTCTGTTAGTAAGAAATAAATAAAAAATGGTTTGGGGAAGGAAATTCAACATGTAAAACACATGTTGGAATAGTCATAGAAAACTTAAAAATGCTGAAAACTTTTGAAGAAAATAATCACCCCTATTTTTATTCTCCAGAAATATTTTTCTTGGTTCATCTGTTTCATTTGGACTAATTTATAAAATGAGCATATTATACTTTAAATATTCACTTATTATTTGGTCCCTGGATTATTTCTCTTTTTTATTATCTTACTAATAAAAGCCTAGGTGGTCCTCACACTGTCACACCATCACAAGATGGCTGTGCCCAGAGCGGAGACAGGGTTCCCGTAACACAAGATGGTTGCACCCACAGCAGAGGTGGATTTCCCATAATGAGCCTTAACGAGCAATCAGCAGGGACCTGAGGCTGTGTGCCCCCCCCCGCCCGGCGTGTGCTGGGGGACCTGAGGCTGTGTCCCAGCTTGGCGGGGTTTGATGGGGGACCTCAGGCCACATCCCCCGCCTGGCAGGGCTTGAGAGGGGACCTCAGGCTGCATCCCCCGCCCTCATGCCACGACCTCCTCCTGGTGGGGCTTGACGGGGTGGGGCTGGCTGGGTCTGGATCTTGCCCATTTGGGGTGGGACCAGCTGGGTCTGGGTCTTGTGCAATTTCGAGGCACGTGTGGGCGGGAACTTGACTCTAGGTCCCGCAGCATGCCCTAGACTCTGACAGGAGGAAGATTTTCATATACATTTTACTATTTTTTTTTCATCTCTGACAATTCTATTATAGAGAAAGGGCAAATAGCAATATTAAAATATTTCCTCTAATTAATTTTCTTTTAATGTGCACGAATTTCATGCACCAGGCCACTAGTTATAAATAATGCTACAATCATTATTTTAATCTTAAAGTGTTGCTACTATTTTTATTTACAGTTAAGGTAGATATCCAGGAGTAGAATTACTGGGTTGAAGGCTCTTAATACTTTTTTAGTCTGGATCATTACTGCCCAATTAGTTAACAATAAATTACTGTCAGTTTTTCTTACAATAGCAGCAAATATATTATCTGATCTACAACTAAATTAGGTAGTGTAATTCTAAACCCTTTTAAGTTTTGTGTATGAAACACGAAGCTTTGTTTTTTTGTGTTTTTTTATATATTTTATTGATTTTTTACAGAGAGGAAGGGAGAGGGATAGAGAGTTAGAAACATCGATGAGAGAGAAACATCGATCAGCTGCCTCCTGCACATTTCCTACTGGTCATGTGCCTGCAGCCAAGGTACATGTCCTTGACCAGAATCGAACCTGTGACCTTTCAGTCCACAGGCCGACACTCTATCCACTGAGCCAAACCAGTTAGGGCCATGAAGCTTTGTTTTATCTGCATTTTGGTGGCTGAACACTTTTCCATTTTTTAAATTTGTTTTTCTTAAATTATAAATTAATTTCTCTTTCCAATTTATTAATTTGATTCTCAATTCCTTCCTTAATAGTGTATAGTTTTGTGATATAAACTAAAACATTAACTACCTTCCAAAATTGGGGACAAATACTTTCCTCATGTTAATGGCTTTCTGTATACTTATTATGCTTGCAATACTAAAAATGGAAAATTTTTGAATGAAGTCAACCAATTTCAGAGATAAACCTTTGATATTTTAAAATTAAGTTACTAATACAAGGGGAGTTAGATGTTAAGTTTAAGATCACACAATTAGTAAATGCCAGAATCAAATCTTTACCAAAAAAAGCAAGAAAAATAGGAGGAAATAAAATATTTGACAGGAATTCCTAACTATTTGAAGCCCTATTGAATGTATATATCCTATCTAATAAAAGAGTAATATGCAAATTGACCGCACCTCTGCTACACCCACAAGCCACGCCCATCAGCCAATCAGGAGCAAGTATGCAAATAAACCCAACCAAGATGGCTGTGGCCTCAGAGAGAGCAGGAGGCTTGGGTTTCTCCGGTAAAGGAGGAAGCCAAGCTTTCTGCACACCCTGGCCGGCCTAGGCCTCCACTCAAGGCTACAAAGTTTCAATTATAGAAGATAAATAAATCCCAGATACCAGGGCCTCTGCTTGGGTCGCTGGGGGGCATGGCCAGCCTGCAAACCACCACAGGACCCTAACCCAGGCTGCCCTATGCCCCAAGGGAACCCCACCCTGATCTGGGACACCCTTCAGGGCAAACCAGCTGGCCCCCACCCATGTACCAGGCCTCTATCCTATCTAATAAAAGAGTAATATGCAAATTGACCATCACTCCAACACACAAGATGGCTGCCCCCATGTGGTCAAAGATCCTGCCCCCATGTGGACATAAGATGGCCACCACAAGATGGCCAGCAGGGGAGGGCAGTTGGGAGGGACCAGGCCTGCAAGGGAGGGCAGTTGGGGGCGATCAAGCCTGCAGGGGAGGGCAGTTAGGGGCAAACGGGTTGGCAGGGGAGCAGTTAGGCATCAATCAGGCTGGCAGGGCAGTGGTTAGGGGGTGATCAGGCTGGCAGGCTGAAGTGGTTAGGGGCAATCAGGAAGGCCAGCAGGCGAATAGTTGGGAGCCAGCAGTCCTGGATTGTGAGAGGTATGTCCGACTGCCCTTGAGGGGTCCTATATTGGAGAGGGTGCAGGCTGGGCTGAGGGACACACACCCCCATGCACGAATTTCATGCTCCAGGCCTCTAGTATGCATATAAGATCTTTGGTTAATCTCCTCCCACCTTTCCCCCTCCCCCTTCCCTCTGAGATTCATCAGTCTGTTCCATGTTTCCATGCCTGTGTGTTGAGTGTCTGCCCCCTGCTGGTCAGTGTGTGTCATAGCTACATGTCAAATGGTCAAACAGTCACTTAGGCTTTTATATATATATATATATATATATATATATATATATATATATATATATACTTTAAATAAATGTTTCTGAACAATTAGCAATATATGAAAATCCAACATGATTTATCATTTTCACTAAAAATAATAGCATTCAATTTTAAAAGGTGATTTTTATTGTTCTTTCTCTAAAATAAAATAATATCTAATTACCTAAATTCATGTTATAATTTGTTTTTGTCATGCTACTGTGGTTGTATTATCATTAAAGCTTAATAAACTGCCTTCAGTGAGCAGTGGAATTTTTCATTATTTAAAAGCAAATAAATTAGTTTTAAGACAGCCTTATATTAAAAGCATGCTCCAGTATAAAAAACAATCCTGTTATTCCTGTAATAATACCTGAAAATAGAAAGACCCTAAAGTATTTTGTCTTTTGCAATTACTTTATATTCTCTCATCTGTTGTGTACATTACTATACATTGCTTGCTTAAACATGACATATTTCAAATGCTCATTACCAATCCCTACATTTATTCCAGATGTAACGTGGTTATATTCAGTTTGAAATATTAGCTATGTGGCCGACTGAGGTACATTCTGAGAACCAAGTGCAAGGGCATATAACTATTCATAATTTCAAGTACTCCCTTATTTTACTGTCATATTGAATATAAATGAAAAATATCCCAATTTAAAAATTAAGCTGCCACAGTCAAAATAATATTCTTTCATTTCTTTGTTTAAATAGTACACTGAGTACAGAATAAGTTCTTATTCATGGTTTTGCCTATGATTTGACAATAGCCATCATTTCAACTTTATAACAAAGGAGAAATCAATAATTTTGCCCTTCTTCATTTCTTATGCTTACTTATATCTCACTATTTTAACTTTTTCATGAGAAAGGATTTTCTTTTTTTCATATTGGGCAGCATAATTGAGAGGCTGAGGGGACATAAATCCTGTAGAATGCTCATTAACTTAGCGAGACCTAGGGCATATTCCCGGCCCCACTGCTTACTAGCTGTGTTACTATGGACTAATTTCTGAACCACTCTAGAGTCTAACTTCTTCTCAAATGGGGACAAAGCCTTTCTCATAGGGTTCTGAGAACTGAATGAGAATTCTCAGCACAGAAAATTTGCTCAATGATGAGGGGCTTTAAACAATGATTTTTCTGAAAGAAGATTACCTAAGCATTTTGAGGAAAGGCATGCATCACATAATGATATTTTGGTCAACTAGGGACCCCACATACCACAGCAATCCCATAAGGTTATAATGGAGCTAAAAAATTCCTATTGCCTACCAATGTCATAACCATCATAATGTCGTAGCACAACACGTGTTTGTGGTGATGCTGCTGTGTACATACCTACTGTGTTGGAGGTTGTATAAAAGCATAGCAACATACAATTATGTACAGGGCATAATGCTTGATACTGATATTAAACAACTATGTTACTGGGTTATGTATTTACTTTACTATACATTTTATTATTTTTTTCTTATCGAAAAAGTTTGCTGTAAAACAGTATACCATGTTACATCAGTAACTGCCTCATATATCTTGTGTTTACTTTCTATTTTGTTTGAATCATTTTCTTTTGTGTTTGGTTTTAATCTTGTGTTGGTTTGTAACGTAAGAGCAATAGATTATACCATATAACCTAGATGTGCAGTAAGCTATACCATTTAGGTTTGTGAAACTGCACTCTATGATGTTCACATAATGACAAAATTGCCTAATGACACATTCCTCAAAATGTTTCTCTGTCATTAAACGGTGCGTGACTGTATTGAATTTTTTCTGCTATATTTATTTTTCCTGTTAGTGCCATCAGGCTAAGGAAGAAGAAAATCAATCCAAATTAATTTAAGAAATCAATTGTCAACTTGCAGATCAGTTAAATGAACTGATTAAGATAACTCTATATTATATTAATATTAAAGACTATTATGAACATTCTAGTTTTGTAATGGTAACATTTTTTTACTATGCTGAGTAGTAATTCAACAAATATGCATAAGTCATATTTTATGTTTATAATGAAAACATTTTAACATACAATTTATTTTTTTTTCTTTATTGATTAAGGTATTACATATGTGTTCTTATCGCCCCATTTAAACGGAAATTTAATAGTGTTTTGAAGTCAAATTTGCATAATCTGTCAATAATTTCTGTCAATCCATTTGTAAGTTGTCAGTACTTAAAGTATAAAACCTTATATTAATATTCTAATATTTCATTTGAAATTTTTTCCTATGGCCAGATTGTTCCATTTTCTGTAAGTTTCATACGTATATACTTATTAGTACATCTAATATAGGTATAGATATGTACCTACACCCTCACTCATAAGGCTAAAAAGCTAAAAGATGGATCAGATAACATAATGGTTGATCTTCTATGGTAACTGAATTGAGCCACAGTTGTTATCTCATGATATGTATGTTTGGCAAGCTAGAATAGAAGGTCTATACTGGAATTATAATAATTTAACAGGTACTGGATAGGTAGAAGATCAGAATGTAGCTATAAGGAAAGTGAACTTTAAATAGGGAGAGAAGGTGATAGGCAAGCAAGTTGAACTTAGGAGGCCCAGGAATACAAAAAAAAAGAAAAAGATAGAGTAGAACCTACAGACTGGCACTATTGGGAAAACTTCGAGTTTGCTAAGGCACTATGGCCAATGGAGCTAATGGCATGGAGGGCTGCAAGTCAACACTGGATCTATGTCCTATGAGGGCACAGGTTCTAGGGACAAGGCTAGAGTTATGAGTGCTGTAAGTGGAAAATATAATTTGAGAAGCAGGTTGCATGGTGCTTAAGTGTACAGACTGTGAGCCAATTTGCCTGGGTTACTTTACCTATAAAATGGGGATGATAATACCCCTACCCTGTAGTATTTATAAAGTACTTACTAGTATAGCAGTATCTAACTATATTAAGGTGCTAAATAAGTATTTCACAACTTCACAGATATCTCTAGATTCAGTCTAGTCTAATAGTGAATAATAGAAACATAGTTCCAACTTCTGTAACAAGGTGTCAAGAATTGAACTTTAGAGGGAAGGCAGGGGTGGATATGTGGGAAGAGATCAATCAATGAACTTGTATGCATATATGCTTAACCTATGGACACAGACAATAGGGTGGTGAAGGCCTAGGATGGTGGTGGGGGCAGGCTAGAAGAGGTCAAAGTGGGGGGTGGAGGGGACATATGTAATGGAATAAAAATTAAAAAAAAATGCATCAGAATTCTAAGTACAATGGTCCCATTATTGGGAATAGAACTCTGTGGGGAAGGTAAGTGGAGCTTTGACACTGAATCAAAATAAAAGGCCTCAGGTCAGTAGTGAGGCAATTGTTCACAGAAAGATGACAAAGGAGGAAGATGATACTAAACTCATCTAGACTGGAGGTAGACTGAGAGGGGTACAGATCAGACAAATCTGCTCCTCACTTCAGTCCAAATTGGCTTAGGAATTAAAGTGCAATTCAGGTTCCAGATACAGGGTATCACTGAGCCCAAAGATGTGGATGGTAGGGGCAGCAGACAAAGACTGATGAGATACCAGAATGTGGGTGAGGGACCAAATGTCTCTACACTGGGGAAGGAGAGATGCCAAAGTTAGGAACATGGTGTTTTATTTTACTATGTGGTTTCTCTAGTAAGCATAATTTTCTTAATGGATGAATCCATTTCAGAGTAATGTCTAATTTCCATCTCTCTATTTTTCTGTGCTTCTCAATGTTTTACATATGAAAGCATTAAGTGAAATCTTTTTAAAAAGAATGAATGATTAATGAAAACAATGTGAGCAGATATGATCTGTGAAATATAATTTCAGGTAACTTTCCATTCTAACTCATAGCATTAAATGTCCAATTATTACAAAGGAAAGCTATTTCCTTATCTTCAAAGAATGGCATTTAGGCCATTTTTGCTGAGCTGTCATTCTGGAGCAAAATTCCTAGACAAGCATAGGAACATCTAATGCTAAAGCAAAACGTTTGATTAACAGTCTGAACTGGGTTATTAGTCTGAAGCAGACACAGCCAAGTTGAACTGAGGTCCAGAGTGCAAAGGGTCTGTATCAAATGACAAAGTTGGGGTGAAAAGATCAGAGGTCACAGGCAAAAAGAAAAGAGACTTAAGGTTAAGATATGGATTGATTGAAGTAGTAAACAAGATGGATTGCTGTCAGAGAGGAAATGAAAAAAGCCCCAAGGCAGAATTTAAGCAGGAATTTGAGGTCTATTCTTTCATCTGATTAAGGATTAAACAGGGTGGAGGGAAAGTAGATTTAAAGTTGTCCCCATGGAAAATAATACAATTAACAAATAATAATACAAAAATAAACACTGTGTTTCACGTACTCACAGCTGCATACCTACTTTTGCCCAACTCTATATAATTTATCTTTGGCACATTATTTAACCCTAATTAGCCTAGTTTCCTCATAGAAAAGTAGGGATACTGTTGTTATTTTTTATAATTAAACTAGAGGCCCAGTGCATGAATTCGTGCACCAGTGTGGTCCCTTGGCCTGGCCTGCAGGATTGGGCCAAAACCAGCTCTCTGACATCCCCTGAGGGGTCCCAGATTGTGAGAGGGTGCAGGCCAGGCCAAGGGAAACCCACCAGTGCATGATTAGGGCCAAGGAGAGACACGGAGGGGGGGGGGGGGCTCCAGGGCGTGTCCAGCCAGTCTTGGTCACAGCCAGTCTTGGTCAGTCCTGATGGGCTGGACCCCAGTAGCAAGCTAACCTACCAGTTGGAGAGTCTGCTTCCTGATGGTCAGTGCCCATCATAGTGAGTGAGCGGTTGAGCAGTCTTAGAATATCATTAGCATGTTATGCTTTGATTGGTTGAATGGACGACTGGACACTTAGCATTTTAGGTTTTTATTATATAGGATGGTGTGAAACCTATAAGTTATTTAATACAGTAACTGGTGTAAGTATAAATAAAAGAAAAAGAGAAATCAGGTCTGCCACTTACAAATGGTATGAATTCTGAACCACTTACCCTCTCTGAATCTCTGTTTGTTATAATTTACTTGGTAGGTTATTTTTAGCATGAGAGATAATGGGTTCTAATATGGAACCAACTGCCTGGCATGGAGTAAGTGCTCAGGAAAAATCATTACTACTGACCATTGTATATCCTTTTAGATTCTTAAAAGATCACTTTTGTGCAATGTTCACCTCAGGGGATGCTTATCTTAGCTAAGATTTACCTAGAAATTAGTATATTAGAAATATGTCTCATAAATATGTATGTGATAGTTTGGGTTTTTATTAGTTAAATATTAACTTTCTTCTACCTCCCACTTTGCAAAGAATATACTTCCTACTCCATGGAGAGCTGGCTGTTCTCTGAAACTAGCTTTGGCTAAAATGTGAGACAATAATCATGCAATTTACAAGATTCTGCCCTTTGGTGATCTAACACAAGAATATGCTCTGGATGGCCTCTAGTCCAAGGAAAAATGAAGAAACACGTGGAGCCTCAGCCTGGAAGCAAACCCAGGAAATCCCAGTAGAACCCAGCACAGCTTTATCCAAAACACGGTCCCATGAGCAAAGCAATAAAAGTGTGTTGCCACTGGGTTTGGGATAAATTTATTATGCAGCCTTATTGTGACAAGAAGATGAATAAAATGCCTACTAAAAAGACTAACAAAGTGTTCAAATAGGGGCAAATATGGTGCGGTGTAGTCCTCAGAATCTCTCTGAGAGCTCACTGTGTATCCAGTTGAGGCCATTTGGGTCTGAGGTATGTATTTGTCATTGACAGGATTAGCTCCCAGGATAGTAAGGAGTAAAGAACTAAGGGGATACTACTGGGAAATAAGCAATAACAACAATAACAAACAAAGAGAATTGCAAGTGTTAAAGGTCAACTCCAAAGAAAGTGCTAAAAAAAGTCTACATCCTTTCCCAAAACCATTAGAGGTAACAGTTTGAGTACATGGCTCCCCCACAATACACACCCTGCCAAGAGCAACAGTTCAGGAAAGAAAAAAAAGGTTTCCTATAAACTCTGCATGGGATATAGATAATAGCTACAGCATTTTTAAGAGAGAGAGAGAGCTGAGAACTATTGCCCTGATTCTTCCTTCCTTCCCTTCCTTCCTTCCCTTCCTTCCTTTCCTTCCTTCCCTTCCTTCCTTCCCTTCCTTCCTTCCTTCCTTCCTTCCTTCCTTCCTTCCTTCCTTCCTTCCTTCCTTCTTTCTTTCTTTCTTTTTCTTTCTTCCCCCCCCCTCTCTCTCTCTCTCTCTTTCTTTCTTTCATTCTTTCTCTTGCAGCAGTTAGAAAGGAGACAAATCAGCAGAGAGCTGGTTACTTATATAGCTGGTTATCAGAACAAGCTGGTATGGCAGAGAGTGACATGTAGTTACTTTGCCCATGACCATTTGGACTGTAAGTAATCATAGCTTTCTGGAAAAAAAAAAAGACTATTTCTAATTGAGAGACAGGTCAGGGGTCTTAATAATTAACTAAAACTGGATACATACCATAAACACATTTTTTTAAACATCCCTAAGAGGATTTCACAAAAATGTCCAAGTGCCCTTAATTAGGTACTGGAGTTTGTGTCCCATGGCTAATTTAGAAGCTCTCTCAAGTTATTCAATGTGCCTCTTCAAACTGTAAGACATTATGGTCTATTTTTTTTCCTAATTGAGTGATTATGATGTTTCAAGGTCCCTGCAGATGCAAGTTTAAATTAATTTATTATTTTTGGTAGCCAAGGCACAGGTCCTATTCTCTGATCATTTTGCATGTCAATATGTAATGATCTATTAGGCTGGGTGTTGCCTAAACATCCGAAGGGACACAAACAATAGTTGTCCACTGGAGACTCTGTCAGTCTAAAAGAATTCTAAACATTACCTATTTTAGTCATATTTATAGTGATTCCTCTCACTGTTCTCCATTTTTGTCATCCCCCATGTTCTCTCCTCTCTCTGTACCATTCCTATTTGATGTGCCTGCCATTAATTCCCTTTTGTTCACCTTGATAACTGCTTTTCTCTTTTTAGATACACACTAAGTTAGAAACATCAGATGGAGTTCTGAATCCATGCTGCCTAAGAAATGCTCACATAAACCAATAGCACAGCGCTTCTTAAAATGTATATTAGTTGCTTATGTATGTGCTTCTCTCCGTAAGAAAAGTAATTGTGATGACTGGTACATGCTCATTTTTTACAGCTCACATATAACATATTCACGGAAAACATAGAAGCTCCTCAACTTTTATTGGATAAATCAATAGGCAAATGAATAAAGAAAATAATCAATTATTTTAGAAATCTGGCCTGAATCCTCTTTCCATCACTGGGGACTTTTGAAGAGGTTCCCTTAGCTATTCCTATCACTCACATAGTATTTCATATACAATATATAATTTTATTCTTAGAAAAATCCTGTGAATTAGATGTTATCCATTTTTTAAATATAAGTACATAGAAACTTTGGCATATTAAGTAAGTTATCCCAGACCATAACAAATGGGTCTTTCTTAAGCCAAAATCTGGCATGAAACCACTTACATAATAATGCTTCTGTGAGTTTTTATTTCATTACAGTTACATAAGGAAATCATATTTTAGCTGTGGACAGATGTCAAAATTTATTGGCAATATCATGAAAAAATTAATTTTATAATAAATTAATTTTATTCATCTAAATAAATATTTGCTAAAAAACTGTGATAGTCCAGGCACTTTCCTGGGTGCTGAGCATTATGCTGTGAATAAGAAAGACTTCTGCTCAGGCCACAAGAAAATGAAGAAATTCAGTGATATATACAGAACAAAATATCAGGTATTGATGAAGCTTATGCATAATATTAAATTTGGTGATCCAAGATTAACTTTGTAGGTTCTTTAAACTGAATGATCAGAAATGGCCTTTCTGAGTAGGTCAGACTTAAGCTGTGATCTGAATTACAGGAGTCAGACAGCAAAAATGAGGAGAGCCTGTCAGAGGGAGGAATGCCTAAGAAGGGCCTTAATTTTTTCCAGCAATACAAATGAGGCCATTGTATGAGAGCAAGAAGTATAAGGACTGCTTTTGAAGGTAATCAGGATCCAGATTATATTAAGCTATAAATCAGATTAAAAAGTTTAGATTTTATATGTATGATGAGGTACCCATGGGAATGAAATGTCTTGGGACAGTAGCATCTGGGCACGAACATATTTATTCGTTTATCCGAATAAGGTATTCAAATATCATTTTCTCTAAGTGCCACAATGCGGGAAGGTTAGGAAGCTCTGTGAAGGAGTGTTTACTGTTGGGACTTTGATTTAATGAGACTTGGAATTGCAGGATGACTATACTTGGCTTAATCTCCTTCAATTTGCCCTATTCTGTGACCTAATGTATACCTGCTGCAATCTCTTAGAAGTGATTTTCCACATCTTATAGCAGAAATTAAAACCAATACAAATGTGGCACTTTTGAAAAGTAGCATCAGCCTTGTGCTTTGCAAGCCCCTGGCATCCTTCATTCATTGGACACGTACTGAGTGTCTGCCTGTGGTTAGCTACTCTTCTAAGTGCAGGGGGATAGCAATAAAAAATAATTTCCTTCCTTCCTTATGCTTATATTCAAATGGGGAGACAGAAAATAAAGGTATGAAATACTAACACATTAGATAGTGACAACTGCTAAGAGAAAAATTAAATGAGAAAGAAAAATGGAAAATGTGAATTGCATGATTATAATATGATTTAGGCCATCACGGCCTTTTTGCATCTTTCAGACAGAGATAATCTCTCCTAACACTATACCTAGTGGAGAGGTATGGTGAGACGTAATGGATGCGGTCTCTGTTATCAGACTAATATGAAAGACACTTACTACTTATTGTACCATCAGGCCAGTTATTTAGCCTCTCTAAACCTCCATGCTTTCATCTGTAGAGCATGAATAATAACAGGGCCTTGCAACTTACAATTGTTATGGGTAACTATTATATAGTGGAAGATAATTCTAGACAGAGGGATCAGAGGAACACAATCCCTGAGACTGGAGATATGTGCACAAATTAGAAGCAAAGCCAGCGTAATAGCAGAGTGGGTATGCCCAGAGAGAGAAAACAAAGAGCTTAGAGAAGTGAATGAGATGGAAATGGTAGGTGGGTGAGACTGTGTAAGGGCTTTAAACTTAACCTGCAGAAAAACTGGAAGTCACTGGAAGGTTCTGAGCAGCAGCCTCTAGCTGTTCTGTTGAGAACAGATCAAAGATGAATTAGATGTTGGGAGGATGGAGCACCAGCTACATTAGGATTGTCGGGGACACAAAATATTTAACATTTTATGTTTCAAACTTGTTCTCCATCACATATGATTTTAAAAATAAAATTTACTCTATTATGAGCAAATATATGCACTCGTTATGGAAAAATAGTAGCTATAAATAAAAAGAACATAGAAATCACATAATCCCAACACAAACACAGTTAAGATGTGTTGGTATACACCTTTCAAGACATCTCCCTCTCTCTACCCCCATCTCTCTCTCTGTGTGTGTTTTGATCACTTTAAAAATCTAAGCATTCATACTAAATCTGCCTTCACAGAAGTGTTTATTCTGAATGATATTGCTACTTCAGTCACTGGTTAAATCTGCAAAATAATAGCTTTGACCAACTTTAATCAATCATTTTATCCCTCAGTAATAACTCTTCTGCTGCTGCTGCTTGCCATATACACACAAAAACTAATTTCAAAGCCACCACAATAGATTAAAAATGTATTCACATTTCACTAGGTGAAACTTGCTTCATTGGGATTTAAAAAGAAATATTTACCTAAAGATTGAGACTACCTATGCATTATTTGTTTTTCATTAGGTGTATGTTTTTATTTAGTTCCACACTAAGTGGAAGCTGAAAACACCATTTGTGTCATCTAACATGGAACCATAATATTGAACTAGTTACCAATTTTATAAGATACTATCTTAAGAATTCCTTTCACTTCTTGTGATACACTAATGCAATCATCTTTCATAAGATTAACACCCAGTGAAACGCTGAGTACATGTAAGTATAAATAAAAATATAAAAATAATTAAATTTTAAGTTAGCTATTTTATTGTTGAAATGCAATAAAAATAAAAAAATGCTAACTACTGAATGTCTTTACTAGAACAGAATATAGTTCGAGAGAAAGAACAAATATAAAAGGTGTAACTGCAGAGAATATGATAGGCTAGCTTGAACTAAAACAGACTCAGTTCTGAGCCAGTGTAAGAAGGGGAATAGAGCAATGAAGTGTCTAAAAATGACATTATGGTGTTTCCCCAGGCAAAGAGTAGCATTAACACTGAGCGTTAGTAAACAAATCCCTGTATTATGTTCCTGAAAAGTGCTATAAAACATCCTAGTGACGAACCAATGTTTCAGCAATGTTTACAACCACCAACTAGAGCAGGGTTTCTCAGCCTTGGCTCTCCTGGCATGTTGGGCTGGATAATTCTTTGCTGTGGGGAACTGTCCTGTGCATTGTGGGATATTAAATAGCATCCTTGGCCTCTACCCACTATGTACCAGTAGCATCTCCCAATTGTGACAACAGAAAATGTCTTCAGACATTACCAAATATTCCCTGGGAGGGTGGGAAAGAGGGGTATTAGAAAAGAATTAACATGGTTCACCAAGATATTTTATTTTCACCTCTCCTCTCTTATATAGTTTGACTTAATATTTTCTTTTCATACATTTGCTTTGTCACCTTTTAATATTTTTATACTGAGTCAACAAAAAGGGAATGCTCTTAATTGTCTGTTAATCTATGCTTCCAGAAAAGGCTCCTTTACCAGTGAATTTTCCTGCAATGTGAGTTAAATTTTAGTTTTCCTTAATAGTCTTCCAAAAATAGATGGGAGTTTTTAATCCATATTCATTATAGTAAATTGAGGGGGAGAGGCATGTGTGTAAAATTAATATTCTGAGAATCCTAATTTAGAGAGTTATCCTACTGTGACTGGAAAAGTTAGCCTGACCATGAGAACTCACATGTAATAACTACCTCAATATCTACTCCTTTGAAAAATCTGACTTTCTACTTGCAATAATGAAAACCGGAATAAAGACTTCAGAAGCATTCAAAATAAAAATTACAATTATCCATGGTCACTGAAAGTTTTTAAATGTGTCTATAGAAAGCCAGATATCACATTCTATTTCTCTTTAATGGACATGCCAAGAGTTAATAAAACTTGGCTTTGATATCTCTTCATTATTACTTACAAAATATATTTCTTACTTTTTTATTGAATGGGACTTCTAACAAAGCTTGTGAACCTTGTGCAGAATGTTGTTAGTACATTTTATGAAGATTTACATAGAAGGATACTTTCCCGACAATTGCAGTAATCTTCTGTCTCATGAGACATTTTATAAAAGGAAAAGGATAACTGGAAAACAAATAAACAAACAAACAAGCCTTCCCTACATTTAAAAACATTCCCAGCTGAAAACAGGTTACGCCCTTCAAAGCATTTTCTTCCCTTTGACCCAAAGATTTCTCTTCTCCATGGAGTTCCTTGATGAACTATTCATTTTCTCTGTCCTCCTCCCTACTCCAAAAAAAAACCAACAAAAACAATTAAGTATTATTACCTCTTCTTGGATAAGAGTTCTAGACCAAAAGTTATGTTTTAAGAGTACAATGTTATTTTCTTCTACACTTTGCTAAGCAATAAAGTAAACAAATCCAGAAACACGGAGAGATGAGACATTAGGTTCATTAACCCTTGACATGAGGTCATGAGCCATTAGGATTCATGACGTCAATGTTCCTGAGAAATCATACCCCAGAGATTTATTAGAAAGATGACATTTATAAGCTTATGTTGTTAATATCTACCAATCCTCAGTGAAATTTTTAGTTTTATATTCCTGATAAGTCTGTTTACAAAACTGCTTATCTAGGGTGCATAGGAGATACTCAATAAGCTATTATTAAAAGAAAGTTGGTGATAATGAGATATCTCACACTGTTTTTGTGATTAACAATGCTAAACATATCTGTGAAACTTGGAAATGTAACATATGGTTCCCTAAGAGTGTAACGCAGAAGGGAGCACAAGAGTAGCACGTCAGTTACATTTCAATTGCATGCAGGGAAAACAAATAGGGATTCCATGGTGCAATCATATTTCTTTCAAGAATTCCCTGGCATCAACTAAAGTGGTTATCTCCATACACAAGATAATCTGACTATGCAGTTGGCAACCTTGCTGTTTTTAATTACCATATATGCTTGTTGGAGGGCTATAAATATGCCTCCTGGCTCTACAGTTCTACAAAAGCCTGTAGAGAAAACAGAGATGAGCTCCACCCTGCCTTCTGAATCAGATGGCTAAAGCTATGCTAATTCAATGGTTTCCTTTTTTAAAGAATTTCTATATTTGATTAGTAGGTGATGACACTAGAATGCAACCATATAATTAAGTTTTGTTCTTTGTTTATTTGGGTCTTCACCAGCATATGTAGTTGGTAATAAAAATACATATCAGTCTCCATCAAGTTTAGTTAGTCTCTTAGAAAAAAATATTAAATTTATAAGATGTCAGTGTGATAATTCAGAAATGTAAACGCAATAAGATAAAATTCAAACTCATTCACTCTCTAAGGCATTAATCCATAATATAAGGATCAAAATGTCAAGACTGTCTTTTATCTATTCTACTTTACTTTCTCTTTTTATTAAAATACTAGAGGCCTGGTGCACGAAACTCTTGCACGGGTAGGGTCCCTAGTTCTGGCTGGTGATCAGGGCCAATTGGGGCCTTCCAGCTGCCGGCCGGGGCCTTCCTTTGTTCTGCGCTGCTCCCTGGTGGTCAGCGCACATCATAGTGAGTGATCAAACTCCTGGTCTCCTGATCGAACTCCTGAAGGGACAGTTTGCATATTAGGCTTTTATATATGTAGATAGCCAAGATCTGAAAACAGCCCAAGTACCCATTGGTGGATTAAAAAGCTGTGATGCATTTACAAAGTAGAATACTACATGGCTATAAAGAAGATGGGAATCTTAGCTTTTGTGACAGCATGAGTGGACCTTGAGATTATTATGCTAAGTGAAATAAGCCAGTCAGAGAAAGGCAAATATCATATGATCGGTAAACACAAACATATAATTATATTTAGACTAAATTTCAAGTAAATAATAGCTTTGGTGATGTTAACTACCATATTAACATTATGTATGTTGACTTAACTATTTATTTTATTTACAATGAAAATAGTTTTAATTAGCCATAGCTGGTTTGGCTCAGTGGATAGAATGTCAGCCTGTAGACTGAAGGGTCCTGGGTTTGATTCAGGTCAAGGGCACATGCCCAGGGTTGTGGGCTCAGTCCCCAGCAAGGAGTATGCAGGAGGTGGCCGATCAATGATTCTCTCTCATCATTGATGTTCCTCTCTCTCTCTCCCTCTCCCTTCCTCTCTGAAATCAATAAAAATATATTTAAAAAATAGTTTTAATTAGTATAGTAATCAGCAGATTAAATATGGATAAAGCCTGGCCACAATAGCTCAAGTTGAGCATCAACCTATGAACCAGGAGGTCATGGTTCCATTCCTGGTCAGGGCATATGCCCATGTTGTGAGCTTGATCCCCAATCATGCAGGAGGCAGCCAATCAATGATTCTCTCTCATCACTGATGTATCTATCTCTTTCTCCCTCTCTCTTCCTCTCTGAAATCAATAAAAATATATTTAAAAATAAATAAATATGGATTAGAAGTAAGTAATATTGAATAGGGAAAAAAAGCAAGAAGAAAGATGCACCTTGATTTGCTTACAAACTAAAATATTAATAGATAATTTTATTATTAAAAATATATAAATTGTTACATTATGTGAATTGAAGATATTCATATTTTTATATCATAAAAGTTGAAAATACTGGTATAATATAATATTTAAGAGAATTTATGAGAAGACTTTAACATTAAAATAGAGGAAAGAAAAACTTGACGTGGAACCTATTTGTCAATGCAAATTATCTGTTGCTGGATCAAACATAGCATATAGTTTGAAAATAAGAAAGCCACTTTTGTTCACACATTTAAAATGTTATACCTGTCACTTAAAAGCTCTAGAGATACTTACAGAGGAAAAAATGTTCTTATAGGGAAGTACATGACTAAAAATTGTTGTTAGAAAAACATTGTCACCTTGAATTATTCTGACAAGTACAGTATTGATAGTTAGAAAAAAATCAAGTAGCTCTGAAAAAAAACAAAAAACAAACAAACAACCACCTCTCTATTTTACATATGGGCATCTGTAGAGGGCCCCCTGGGAAGGCACATGGGCATTCTTTAATTATTGTCAGCTGAACCCAGTGGCATTGGCAAAGCCACGCCCTGGGAACACGCCTTGCCAAAAGGGCAAGGGTGTTGTCAGCTTGACCTTCATTTCAGCCCATGGTGTGGGGAAGTGGGTTTTGATATCTAAATCCAGCCTAGCACCAGGAATGCTCAGGGCCTACTCAAGAATGCAAATAATCTCCTTTGTCTTGACCTTTTGGTGAAACTTCCTGGTATTTGGGGATATAAAATAAACATTCTACATTGGCTCCGGGTCACTGTCTCTCCATCAGAAGAGGGCAGTGGTCCACCTGGCCCCAGCTTTTCTTTCTATCTCTGTGTCTTGTCTCTTTCTTTTATTTCTCAATCCCCAGCTCCTCTACTCAGGAATTGGACTCACTCTCTAGCTGCGCTGGACATGGAAAAGAGAAAATAGTTACATCTGGTGCCTAACGTGGTCCCGCTGAGTACAGAGGCAAGAAGTGAGGGGGTCACTCCAAGAAGTGTGCGCACCACACATTAAAGAAGTAAGGTAAGGAGCAGATTGTTGCAAGTTGTATTAGCTGGGTGTAAAACATGGGTAATTCTCAAATGTTTAAAACTATGCTCAAAGCTCAAGGATGCTGTTAAGCGTAGTCAGATTCTTGATTTCTTAAGTTTTGTTGATGAAACATGGGAAAAGGTCAGAAAGCAGTTGCGTGACCGATGCACAGCAGAAGGTCCAGAGGAGATTCCTATTCCTACTTTAATTCGTGATTGTCTTGATCCAGTGTAGGAAAGTTTAAGAATGTCTAAGCAGGGTGTAGCCAACGCTCTAGACTAGAGCCTACAGTGGAGAGGTGCGAATCTCTAAGAATACCACCTCCCCCCTCTTCGCCTCCTCTGCTTCTACATGTCGTAGCTCCTGTGACTGCAGTCAAAAGCCCACCTGATAAAGATTTATCTCATAATTATGAGCAGGAGCTAGAGTTTGAGGCAGAGCGGGACAAGCATCATTGTGAGCAGGATAAGAAAGGTTTTGCTTGCAGCTGCCCAGCCTTTATGGCTGAATCCTGGCGCTTGGCCGAAAGTGACTTCATATTTTGTTGGAGGCTCAAACTACTTGTATTAGGCTGAACCAAGTAGAAAGTATTAAAGGAATTTCTCAGCAACTGCCAATGATTCTTTATCTTAAAAAATCTTTTTCTTTCCTTAAAAAATAAAAATAAACCTAAATAAAAATTAAAATAATAATGAAAATAAAAACAGTAGATGCCAGACCATCACTGAATTTTCCCCCAAAGCAAGAAGGAGGTGGGGGAAGGGAGACACATGGCGATCCAATATGGACGCCCACTCCCTGAGAAAGCCATTTTTAAAAGTCTCATCTTTGCCATGTGTAAAGATGGCGGATTTGACCTAGAAAAAAATAAAATAAAACTCAAGCTTCTGAGCCAGGCCTGTTGGCTGGAAACTTAAAAACTTTGAAGTTTACTAAATCAAATGATAAAAACTTATATCTAAATATATTGAAATGATATAATACTGAAATGTTGATCTAAGTATGCCTCCTATGAAGGCTAGAGGATAAAATTTAATTTATTAATTGAATATGCCTTGCATGTTATTTGAAATGTATCCTTAAAAATGTAAAAGTATTATTGATTTTAGAAATGCTAAGTATTTAATTTTCTACCTAAAATTTGAAGCTCTGAAAGTTTAAGGTTCAGATTGAATTGGGAGAAATTATATAATTGTGGTAACTAAATGCCTAGAGTATAGCAATTTATTTTTGAGAAAATAATTTTCGTGTTTTCTCTGATAATTAGGAATTCAAAATATGTTACTTATTGGTCTAATTAAGAAAGAGGATTAATTCTGTGAACCAATTTAAATGCAATTGATATTCTTTAAGATAATTTAAGTATATAATCTTTAAATCATATATATATATATATATATATATATATATATATATATATATATGTATAATCTTTCCAAGTTATTTCAAGACTTTGAGAATAACTGAATAACTTTTGGACATTTCATGGGCCCTGAAATGTTTTCAAAAGTCTGTTCTCTCTTAAAAGAAATATTTTTTTAATTAAACCGATTGATACTTGAAATCACATGGAAAGCTTTATCAAATAAAAATTGATCAATATATTTTACTTGGCGATACTCTTTAAAAATAAAATTCTAGCTTAATAAAAAAGAGAAATTTGAAAATTTTGAAATCTCTTTCACTGATATTTACAGTGTAAACTAAGATTGTTGTTAAAGTATTAAATCTGACAGTAAATTAGTAGTCAACTTTAAAATAAAAGTGCTTGTGATATGGCTACTCGGATGTATGACCCAGTACTTATGATTGGTGTAAAGAAAGACAAAGATTCTTAAGTGAAACCCTCTGTAGCCTGAAAATTATTCTGGAAGGAAATAAAGAGGTTTCCTCCAAATGTCATAAGGATTGTAATTGAAAGTCAATATATTTGGCCTCATAAACTGAAGTAAATAATTTGTGTTTTTGCCTCCCTGATAAAGTTTATGTTAAAGTTATTTAAAGACTAATTGTAGAAGCTTACAAGTGAAGTTAAAAAATAAACCTTATTTCAAATTATTTAAAATTGGCTACTTGAAATAAGTGAATATTCAAGAAAATTTAATTGTACTGGACAAAAAACCTGTTTCTGAAGTCTTAACTAAAATTTTTATTGATAGTTCATCTCATAGTAAAATTGCTTAACATGCAATGAATCCAAAGCAGTCATATTTCTGTGCAAAAATTAAAATTACCTCAGGCATTAACCATTTTTACAGATGGATCCAGTTCTGGAAAGGCTGGATCTACTGCATCAGGGGAGCAAAGGTCCTTCAAACCCCTTATATTTCAGTAGAAATACAAGCTCTTATTTATGCCTTAACAGATTTTGCGACAGAGCCCATCAACCTATAGTGATAGTGCTTACGTGGTAAGTATGGCCAAAATTATTGAAACAGCTACTATAGGGCACACTAACTCAGAGGAACTTCTTCATTTATTTTTCAGCCTTCAAAATGTTATTTGAGAACAACAATTTCCATGTTTTATTGGAAGTAATGTCCTCAGTGTGTTATCCACCTCCCTGTGCCAACTTTAGGGGTAAATCCCCGAGGACTTAAACCTAATTAAATCTGGCAATATGGATGTCACTCAATAGTGGAAAGAGCCAATCGTACACTTAAAGTGCAATTACTAAAACAAAAAGGGGGAGACGGATGTTATGTGTCACCTCAAAGCAAACTCAGTCATGCTCTTTATACTTTAAAATTTTGGAATTGTGATGCAGAGGATCGTACAGCAGCCGAAAGGCATCAGGCCTCCTGGACAATAGCCTCCGCCGAGTTACCTAGGCAGAAGGATGCACAAACCAGACAAGAATTTGACCAGATCCAGTAATGATGTGGGGAAGAGGCCACGTTTGTATCTTTCCAGAAGGTGCTTCTAACCCCATCTGGGTGTCAGAGCGAGCAGTGCGTCACGACCATGGACCTGGGAGAACAACTCATCCCACCATTCAAGAAGCTGAAGATCACCCCTCCGGTGATGATGCCAGGCCCAGCTGCTGGCCCCAAAGAAGGAGAGAAGCAGAAGGCAGCTGGTCAAAATCACCCAAGAATCTAGTGTCCCCACATGGGGTCAACTGAAGAAGCTGACCACCGATGCTCAGCAAGTGGTGAAAGAACAGGGGGTTCAGGTAACCCCCTCCAACCTTTTTCTTGCTATGATGGCACTTGTCAGCTGCCAGGTAAGTATGGCTGCAGAAGAAACTTACTGGACTTATGTTCCAGACCCCTATGTGGTTAATCCAGCCACCTGGACCGGAGAATCAGTGCCAGTGTTTACTAACAACATTAATATGGTCGGGGGTAGCTCCAACAAGCATATAATTTCTTCTTCCCAAGGTGATTATACTTATAATGGCTTTAGTGGGGAGCTCCCTATTTGTCTATCAAAAAGGGGGACTTCAGAATGTTTGCAGCTTGGCCAAGAAAATAAGACATCCTATGGAGGCACAAACATTGCTAAGATTGAAGGCCCCTGGCATATGAGGAAATATGTTCAGACAGTTACTAAACTAGGATTTCCTAAGGCCGCCCAATGGCTGTCTGATAAGCATCCCCCGCTCCCCTCCTGCCCTAATAGCACCACTACTGAGTTGGGAGCATTTTCTCAATTGCAAGATTGCACCAATCCCATGCCAGTGAGACATAATATTTCTGGCTTTGACTTGTATGTATTGGATTGGTCCCACAGGCTTGATGCTAAATATCCCTATCACCAGCCTATGTCACCAGGAGGTTTTGTAGGTAATGCCCTAACCACAAAAACAGGAAATTTACAGAAGGATCTGTGGCATTTATCCGCTACTCTTGACTTTCTTAATTTTACTGGCTCTTTCTTAGCTAATACTAAAGGAGCATGCACATCGAGCCCTTGCTATGGCTTACGAGCCTGTGTCCAGCCCCCATATGTATTGGTGACTGGAAGTGTGAATATCACCAGATTGGACACCCATTATGCTATCCAATGCCATAACTGTAACCTTACCAGCTGTGTTTCCAGGCATAACCTGAATGAAGATATATTAATTTTAAAGCAGCCTTCTTTTATTATGCTTCCTACCCAACATAACAGGAAAATGGTATCATGATGCGGGCCTCCAGGCATTGCAGGAATTACAAAATCAACTGTTCCGGGAAAAGCGTGTTTTGGGACTTATTATTTTTGGTGTTGTTATCCTAGTTACTGTTATTGCATCTGCTGTGACTGCTTCTCTTGCTTTGACCCAAAGCATCCAGAATGCAAAGTTTGTTAATGAATTGACTCAAAACACCTCAACTACATTTCATGATCAAGAAGATATAGACAAAAGGCTAGAAACAAAGCTAAATGCTTTGGAAGCTTTAGTGATAGGACTAGTAATCAATTAGAAAGTATCAAGATTAGACAGCAGCTGCAATGTCATGCTGCTTTTACATATATTTGTGTGACTTCAGCCTGCTATAACAGTTCTCTATGGGACTGGAATAAAATCAAGATGCACCTATAGGGAATATGGCATCATAATAATATCAGTATAGACCTAGTGCGGCTACACAAACATGTGCAAGTCATTCAGAATAGTCATGATGAAATTATATCTCCGGCAAAACTGGCAAAAGAATTGCTGGATGATTTAAAAGAATTTAATCCATGGAATATGTTAAAAAACACCACTTGGTACCTAATTGGATTCCTTTGGGTACTACTAAGGATGACTACTAAGTCATCACCAAGCTCCTTCGATCTCAAGTCTGGAGGCTCCAACTAGATGTCCACAAGCTACATTTAAAAATGAAAAACAGGGGAGATGTAGAGGGACCCCTGGGAAGGCACATGGGCATTCTTTAATTATTGTCAGCTGAACCCAGTGGCATTGGAAAAGCCACGCCCTGGGAACACGCCTTGCCAAAAGGGCAAGGGTGTTGTCAGCTTGACCTTCATTTCAGCCCATGGTGTGGGAAAGTGGGTTTTGATATCTAAATCCAGCCTAGCACCAGGAATGCTCAGGGTATACTCAAGAATGCAAATAATCTCCTTTGTCTTGACCTTTTGGTGAAACTTCCTGGTATTTGGGGGTATAAAATAAGCATGCTACATTGGCTCTGGATCACTGTCTCTCCATCAGAAGAGGGCAGCGGTCCACCCGGCCCCAGCTTTTCTTTCTATCTCTGTGTCTTTCTCTTTCTTTTATTTCTCAATCCCCAGCTCCTCTACTCAGGAACTGGACCTGCTCTCTAGCTGCGCTGGATGCAGAAAAGAGAGAAAATAGTTACAGGCATCATCATTTACTTTATAATAGTTAAAACAAACTTGAATTAGACTGGTAACATCAACAAATTCTAGGCTAATCAGTAGATAGTCTATTGATGTTAAACAGAAGTATTTTTTATAAAAATACTTGAGGCCCGGTGCATGGATTTGTGCACTGGTCGGGGTTATGACCTGCAAGGATCGGCCCACTGTGGGAGTACCACTCAATCTGGTCAGCTGAGTGGCGCTCCCACTGTGGGAGCACACTGACCACCAGGGAGCAGCTCCTGCCTTGAGCGCCTGTCCCCTGGTGGTCAGTGTGCATCATAGCAACTGGTCAACCGGTTGTTCTGGTTGTTCCGCCATTTGGTCACTGGACTTTTATTATATAGGATAAATATTTGAAAATCTAGTGGACTGACTGAAATATATCTGGAGAATATGGTATAAGTAAATATATTTGTCATATGACAAAAATTGAGATAAGCGTTACATACACATGCCATTTTAAGGAGGGGGTATTCACAGGTTTAAAATTTTTGAATTACACCTCCTCCCAGGACCACATCAAAATTACAACTAAATTACAGAACAACCATCGTTGAGAACAACCTGAACACTAATGTCACAGAAATCCTATAACTAAGGATATGAAGAAGAAACCATGTGGAGATTGACAGGAGGGCAGAGACACAGAAGAGGCAGGTCCCACACTGATGGTGTGAAAATTAAGAAGTGGGAGGGATTTCTCCAATGTAGAAGGTTCCCCTGAGGGGTGAGAGGTCCCAGTCCTACACCAGGCCCCCTGGCTCTGGGCACCAGGGCTGGGAAGAGAAGTCCCCATAAAATCTGGCTATGAAACCCAATAGGGGTTGATTCTGAGGGAGATGGAAGGCTGCTGGAGACCTAAACACTTCCCTTAAGGGGTTTGTACACTTACTAACTCACTTGCTCTAGCATCCAGTGCAGGCATAGCAGCTCAAAAGCATCAGGAATATGTGGAGAGGAACTAAATTGACTACACCAGGGTGAGTGCTGGAGGGGCAGGGGTCTGGCAACTCTCTCCAGGGACAGAAGTGTTGGCAGGCTCCATTATTCCTTTGTTGAGAGTTCTTCCCACCCAGCTGGCAGAGTGACAAATCTGTGCTCTCCATTAACCTGGCTAATATTATTCACCCCACCCAGGTGATTTCCTGAGATCCTGTGACACCCACGTAGACACTGGTCCAAGCCTCTTCCAACAGCTCCTTCACACAGGTGGCCTGCCTTGGCTTGTGCTGCAGAATTTTTTTCAAAATCTCTCAAAGATTTACAAACCCCAAACAGGCAGTGGCTGGTCTCAGCATGTATTGTAGCTCTTGTTACGCAGCCCCAAGCCCAGCACAAATGGTGAGAGGAAACAATGTGCATTGTTACACCCATCAGGTGGCCCCAACCTTAGCGTAAGCTGTGTTCAGTTTTGGCATGGAATGCAGCTTCAAATAAGTGACCACAAGTGGTGGCTGGTCTTACCTCACATAATGGTGCCCACCAAAATGTCCCAGGCCTGGCACTATTGGCAGCCAGCATAAGTTTGCAGGATACCCTCTCACAAGCTCCTCTAAGCCCAGCAAATCAAGAACTGACCACAGATCACTTTGTAGCTACTATCAATATGCCCCAAACCCACCACCAGTGGCAACTAACCTTGGTCTACACTGAAGTCTCTCCCAGAAGGCTCTAAAATCAACACACCCAGTGTCTGCCTTCAGGCCATTAGAGCAGTATCTGACCAGCTTCACAAGTGACACACCCTAAGGGAGGACTCACCAGCACCAGAGTCCCAATAAAGTGCCTCCCACTACATGTGGTCAGCCCCCGTGCATTAGGTCTTGGCTGTATTTATGGCCTCATGCAGTCAGCCTCACAAAGGGACATGCCAGGAGGAATTGAGGCCCAACTACAACAGAAGGGCACATATAAAACTTTCACCAGGGATAACCCTGAAGCACCCAGCTCAGGTGACTAGGAAGACTGTGCCACTGGTCCTCACAGGATACCTACTATATAGGCCACTCTACAAGAACTGAGATGTAGCAAATATACTGAGAAAATGAGGGGAGGGGGGCGGTGGGGAGGTCGGCTAAAGTGAGGAGACAAAGAATCATGTCCCACATGAAAGAATGAAATAAAACTTCAAAACAAGAAACTAAACAAAATGGAGCTAAACAATCTACCATATATAGAGTTCAATATACTGGTTATAAGGATGCTCAATAAACTTAGGGAAAAAATAGATGTACTCAGTGAGAGCTTCAACAAAGAGAGAAAATAAAAAAGTACCAGTCAGAAATGAAGAGTACAATAACTGAAAGAAAACACTAGAGAGAATCAAGAGCAATTAGATGAAACAGAAAAGCAAACCAGTGATCTGGAGGACAAGGTAGTAGAAAACATTCAATCAGAACAACAAAAATTAAAAAAATAATAATTTTTAAAAAATGAGAATAGCTTATTGTTCTCTGGAAACCACGTGTATCAACATTTATAGCATAGAGATACCAGAAATGAGAAGAGAGAGAGAACAAGGAATTGAAAACCTGTTTGAAGAAATAATGATGGAAAACTACCCTAACCTGGCAAAGCAAATAGGCATACAATTCTAGGAAGTGCAAAGGGTCTCAAACAATATGACTCTTAAGAAGACCACAACAAGACACATCATCATTAAAATGCTAAGGATTAAAGACAAAGAGAATCTGAAAAGCAACAAAAAGAAATAAGAAAGAAAACAGTATGTACAAAGGAGCTACTACAAGACGTTCAGCTGATTTCTCAACAAGTGAATTTTGCCAAACAAAGATGAATTAATACCTATGCTTCTAAAACTAATAAAAAAATTAAAGGGGAAGGAAGGCTCCCAAGTTCATTTTATAAGGCCAGCATTACACTGATATAAAACCAGATAAAGACATTATAAAAAGACTAGAGGCCCGGTGCACAAAATTTGTGCATGGGTAGGGTCCCTATGTTTGGCTGGTGATCAAGGCCAGCTGGGCCTTCTTCCTTCCCCCAACTGCCAGCTATCAGCCGGGGCCTTCCTTCATTCTATGCCACCCCCTGGTGGTCAGCGCACATCATAGCGAGCGGTCGAACTCCCGGTCCGTCAAACTCCTAAGGGGACAATTTGCATATTAGCCTTTTATTATATAGAACTAGTGGCCTGGTGCACAAAATTTATGCACAGGGGGGTTCCCTCAGCCCAGCCTGCACCCTCTTCAATCAGGGACCCCTTGAGAGAAAGAGAGGCACGGCTGCTGGCCAGGCCCCAAGAGAAAGAGAGAGGCAAGGGCTGATCAACAGCTGCCACGGAGACTACAGATCAGACCCTGCCTCTCCTTCCAGGCCTCTCTTCGGGCCTTATCTGCAGTCCCCTCAGCAGTCAGTTTTCTGGTCGGTTGAGGCTTTGGTTGTTTTGGATGTTACGGACACTGGGTTTTTATATATTAGGATAATTATAGCCAATATCCTTGATGAACAGAATTGCAAAAACCCTCAACAAAATATTACCAAACCAAATTCAGCAATACATTAAATTATTACCAGGATCAAGTGGGATTTATTCCTTGGATTCAAGGTTGGTTCAATTCTGTAAAATAATATGATATACTGCATAAACCAAATGAAGGATAAAAATAATGTTTTTTTTCTGTATAGATACAGAAAAAGCATTTTACAGAATTCAACATCCACTTATTAAATTACTTTCAGCAAAGTGGGAATAGAGGGAACATACCTCAACAACCAATATTATTCCACAGAACAAGATTTCAATCATTTAGAACTGAAGAAGAGATAAAGAGTGTACCAGACAAGCAAAAACAAACAAAAAAATAAACTTTTCCTTGGGGAAAAAAAAGTATACGAGACAAGAAAAAGATGAAGTACTCCATCACCAATAAACTAGTACACAATAATTATTAAAGCAACTTTTTTAAGAAGAAAAAATCACAATATGAATATGAAAATATAGGAAAGGAAGCAATTCTTAGTAAAAGCAGTAAATCCTCAAAAAATTAAAAATAGGACCCAGCATTTTCACTTCAGGATACTTATCCAAAAAAATTGAAAACTTCAATTCAAAAAGATATATGTATCCATATGTTCTTTGCAGCATTATTTAGAATAGTAAGCAACATAAGTACCCATTGATAGATAAAATGAAGAAGGTAATGTGGTATATAAATACAATGGAATGTTACTCAGCCATTAAAAAATTGAAATCTTGCCATTTGTGACATCATAGATAAACCTAGAGGGTATTATTCTAAGTAAAATAAGTCAGGCAGAAAAAGACAAATACCATATGATTTCACTTACATGTGGTATCTAAAAAAAAGCAAAATCAACTAACAAAACAAACTCATAAACACAGAGAATAAATATAATATTACCAGGTGAGAGAGGGGGTGAGTTATTGGTGAAAAAGTTGGAAAAGATTAAGAAGTGAAAATTGCCAGTTATAAAAACAGCCCTGGTATGTAAGGTACAGCACAGGGTATACAGTCAATAATGCTTTAATAACTATGCATGGTGTCAGATGTGTACTAGACTTATTGGGGTGATCACTTCATAAGTTATAAATATGTAATAATCATATTGTACATTTGCAACTAATATAATATTACTAGAGACCCAGTGCATGAAATTTGTGTATGGGGGGTCCCTCAGCGTGGCCTGCACCCTCTCCCATCCGGGACCCCTTGGGGGATGTCCCTCTCGCAATCCAGAACTGCTGGCTCCTAACTGCCCACCTACCTGCCTGCTTGATCACCCCTAACCACTTTGCATGCCTGCCTGATTGTCCCTAACTGCTTCTTCCTCGGCCCCTGCCCCTGCCACCGTAGCTTTGTCCGGAAGACGTCAGGTCTATCCGGTCTAATTAGCATATTACCTTTTTATTAGTATAGATATGTCAACTGTAATTAAAATGTTTTAAATATATAAAAAATAAGTATACATTGTGGCTCTGCCATGTACCAGTGGTTTTTCTTTGAGCAATATGCCCATGTAATTTGTCAGGATTAAATTAGAACATACTTCCACAGCTCTTGGAACAGTGTCTGGCATGAAGCAAGTGATCAATACATTTTGTTTCTATTATTTAAAAAAAACAAGCAAAAACTAGATTTTTTCTGAAAAACTGCAATGGAATTAAAGGAGTTTTATGTCAGCATATTTACCACATAACAATTTTTCACATTTTATTTAAAACCAGATTAATTTAGAGACAAAAAGTGATACAACTATAGCCATTGGTGCCATTTGCCCATGTTTTTTTGTGGTTTTCCCACTTCTGAGCATATGGTTGGTGGGTTCCTCCCTGGCTCCTTGGCATTCGTTAGCTGTGACCACTTGACTTACTTCATTTAACCAATGAAATGGGAGTAGAAGTGTTATGTACCACTTCTGGGTGAAAATTGTGGAATCTGTTACTCTCTCTTTGCCTGGAGAAGCAGGAATATATTAGGGGTGGGCCAAAGAACATCAACTTGGTTTCTTCATATGAACAAGCTGAGAGAGAAGAAATAGCTCTATATATTAGGGGACTGATGTGAGTAAAGACACTGAGACTAGAGATAGAAATAGTATATTTGTGGAACAGCAAATACTGGGTTCAGTTTTTCTTGTATGTGTTTTATGGAATTTTTCTACTGCATATCTGATACATGCTCAAGTAGAAGAACATGTAATATATAAAAAAAGAGATTTTACATAAATAATTCTACATCCAAAATATCTTATGACTAGGTATTTTATATTCAATAAAATATAAAACAATGTATATAGTATAATTGAAAGAAGAAAACATAAAGAACATACTCTATTCCAATTAGCCAAATTAATTATTGCTCCAGTGGGAGTAATTTTTATAAATAGCAAACAGAAATAAAAGAAATATTTATAATTTTAAATATTATATAGCTTAAAATATTATGAAGTTCCTTCTTTTAAAAAGATAACATTTAAATAACTAGCTCTTCTCCGGTGTAATATATTATAGTATACATCCAGAAAATCTTTCCCCAATTGACTCACAACATTCTTGGCCTTCAAAAACTGTAATTTCTGAAAGCTTGCCTTAAGTGAAAAAAGAAACAAAGAATCTCCAAGAAAAGCAATATTCTATCTCTGGCCTCAAATTGTGTTTTGAAAGATTCAAAACATAGAAGAGAAACAAAAAATAACTGAAATCTTAGATCAGATAAGCTTTTCGTTATACAGTATTATCTCATTGACGATTAAACAAAATGAAAAATCCAGTCATTAGGTTTACCATTCCATTCCAATAGACTATCATTTTCATAATAAACGGAGGAAATGAAGCAGGTGGGTAGGAGTTAAAGTAACTGACTCTCCAGGGCAAAGAAAAGAAGGCAGACAAACCTCGTCTAATCATAGCGACAGAAAAACTGATCTCCAGGAGAATAAACTAATAATCCTGGCTTAAAGAAGGGTCTAAATCTACAGAAATTGTAATAGCAAGTCCCTGGTAAAGGACTTTGAGTAAATACACTTATTATCTGTGGACTTCTGAGCATGGCTCCCTGAAAAATGTCATACTGATCAGAGATCAAATGGAAGTGTTTCATGGATGAAACACTCCTCCTCCTGTGTGAGGCAACCCACAGAACCTCACCTGGAGATGTGATTTATTACTCTCGTTCAGAAAGCAGATGTTCAATGAGGATAAAAGAGCAGCCCTCCACATTGCAGACCTGTCCCTCTTCATCTGAGCTTGACCGCCAGAGCGTTGAATAATTAGTAAAGCCTGATATTAGGGTAAAATCTATGATTTCTGTGAGTCTGATTTAATAATCTGATCCTTTGTGTTAGCTTGCCATGTACTGAATATTCTTTTTTTTTTTTTCATTAAAAAGCAGCAATAAATTTCCAATGTATATATGACATTTTTCTACTAGGTGCTTTTTTACTTTTTAAATCAAATTAATGCAAAAAGCAGGAGTTTTTTTTGTTTTGTTTTGTTTTGTTTCTGAAGATCACATTTGGATAAAACATTAGAAAAATGTTAATGTATAGAATGTGCTTATGAATATAAAATTTTACTCATATTGTATTTGCATTACTGAAGTGCACAGGTAGTTTTCAAAAGACTAGTCATTGATTTTCAGCAACCTATTCTTAAAATTCATGTGGTTACACCCCAATGGCAGTTAAAGTGACAGAAATCTCCAAAAACATAAGTCAAAAAACAAATTTGTATAAAAATTGTACTAATATAAATGACACTCCAAATCTATTTTAACAGTAACTTCTTAAAACATATACATACCATCCTATCTAATAAAATAGTAATATGCAAATTAACCACCACTCTGCTACACCCACAAGCCTCCCCACAAGCCACGCCCACCAGCAAATCAGGAGCGAGTATGCAAATTAACCCAACCAAGATGGCTGAGGCCATGGACAGAGCTGGAGGGAGGCTTGGGTTTCCCCCGCAATGGAGGAAGCCAAGCTTTCCGCACACCCTGGCGGGCCCAGGCCTCCACTTAAGGCTACAAAGTTTTAATTATAGAAGATACATAAATCCCAACAGAAATGGCTGACGCCACAGAGCAAGCAGAAGGCTTGGCTCTGCTCCAGGCTACAAAGTTTCAATTATAGAAGATAAATAAATCCCAGATACCAGGGCCTCCGCTTGGGTCACCGGGGCACGTGGCCGGCCTGCAAACAACCACAGGCCCCTCACCCAGGCCACCCCACACCCCAAGGGAAAACCCACCCTGATCCGGGACACCCTTCAGGGCAAACCAGCTGGCCCCCACCCATGCACCAGGCCTCTAGCCTATCTAATAAAAGAATAATATGCAGATTGACCATCACTCCAACACACAAGATGGCTGCCCCCATGTGGTCAAAGATCCTGCCCCCATGTGGACACAAGATGGCCACCACAAGATGGCCAGCAGGGGAGGGCAGTTGGGAGGGACCAGACCTGCAAGGGAAGGCAGTTGGGGGCAATCAAGCCTGCAGGGGAGGGCAGTTAGGGGTGACCAGGCCTGCAGAGGAGGGAAGTTGGGGGCAAACAGGCTGGCAGGAAAGTGATTAGGGGGTGATCACGCTGGCAGGCAGAAGTGGTTAGGGGCAATCAGGAAGGCAGGCAGGCGAGCAGTTGGGAGCCTGCAGTCCTGGATTGTGAGAGGGATGTCCGACTGCCCGTTTAGGCCCGATCCCAGTGGGATCGGGCCTAAACGGGCAGTCGGACATCCCTCGAGGGATCCCAGATTGGAGAGGGTGCAGGCTGGGCTGAGGGACACTCCCTCACCCGTGCACGAATTTTGTGCACTGGGCCTCTAGTTATATAAATAAAATTAAAATCTGTGGAGCATATTTATTGCCAAATGAAGTTATCTGTTCTTTCAAGTTACTCTGCTATTCTTAGTGGAAAAAAAAGTACACAAATTTTTCCCAAGTTAGAAATTCTGCCAGCCTTATGAAGAAGAAACTTCTATGAAGAGCCTGAGTAGAAAGGTAATACATTTATTCATTCTCCCTGAGTATTATATTCAAATGTATTAGTACATAAGCCTTCCAGATTGTTCATCAAGTTTAAGATATTGGCTGTTCTTCCTTAAAGGGTGCAGGGACACTTCCTTCATCTATTGAGTCTCACACATTTTTTAAAAATAAAAAACTTAAAAAAAATAAACTAAATCTTGGAGGGAAGGATGGCAACAATGGTTTTACCCTTGCTGCCATACTTTTTTCCTCCATCACAATTCACTTAGCATCCATTTGTCATTACTCTCCCCAGAAATCAAGAAGCTCTTTCCCTTTCTTCCCTAGGAATGCTCTTGCTACTTATAAATGTCCTCCTCCTCAAGTTCCTTTTTTAAAAACATAACTGTAAAATGAGGGTGGCCTCACTTCATACACATGTATATGAAATTAATGCTGCAATGAATAGCTTTCAGATGTTTGGAACAATCACTAAAACTTTTTTTTATCATTATTTGAGCCTTTTGCTCATAAACTTCCTATAAGTGCATCAATGAATGGCATTCAAACAGGAAATAAGAAAAGCAGAATTTTTTTTTTTTTTTTTCATAAAGTAGTGGTAAGAGAATACCCAATGGATACACTCAATGTTTGATTTGGGGTAAAAAGTAAGAAAGGTGTTTACATCTCTCCCCCAATTACAGCCTACTTTACTTTTCTGCATTACAATTAATGGTATAAGCATATTTTGTATTCAACAGACATCACTTGGAAGGCATAGGATAATCTAACAGTTCTTAATGCTTACTGATGTCAAGAATACCAATTCTTTTCATTGGAGGATGCATCCATCAATCTATCCTTGACATGTGGACATCTTTCAGCTACATAAATCAAATAAAATTGGTATGTTTAAAAATATATAAAATACTGTTACATTTTTTAAAAGGTTCCAACACAACATAATGGTGATTACTGTTACCCCCCGCAAAAAACAAACAAACAAAAAATCAAAACAAAAAAACCCACAAAACTACCAAGCCATACAGAGAATTTTTTTTTTTTAGAAAAAGTGATTATACATAAAAAATTAAGATAGTCTGGAACTATATTTAGAGTCCTAAAAGGACAAAAAAAGCACAAAACACAACAACATGAAAAGCATCCCTTTGCGAGATTTGGACATTCCTGCCTCTATCATCAGGTTAAATGTAGAATAGGAAGTATATTTTGTTTTCTAAATAAACATTATTTAAAACAATATCAAATTTAGGTAATTATGCAAAGTTATAGAATTTTAAACACTTTAGCAAGGAAGTTTTCATGTGGGTCATAATAAAAATCATATGTGCAAAATGATATACTTACTTTATAGTTACTAAAAAATCTTTTAAAATAACTATATGTCATAAATCTAACCAAGAAGGATAAGTTGCCTATAGTTAAAATATGAATATAAACAAATGAAAACTAACATGCATTTATTTTAGGGTACTACAAATTAAATTTTCAGAATTATTTAAAATATAAAGTATGTGTTAACTGTTAAAATATCTAGTAGAAGTGTCTATGGTTTTCCTTCTAAGCAATTCTGTATTTAAATAAATAATTCTCACTATCATAATATTATTTCCTTAGCTCATATATTACACATCATAGATGAGCATTAACATAGTACAACTTCATCATCACAATTATTGCTGGTCCACACTGCAGATTTTAGAGAAATTCAATCTTTTAAAAAAAAATATATATATATATGTACATATATATATTATATTATATTATATTATATTATATTATATTATATTATATTATATTGATTTGAGAGAGAGAGAGAGAGAGGAAGGGACAGGGAGAGAGAAACATCGATGAAAGAGAGAAACATCAATCATCTGCCTCCTGCATGACCCCTAGTAGGGATTAAGCCCATAACCCAGGCATGTGCCCTGACAGGGAATCAAAGCCACACCTTTTAGTGCATAGGACGATGCTCAACCAAGTGAGCCACACCGGCCAGAATAAGAATTCAATCTTTAATAATATATAACACACATACAGTATACAATTACCTATATATTTGCATATGTAATACATGTATAATTTGTATTGAGTTTTGCAATCATGCAATCCACCTGCATTCAAAAATTGGGACAACAAAACAAAATCCTGACTTTTGATCTGGAATACCTAAGCACAATCTATAGCCCTGACACTTGTTAGTAAAGTTACATGAACTTGAGAAAGTCACCCAGCCTCTTCAAATTCCACTATTCTTATTTGGAAAATGAATATACTTATGCTTGTCCATCTCTTATTTTTAGTTAGTGACTGAGTATTTCAGACAAATATGCAGGCATAATGGTAAAGCATAATGTTTCCTTTCATCAATAAATACTAATGTTGCACTATTTGCAATAGTCAGGTACACTCTGATGCCTCTTTCTTCTTCTTTGGGGAATAATTATAACCCTTATTTTTATTTTACTCTGGGATATAGTACAGTAATTACAATGGTTCTTATACATTTTTCTAAAAACAGTAACAACACTCCCATGTTCACCTTGTTTTTAATTCACTTTTAATATAATCAAATAAATGTAAAAAATTAAAGTTAAATGGACATATTATATAATAAACATTGTGATAAAATATAAATATATTTTTCCATGAAAGTAACATTAACCAGTAAATTACACGTTCACTGATGTATCTTTGGCCCAAGTTCCAGTAAAAATTAAAATAAAATGAGGGGTGATAAGAGAGGGAAGGGCTTCAGAGCAAGTAGCACTGAAATGTCTTACCGGTATTAAAGAGAAATCATAAAATTGTACCTTTTGAGGTAGAAACCTTTTTTTCCCCTTTTTTTAAAGCCTGTATTGATTGAGAGCTTCTGCTCATTACTTTTGAGGTGAAAAGTACCTTTCTTTATTGACTTAGTTCAGTTGCTAATACAAAGTTGTTGTTTTTCCTTTGCATTCTAGTCAAAATATCTTTAACTGAATTCTTTCTTCTTCTTCTTCTTCAAAATGATATTGACCATTCAATTTAATAATCTTTACCAAGGAAGTGCTTTATTGTAGGTGATGTAGTTTCTTACATTATCTACATTAAAAGGTTTCAAATATAAAATAAGACAATAAAAAGGATGATAATAATAGGATAGAAGAATAAACTCTAGAAAACAGAGCAACAGAAGTTTTTGTATCTTGACATAAAAGGGTGCTTTAAGTGGCAAAATCAACAAGGAGACATAGTGTTTTCATGTAAATAAATATATTTGTAGTTTTATTTTAATACCATGATTTAAACCCAGCATTTATTATATGTTATGTAACAATTCAAATAATTTAAGAAATTTTATAACATATTCTTGAATGTTACCACCATTAACCATGATTATTTCATTGTTTCTCTGCAAAACAGAGAACTCAATAAAACCTGCTTTCTTCTCCTTAGCACTATGGCTGTTCTAGTTCCCAGCACCCTGCCCACAACAAGCCACTCTCTGGATCCATCACTTATCCTTGCAATAAACTACAACATTCATGAGTGCCTTGTTGCTTCCTAGCCATTTGATAATTAAAGTTAACTATTATAGAAAGTCAATACACAAGGACAGACCAAAATCAGGTGGCTATTTCAAGTCTAGGAGGTATGCTAACATTTATGACACATTCAAAAAACTTCCCACAATATAAGGTCCATATCCAATAAAACTTCTTCACCTGTTTAGTGATATAGTTTTTTTACTTTTTATAGTAAGAATAAGACTCATCATTATTCTATTTGAAGACATACGGCTTTCATCTTTTTATCTCAATGCAAGAAAAAAAATAGAGATAATTTAGTTCTTCAGTAGAAATTGCCCCACTAGGATGGCAGAAGCTAGAAGCATTGTTTTCAAACTTACCCAATGTACATAGAATATGTGGTGAAATTAAATGAAGACTATAACCACAGAGACAAATGATATGAATGAGAAACTTGAACAAAAAATATGTACTGCCAAGTGGAATATTGCATTCTAGAATAGTTGAACATAGAGATAATTTTTAAATAAAAGTCTATTTTGTTTTAAAAGTACAATAAAAATAAGGTAGGAATATGTCAGTTGAAACTTTCATCAACATTTTATGCAATTTTGTACAAATGCAAAATGTGTGAAATATTTGGAATGGAACCATTTCTGTCTTATATACTTTGAGAAATAGCTAGCATGTGGAATAAAGGAAAATTGATTATACTCAACATTGAATAAGTCACCGATTCCTTATGGTCAAGTAATGATTTAACCTAAGTTGAAATATGTACTGGTTTAAATAAACCTTCAGTGCATGTAGGATTCCACAGGGCCTTAAAAAGAAGAAAACAAAAATAAATAAATGAATGACATCAATTTAATAAAACAAAATGAAATGAAATTAATGAACAAATAAAATTCTTAGACACTTTAAAAAAGCACACAGACCAACATAAAACTGTTCTATTTATGATTTTCTAAGTCAATATTGCTATTAAAATTTACTAAAAATATTTGTATTAGTAATGCTTACAGATTCCTAATTTCCAATTAAATACACTTTAGTATTAAACATAATATGAAAGAGGGAAGACCAATGGACTAAATTTTATTATTTCCTTCGTTTTGTAGAGTCAAAAATAACAGTTTTATTAAATTCTTCCCTCTTAGTATACTTCAAGTAAAAAACTTCAGGAAAATTAATTAATTAAGTAATAAGTCTCATATGGTTCTCTTGATATTGTTGTAAATCATATTTAGTTACAATCTAAGGTCCTAAACACAAAGTTCCAACATATTTTTGTCAAACTGTAGCAATCATATTATTATTTTTAAATTTCTATACTTTATTATAGTTTAAGTGATAGAAAACTAAAACATTTAAAAGTATATACTAAGAAGTATAGAATATGATACCTGCCCTTAAGAAAAGTAGAATTTAGTTGGAGAAATATAGATACAGAAAAAAATGACCTATACCAAAAGGTGATAGGTTATATGTGAATATATGATATATGTACATATATTGAGAACTGATATTATATAGAACTGACAACTACAAGATAGTAGGTTATACAGGACTGATAGCTGCTGAAGTTCTGATATGAGAGATCACTCCCAGTTTGGGTGGTCAAATCGAGGATGTGACATTGCAGCTTGGCCCAAAAAGAATGGTATTACAGGGGAGGGTTAGTCCAGATAAAATGGTTAAATACAACAAAACAAACAAACCAAAACACTAAACAACAGAGACAGATACAGCAATTTATGTTGGAGCAGTTTAAACGGAATAAAAGGTTTAAGTTTAGAAACTGTAGGAGCTGAAATTGCATAAATAGGGAAGGGTATAATTTTAGCTGCTATGGATGCTGGTTTGAGGAAAGTGAATTTTATCATTTAAACCTAGTGAGCCAGGGAGTTTTAAATACAACATAATGTAAGCTGTGTTTGGTGTTTTCTTTTATTTCTTTTCTTTTTTGTTTACTTTTGCATATTTCTTTGTGGTACCATATAGATTAGAATATGTAGGAAGACAAGACCACAGTCAATGTGAAGAAGTCCAAAAGCAATAAGCAGCATTGAAAAGTAATTATTCATAATATGATTTCCCCTATCAAGATGCTTGCTCCAGTTTTGTTAACAGTAAACACATGACTCAAGTTACAGCTCAAGCACAACATCATTTCTAGGCACACAATCTCCGCTTCATCTGATTCATATTTTAATTTCATATTTCTGCTTATTTCATTCATGGACCACTGGGAAAATCTCTTATTTAGTTCTATCATTCTAATTTATTGTCTATCATCATCCACTAGAATATGAAGTTTATGAAGAAAGGGAATTTGTCTATCACACATTGCTACAATCTCAGTGCCTTGAATATCCTTATTTCTTAAATGACTGTATACATGAAAAAAGTGAAATATTTGATGACAAAAATAGTCACAGGGCTACTGAACATTATATATAGGTACAATATGTATTTGACAACCAAAAATGTTTATACAAAAAAAAACAAACCACACACACAAAAATCTGTAGAATCATTAAGACTAACAAAGAGTTAAAAGAAACCCTATGTTCAGTACCTGCTCCCCAAATGCTAGTTGAAACAATATGAACAGAGAAAATATATTTTTATATTTTATGTATTTCAGAAATTTGGAATTCTGCTTTCCACAAAATGGAGGTTACCACATAGCACAAATGTAAACTTAAGTAAGCCCACGCTTGTGGGAAACGCCTCACTGTTTAGAAAACCTAACAGACCCAATCCCCCAACTCAGCTTCAGCTAGCTCACCTTCCCCTAGGAAACAGGATCTGACAGTCTGACCAGGCAATCTCTGACCTCAGTCATGCTCCACATTGTGTTGCAGCCTCTAATGCTCTATAAAACTTGCTCTTGCCCCAAATCCCTCAGAAGAGTGTTCCACTACGTGTGAGGCACCACACTATACAATCCATGGACTATTTCCCTTTGAATAAAGGACATCAAACTCATTACTCAATTGTATACTATGTCATTTGACAGATTGGCGCAGGATGGAATCTGAAGAAACCTGCTGAAGATTCCAGGGATGGCTCCCAGATGCAGGTGAAGGGACCCACAGCGCCCTTTAGGTAAGCTGTCCCTCCAAGATTTCCCCTAAGCTTTTCTCAAATCAAACTCCACTTATTTTGTGTTCTGAGCTCTTCAATGATGTTGTTTGTTCTAATCCTTCCTGCTAGAAAATCAGGGTGTGAGAGACTCCAGACTTTTCACAGGATGAAAATGTGGATTTGAAAAACTTCAGATATTTACAGTGTGGAAACTGAGGTGTGAAAGACTTCAGATTTTCACAAAGAGACTTACAGGTCTCAGGAATTGTGCATAGGCAGCCAGAAATAGGAAATCTGCTTGAATTAGAAAAAGATTATTTCAACAAGAAAACATAATGGCTAGTTCTCAATCTACAGAAAGCAGGGACACACTTCCCGGGACTCCTGCCCTTTTTATGATAAAGAAATAAAGTGTAAACAACTGTCTATTCCTAAAACATTGTCAATAAATAACCAAAGACAATTTAGTTGTAGCCATTTTGGGGTTCTCTATGTTTGGGGTTATACACTTATGAAGAGTCATTTAAGTACAGGTTCAAACACTGAACAAAAAGAATGGCATACTTTCTTTGGTATGCTGATGTGTAAGCTTCTGAATCAAAAATTGTCTCTTAAAGATTCCTGGCAAAAAGCTGCCACACAATTAAAAGAGCAGAAATTTAAAAAATCAGGAGAGAAACCAAGATGGCGGCATAGGTAAACACCTAAACTGCTGCCTCGCACAACAATTTCAAAACTACAACTAAAAGACAGAACGGACACCATCCAGAACCACAGGAAAGCTGGCTGAGTGAAAATTCTACAACTAGAAGGAAAGAGAAAAGCTCACAGAGAATTGGAGGTACGGCAAAGGGTCTTTGTGCGCGCAGAGAGGAAGGGCGGCCGAAAGCCTGGCTGACTTTCTCTGGTGGAAGGGGGAAGGAAGCCCCCGATCTCACTGAACCCCAGTTCTGACTGCACTGAACCCCAGTTCCGGGCGAGCCCCTGGGGACCCACGCTCTTACGGGGGGAGTCTGGACTCTCGGGTGGAGACTCGGGAGCCGGGGAAGGCGGAGGACTGAAAGCGCGCGCGCGCCAGTGCACACAAAGGCTTCGGAGGTTGCCACAGGCTTTCCCTAGTGGAAGGGAGTCAGAGGCTCCTGAATGCACTGAGCCTCAGTTCTGACTGCAGTGAACCCCAGTTCCAGGCGAGCCCCTGGGGACCCACGCTCTTGTGGGGGGAGTCTGGACTCTCGGGCGGAGACTCGGGAGCCGGGAAGGCAGAGGTCTGAAGGCACGCACGTGCGCGCAAGGGCAAGGCTGATGGGAAGCCAAGACTGAGACTCCACCCCATCCAAGCTGAGCACAGAGGCTATTGCAATTTGGCAAGTCTAATCCTATAAGGCTGTCTCCAGCACCGAACTTCTCCCAGCATAGACACAGCTGATCCTTACAGCCAACTGGCCTGGAGGTCAATTCTTCCCAGTTATACCAACAACAATCAAGACTTAATTACAACAAGGCTGTACACACAGTCCACAAAGGGGTGCACCAAGAGTGTCCACCTCAGGTTAACTGGGGAGGCAGATCCACTGGGCCATATAGGAAACCTAGCACACAAATCTACCTTACCAACTCAGGGAAGCAGTGAAAATGCGGCGTCAAAGAATCAGATCACAAACGAAAGAAATGGAGGAAAACAAATGACTGGATATAGAATTCAAAACCATGGTTATAAGGCTTTTTAAGAATATCCTAGAAAAGGCCGATAAATATAACGAGACCCTCGAAGATATGAAAAAGGACCAACTAGAAATTAAACATACACTGATTGAAATAAAAAATATTATACAGAGACCCAAAAACAGACAAGAGGAACACAAAAATCAAGTCAAAGAATTGAATTACAAAGAAGCAAAAAACATTCAACCAAAAAAGCAAAAAGCAAAAAAAAAAATCCAAAAAGTTGAAGATAATGTAAGAAGACTCTGGGACAACTTCAAGCGTACCAACATCAGAATTATGGGGGTGCCAGAAGAAGAGAGAGAGCAAGATACTGAAAACCTATTTGAAGAAATAATGACCGAAAACTTCCCCCACCTGGTGAAAGAAATAGAATTACAAGTCCAGGAAGCCCACAGAACCCCAAACAAAAGGAATCCAAAGAGGACCACACCAAGACACATCATAATTAAAATGCCAAGAGCAAAAGACAAAGAGAGAATATTAAAAGCAGCAAGAGAAAAACAGTTAGTTACCTACAAGGGAGCACCCATACGACTGTCAGCTGACTTTTCAACAGAAACTATGCAGGCCAGACGGGAGTGGCAAGAAATTTTCAATGTGATGAATAGCAAGAACCTACAACCAAGATTACTCTACCCAGCAAAGCTATCATTCAGAATTGAAGGGCAGATAAAGAGTTTCACAGATAAGAAAAAGCTGAAGGAGTTCATCACCACCAAACCAGTATTATATGAAATGCTGAAAGGTATTCTTAAAGAAGAGGAAGAAGAAAAAAGTAAAGAGAAAAATTATGAACAACAAATACATATCTATCAACAAGTGAACCTAAAAATCAAGTGAATTAAAAACCTGAGGGACAGAATAATCTGGTGAATATAATAGAATCAGGGGCATAGAAAGGGAGTGGATTGATAATTCTCAGGGGAAAGGGGTATGGGGGGTTCATGAAGAGACTGGACAAAAATCATACACCTATGGATGAGGACAGTGGGGGGGGGGTAAGGGCAGAAGGTGGGGTGGGAAATGGGTGGAGGGGAGCTATGGGGGGAAAAAGGAGAAATAATTGTAATAATCTGAATAAAGATTTATTTAAAAAAAAAAAAGAAAGAAATTTAAAAAATCAGAAAAGACATTCCACACATTCACTCTGATCCCAACTATTCCCCATCCTCTCACTTCCCTTCTTCCTAACTACCCTGAGATCTCAACTTGTGGTTGGAGTTCCCTTTTCATTCTGAAGATCTCATCACTGAACCCCCTTTTAAAACTCAGCCAACAGAAAATCCTAATAAAGACAAGGATACCCCTAAATTTATTCCTCAATCCAAAGCATTTTTACACCATGGTCCAAGGCCGTGAGTCATAGTAAAAGACTTCCCTAAATGAAAGGAGGATCCTCAAAAAATTTACCGAGGAATTTAGAATCCTGGTTAATACTTATGACCCAGGACTCCCTGACCTATGCCGATTGATACACCTTCTGGTGGGTCCTGAAAATGGTTAGAGAGGCAGGCTGGATGAAACTGTAAAAGGAACTTAGATGAGAAGCTCAAGCTACTACCAGAGATGCTAGATGAATTTGTAAAATGGCTCACGATTTTTTGAAGGGCTATTTCCAGTCTTTCCACTAAGAACACATTGGACTATTGTTCAAACTTGTAAACAAACAAAGGATGAATCACTAGCAGATTTCAGAACCAGATTCAAATATTTATTTCTGAGACAGTCAGGTTTTACTGAAACAACTTGTTCAAATCAATTTGCCCTCGAGTACCTCTTTATGAGTGGCCTCTTCCCAGATCTTTCCAGTAAGATCAAGCATGACAGACCAAAATGGGAAGTCATGAATTTGATGAAGTTTGTATTCCAGCTGAACTTTCTGAATGTCCTTTAGAATCATAAAACCCATGGCCCTCCAGCTCCAAGGGTCTCAGCCAACAAACAAGCCACCTTATAATTTTAAACTTCAAGGGACCAGACATGCCACAACTCTGAACAGACAGCATATTGGAAAAGAAACTGTCCCCAAAGAAACATATGCTGAACCCATCTTCCATACTCCTAAAATGACCTCAATGGTGAGAAACATACAAAAGTTGCCTTCTGTATTCCCTCCAATGAACACAGTGAAATTCAAATCAAAAATAAATGGAGAAACATGTACAGCTTTAGTAGATATAGGAGTAATCTTACCTATATTGAGCTCCACTTTTTTTAAAATAACCACTCCAGCCCTAACCGGTTTGGCTCAATGGATAGAGCATTGGCCGGCGGACTCAAGGGTCCTAGATTCGATTACTGTCAAGGGCATGTACCTTGGTTGCGGGCACATCCCCAGTAGAGAGTGTGCAGGAAGCAGCTGATTGATGTTTCTCTCTCATCAATGTTTCTAACTCTCTATCCCTCTCCCTTCCTCTCTGTAAAAAATCAATAAAATATATTTTTTAAAAATAAAATAAAAAACCACTTCATCAATTGAAAAACAATATAAAATAGTGGGGGTTTCAAATAAGACACAAGGAGACTAACCATCAAAACCAGCCCAGATGACTGACCCTAGGACCAGGTTCCTACAATTATACCTTTAGACTTTGTGATTCAACCCCTTTGAATTTAATCAGCCAAGATCTTTTATTTAAATTACAAGGGCACAAATTTCACTCCCAATGGAAAAATAAGCCTTGAATTACCTGACCAACCTGAAACAGAATTATTACGTGCCCTACAGTTTGCTATAGATGATACTGAAGATGAGTCACCCTATGAGACTCTAGAGTTATCTGAAGTTCCCTAGACTCTGGAAACTTTATTAACAGAGAGTGGAGAATCAAGAGTGCTGTACTCACAAAAGTCTGAATAAAATATACCAAAACTTTGCCTAAATTGTCTTATTATCCATTAAAATCAAGTTGTGCAAGGGCTCACCCCCATTGTGAAATCCTTAATTTCCCTAAGTTTATTTCTCCCTTGCACCAACCAGCCCTTGTAACACTCCCATTCTCCAAATTAAAAAGCCAAAGGGGCAAGGAGGATGAGTTGGTTATCCAAGATCTAGGGACAATAAGTAAAATTGTAATTCCTCATTTTCTGGGGCTACCCAATCCAAACATCTTATCATCACAGGTCACAACAAATCCTAAATGATTCACAGTGGTAAACTTATGTTCAGCTTTTTTTTTTCTTTTTTTCTTAATCCTCACCCAAGGATATTTTTCCATTGCTTTTTAGAGAAAATGGAAGAGACAGAGAGAAACATGGATGTTAAAGAGGCACATTGACTGGTTGCCGCCCCCACACGCCCGGACCAGGGCCTGGGATGGAATTGAGCCTGTAACTGAGGGGCGTGCCCTTGACCAGAATCAAACTCGGACCCTTCAGTCGCGGGCCTACACTCTATCCACTGAGCCAAACCAGCTGGGGCTCAGCTTTCTTCAGTATCCCTGCGGTCCCAAGTAGACAATATTTATTTGCCTTTACGTGGAACAATAGACAATGTATTTGGACTGTAATGCCTCAGGGATTTACTGAAGCTCACACCTATTTTTCCCAAGCCTTCTATCAAGATCTGAGCACCCTGTAATTTCCACAGGCGTGCTCATTTTCACAGTATGTTATGATCTGTAGCTATGTTCTTCCACTCAGGAAGCCTCTAAATTAGACTTAATATATGGGGGAGAGGGGCAAAAGTAAGTTTACAGTTGCGAGTATGCAAGACAGAGTTTATTCTTGTATTATTATTTATTGTATTATATGAACAACTGTAAACCTACTTTTGAACCACCCTGCATTTACTCCAAGAGTTGGCAAAAGTAAGTTCACAAGGCCTCAAAGGAAAAACTTCAATTTTGCAAATAGGTTGTTCATGATTTAGGACATGACATAAGCATTCAGGAGGTTTCACTCTTTCCAAAGTGTATGCAATTAATACAAAATTTTTAAAAATCAACCACAAAACAAAACCTTAGTGGGCTTTTAGGCCAGGCAATATATTGCCAGCTTTGGGTTCTTAACTTTTCCTTTTTATGGACTCACCAAAACCTCCACACCACAGCTCCTACCATGGAGAGATAAGCATTGTGGGAACCATGCCAATGAGAGCACAGAGGCCTTGTTATTCATACATCAGGAAGTTCAAGGCCAAGACACCATGAGCAGCTGCAAGGCCACAGCGATCCCAAGGCACGCTGTGCCCTTCTGTGACCCAAATGATTGATGTCACTGTTTGCCACTAGCCTTCTTTGTCTGTGAAGTAATATACAGGTTACTGACCAGAGAGAGGCTAGAGAGCACAGCAGGGTAGAGAGCGCGGAGAATGTAGCTCCTATGTGTGCAGGAGAGTGAAGAGCTCAGGCGGAGCTGAGAGCTGATACTGCTGATGTAAAGTTAAGAGCTCATAGAGAGCTCAGATATAGCTACCATGTTAACCAGCCAGTGGGCTGGGCAGGGGAAACAGGAGAAGCTGCTGAGCCAGAAAGCTCAGCTGCCTCTATGATGTGAGGTGGTGAGTCTAGAAGGCAGCATGCGGCTGCTCAGATAATAGCTGTGGGTACAGAGCCTAATGCTGCTTTATGGGAAAGATGTATCTGTTCACCAGCCGGTGTCCGGCTGCCTGCCTGTATGGACTTTGCAGTAAAGGACTGTGTTGTCTGACAGCTATGTGGCCACTGGTGTCTGCAGTAAAGACTCGTTCTTATACACCCACAACTTCTCATGGCTTCCCCTTCTGCCCTGCCACCGAGAATTGATCTGTGTCTCTGTGAGCAGTGGATAAAGGAGGAACGTGGACTAAGTTCCCAATAATCAGTACAGTGGGCAGGGTTTGAGAAGGACCAGCCTGGTGTAGTCGAATGGAAGAATTGAGAAGAATACATGAACTCAAGCAAATCAGACCAGCAGAGCCGTGCAGAGCTCCAGCTGGCTCTGACAAGCATGAACAAGCATTTGATGACCTTAAAGCAGTCCTCCCAAACCCACCAGCATTAGGCCTACCCAACTATGACCTTATTCCTCTATGACAGGAAGAATCAGGCTTTAGGAATTTTAACTCAAGACCAAGGTGAAAGAATGAGACCTATTGTATATTATAGTGTTACCCGTGGCATTGTCTTCTATGTAAATGTGCCAATGAATCCATGTTTAGCAAACAATAAAAAAAAGTTAGACTCACTAGCTAGAGTTTACCCAAATTGCTTTAAGGAGGTCGCAGTTGTGGTTACATTAGTACAGCCCTCAGCATATCTGATCTCAGGAAATTATGTTTATCTTCAAACACCTTATGCTGTTCAGAGTCTTCTAAACTCAGCCCCAACTCAACATCTTTCCTTAAGTAAACTCTTCTCTTTACTTATGATCTACTTTTATCTCCATCTAACATACATCTTAAACACAACTTTAATCCTGATACTTTCTTCCCTTTATCAAGTAAGAGAGAAGAATGGGACTATGAGGCAGTTATTTTCCAATTAGTTAACATTGTCTAGATTGAAAGCATATAACCCAGATTTAATTCTATATGTGACAGGTCCTATACCAAAAATAAGCAGGGAAAATATTAAGCTAGTTATGTAGCCACTACTGAATATAAGTTTATTGAACGCAGATCTCTCCTACAATGTGATTTAGCACAACAGGAATTACTTGCCTTGACCAGAGCTTGCATAATCGTTCAAGAAAAATCCGTTAATGTTCACGGTTAGTCGCTATGCCTTTGGCATGGTAGGAAGTTTTAGAATGTTAGGAAAATAAAGAGGTTTTCTAAATTCAAGCAGCACAGGTAAAAGTAGAACTTCTCTCTGCCATTTTACTTCCATCCAAAATTTAATATAACTAAGATGGGGCTTGCCTTAAAGGAACTAGGTCCAGGTATCAAGGAAATGTGCTGACAGATTTTCATGCCAAATCTATTGCATTCCCAGGCTGGTGAAATCCACCGCATAGTTCAAAAGCCCATTAATTTTCTAAGTCAGCTTCTCACATTACAGGTCATCATTTCACAACAAACTACTTCTCCTCCAGGGGAACAGCAATAATGGAAAGCAAAGGACTGTAAATGCAATGAGGCCTCCAAGCTCTGGAGAATCAGGAAGACCACCTGGTTATCCCAGAATCCCTCAAGGTGCTTCTACTCCATGCCTTACATCCCATGACACACCAAAGAACAGAAAAAATGATGCAAATTAAGGGATCATATTGGTGGGAAAATTGCCATAAGGCTGAAACTAAAATATTTAATTGTCAAACTCATAATCCTGATAAACCATTCACAATTCAGGGGGAATAACTTCACCCCTGAAGAAACGATTTAAACATTTGCAAGTGGATGCCGTTTAATCGCTCTGGTACAAGGTTATCAATATGTACTAGTTACTGTTTGCTCATTTTCTGGATGGGTTGAGATTTTCCCCTCTAGAAATACTGATGCCTTTTTTGTTACAAAAAAAAACAAAAACACACACACAAAAAAAAAAAAAAAAAACAAGAAACACAAGTAAGAAAAATCTTTTAGAACATGTTATCTCAACTTGAGAACCTATTTCCCTGGACAAATTGCGCAGGCCCTCGATACATTTCTCCAATGACATTGCCATTGGCCAAACCATCTTCAACCATCAGAAAAAAGTTGAAAGAACCAAAGGCATGCTCAAACTTGAACTATCAAAGTTTTCAGAATCCACAGAACTCCCTTTGCCTACAAATCTACCTTTAGCCCTATTTACTCTCGGGAGCACACCAAATGGAAATCACAAATTAACTCCTTATGAAATTTTCACAGGGATACTCACGTCCCTTCTGGTCAGACCTCATATTGACATTTCTCTCATTTATCCTGAAATGATACAATATTGCAAAATCTCTAATGTATTTCACCACCATATATTTCCAATAGGTTGAAGAAGCCTTTCCAAACTCATATTCCATTAACTTTCCTCCTTGAAATCTGAACTCGAGTTGGAAGAGACAGAAAAATATAATCTGCCTTTGTATCTCGGGAAGGAACCCTATTAACTGCTCTTCACCATCAACACAGTAGTCAAGCTGCAGGGCCTGGGACCCTGGCTCCACATCTCAAATGAAGAGGGCCCGGCCTGATTTCTGGACTTGCACTCCCACCACCAGTCTTTAGCTCAAGGAGACTATTTCCACCCGTGATGCCAAATCATAATTTCATACTTTAACCCAAAATTTGATAACCTTCCTTTTTCTCCTTCTTACCTTTACATCGACACTGGCCTGGAAAGATAGTGCTGTCATCCATACCTCTCCCAGGACGCTGCTAATGCGGATATCCTTTCAGTCTGCAGGATTTGCCCTCAAAAACTGATCAGTCCATGATGCTAATTACACCCTGGTCCTCCCGGTGACCAGCTTCTCTTCCATTCTCAATGTCACCATAAGCTATAATCACCTCCCCTTAGAAGTCACTTACAAAGTCCGAGTTTTACAGTCAGAATATCCTGTGCCTTGCTTTAACCTCTCTCGTCATAACGACGAGTTCAGAGAGACAGGAATGCCTTTAAGAACATTCTCACCAACATGTTCTTATGATTTTCCAAATACAAACTGCCCCTGGCCTAGAACTGCACTTTTTTTTTCCCTACAAGCACCTGCTTCTGCAAAGAGCTTTGTACTTTTATTTTAGAATAGAAAATTATCTTCCCAAAGGTGATGAAACCTAACTGAGCCATGCTCAATTGGGCAAATGAAAAATTTCCAGGCAAGGAAACCCATTAAGTTGTACAGTTTGTCATTTCACAAGTCTATTTTAAACTTCCTGGCATTCATTATTTTTAATAAAACTCTAATCCAGATTCACCTTTTAATATTATAGAAAATATTAGTAAAATGAAGTGAAAAATACAATACCTTGAGACAAATGTCACTAAAACATATAATACTAACACTTCTCTTACCATAAAAGTGCATAATATTCTAGGACTTGCCCAAACAGCGAGGACAAACACCCACTATTTCTGTCATTTTAGCTAGAAGAACACAGAGAGGACTACAAAGAAGTATTAAAGCTCAATTAATGAAAATAAATGGTTCTCCATGACAACTCTGTAGAAATAACAATAATTTGAAAAATACAATTATCTTTTATGATTCATCACTCTGGGAATGTTGTAAATTAAGAAAACCAGTTACGCCCTTACCGGTTTGGCTCAGTGGATAGAGCGTTGGCCTGCGGACTGAAAGGTCCCAGGTTCGATTCCAGTCATGGGCACGTAACTTGGTTGCGGGCACATCCCCAGTAGGAGGTGTGCAGGAGGCAGCTGATCAATGTTTCTCTCTCATCGATGTTTCTAACTCTCTATCCCTCTCCCTTCCTCTCTGTAAAAGATCAATAAAATACATCTTTAAAAAAAAAAAAAAGGAAGAAAACCAGTTACAATTAGATCATCTTGGGCATTAAAATATAATGCACTCAATGTATTGTTAAATTGGAATAAAACTTCAATATTGAATATTTACTTTTTTAATACATTTTTATTGATTTGAGAGAGGGAGAGATAGAAACATCAATGATGAGAGAGAATCATTGATCAGCTACTTCCTGCACGCCCCCTACTGGGGATTAAGCCCGCAAGCCAGGCATGTACCCCTGACTGGAATTAAACCCAGGACCCTTCCGAATGCAGGCCAATGCTCTTTCCACTGTGCAAAACCAGCTAGGTTGAATATTTACTTTTTAATAATTAAATTTTAGAAGAAAAGTGTCTAACTTTGTTTCCTCAAAATTTTTCAAGTTATTTTATTTTGTGTGAAAGTAGTACTTGAAATTAAATACAATATACAAACATAATTTCATATCATTATGGCCGTGTTGGGAAGTTTTCTTTTTTAAATAATATATTTCTATCCTGAAATTACAAACATTATTATTATAAAGGCACATGTGTTCATTGCAAAATGTGAGAAAAACAGATAAGCAGAAATAAGGATATAAAATGCCATATTCCTAACAAGCAGAGGTGATCCCATCAACTTTTGAGTATTCATTTTCACATTTTCTTCCTTAACAAAATGAGACCATATACTGCATTCATTTTGTGTGTGTGTGTGTGTGTGTGTGTGTTTTAAGTTACTATACTTGTTGCCTTTTCTCCCAGGCAATGACTTCTATCTTTCCATGTCAATATATTTTCATGCTATCTAATAACTGTCCTTATTCAAATTTCCTTAAATATCCTTTAAACAATGGGATTACTAAACTGCCCAATCCAAGATTTAGTTCTGTACATGCATTTAAATGCCATATAAATCTTGCTTCTAATTTAAAATAAAAAAAAAGAAAAAGAAAAAATAGCCTTTCTTTTCACTGGGAAAATTCTAAGCAAGTCAAAAAATAGAAAAACTGGTACCTACACAGCCGTCACTTAAACTCAGTAACTTAGAGTTGCCATAATTGTCTTTTTTTGTTTCTCCCCCCTCCCCCCCACCCATGCACAATTATATATACAGATTGCACTTGTCATTATGTTTTTTAAGTCTCTTTAATAATAACCTCCCAATTTTTTAATGACACTTTCTTTTTTAAAGGTACATGTCAGTGGTCTTAGAATACTGCTCATTTGGGACTTGCCTGATTGTTGACTGTGGTATTGTTTTATGTATCCACCTACCTCCTGTGTTTACTGTATACTGAAAGTTAGAACTGTAAGACTGAATTATTTCAGGCTAGATTTTTCTGACTATTGTTTTATACTCTTTCAGTGAGAGGAGATAAATATATATTCTATAGTAAATTATTATTTCATATTGATAGTTTCTATTTGAATATATTACAGGGTTTTTTCGCTTTTTAATTTTCAGACTTTATATCTCTTTTCTCTTATCCTGTACTAGTAAAGTTCAATTGAATTATTAGTTTAGTTTTATGCCATAATTATTAATTGAATATTACATCCTATCTAATAAAAGAGTAATATGCAAATTGACCGTACCTCCAATACACCCACAAGCCATGCCCACCAGCCAATCAGGAGCGAATATGAAAATAAACCCAACCAAGATGGCTGTGGCCACAGAGAGTAGGAGGGAGGCTTGGGTTTCCCTGACAATGGAGGAAGCCAAGCTTTCTACACAGCCTGGTGGACCCAATTCTCCACTCAATGCTACAAAGTTTCAATTATAGAAGATAAATAAAGCCCAACAGAAATGGCTGCAGCCACAGAGCTGGAGAGAGCAGGAGGCTAGGGTTGCCCGCGGCGATGGAGGAAGCCAAGCTTTCCACACACCCTGGCCTGCCTTGGTCTCCACTTAAGGCTACAAAGTTTCAATTATAGAAGATACATGAATCCCAACAGAAATGGCTGCCACCACTGAGCGAGCAGGAGGCTTGGCTCCACTCCAGGCTACAAAGTTTCAATTGTAGAAGTTAAATAAATCCCAGATCCCAGGGCCTCCACTTGGGTCGCCAGGGGGCGTGGCCGGCCTGCAAACCACCACAGGCCCCTCGCTCAGGCCGCCCCACACCCCAAGGGAACCCCCACCCTGATCCGGGACACCCTTCAGGGCAAACCAGCTGGCCCCCACCTGTGCACCAGGCCTCTATCCTATCTAATAAAAGAGTAATATGCAGATTGACCATCACTCCAACACACAAGATGGCTGCCCCCATGTGGTGAAAGATCTTGCCCCCATGTGGACACAAGATGGCCACCACAAGATGGCCAGCAGGGGAGGGCAGTTGGGAGGGACCAGGCCTGCAAGGGAGGGCAGTTGGGGGTGATCAAGCCTGCAGGGGAGGGCAGTTAGGGGCAAACAGGCTGGCAGGGGAGCAGTTAGGCATCAATCAGGCTGGCAGGGGAGTGGTTAGGGGGTGATCAGGCTGGCAGGCAAAAGCGGTTAGGGGCAATCAGGAAGGCAGGCAGGTGAGCAGTTGGAAGCCAGCAGTCCTGGATTGTGCGAGGGATGTCCGACTGTCCGTTTAGTCCTGATCGCAGTAGAATCGGGCCTAAACGGACAGTCGGACATCCCTCGATGGGGTCCCAGATTGGAGAGGGTGCAGGCTGGCCTGAGGGACACCCCCCCTGCACAAATTTTGTGCACCGGGCCTCTAGTCATATATAAATAGCTTCAAAATTATTATTATAGTAGCAATATAATTTTACTACTGAGTCAAGTTTTAGATTTTTTTGCAGTTTTTTTTTTGTCCTTAAATTGGAGCCAAATAAATGTACAACCAAAGAAAGGTTTCCAAATCATTTTTAAAATGTTTTCCCCCTGTACTTATGATACCAATTTGATGTACAATTAAGTTTATTTCAAATGGATTTTAACCTTTAGTTTTCTTTTTCTCATAAAAATGATATTAAAATACATACTCAAGAAATTTCAATTTATTGTCATCTTCTCTGCACTATTCTATACTTCTTTCTTGCTTTCTCTATGGGTAAACTTTTTTGTTATTCTGTTTTTATTCTGTTGTCTGCACATATACAAAGTATTATGAAAATGAAAACAATGTAACTGCTTCACACCCTGATTGTTTTACTTACTAATGCAGTCTAGAGATCACTCCATATCTGAGCATTCCCCACCCCTTTTGGAAAGTTTACATTTTGTGAATAGGAGCCATTATCAAACAGCCTGGACATTTGTGGTGTTTTTCATTTGTAGCTGTTACAAATAATGCCCATTAAGGAAAATCTTTATGGAGAGGCTATTATTTTGTATGAATGTGCATGTTCAGGATAGATTTGTAGAGACAGCATTACTTGGTGGAGGGGGAAAAAACATACAAATTTGTCAGATTTTTCAAAACTCCCCTTTAAAAGGGATTGTGCTATATGATAATGCTGCTCTTTCAAAGAAAAAAAAAGAATGTAAAAATGTTTAAATGTTTGAATAATATGCAGTCATTTAAACTATGAAATTAAAATGTTCTTATTAATACATAGTATAATAATCATTATATATGAAATGCCAAAAATATATGTAGATACATATGTTTGTGTACATCCTATATAATAAAAGCCTAATATGCTAAGTGTCCAATCATCTGGTCATCCATTCAACCAACAAAGCGTAATATGCTAATGATATGCTAAGGCCACTCAACCAATTGTTATGACATGCACTGACCACCAGGGGGCAGAAAGTTGATCGGTTGACTAGTTGCTATGATGTGCACTGACCACCAGGGGGCAGACGCTCCGCCCAGTAGGTTAGCTTGCTGCTGGGGTCTGGCTAATCAGGACTGAGTGAGATAAGCCAGACAAGTCCACAGTCCCTTCCCGGCTGGCCAACCTCCCACGTCACTCTCCAGCCCCGATCGTGCACTGGTGGGGCCCCTCAGCATGGCCTGCACCCTCTCGCAACCCAGGACCCCTCAGGGGATGTCAGAGAGCCAGTTTCGGCCTGATGGCAGAACAACTGGTCTCTATGATACACACTGACCACCAGGGGGGAGACAATGCAGGAGTGACCCCCCTGGTGGTCAGTGCGCTCCCACAGGGGGAGCGCTGCTCAGCCAGAAGCCGGGCTCACGGCTGGCGAGCGCATCAGTGGTGGTGGGGAGCGGGCCTAAGCCATCAGTCAGACATCCCCCGAGGGCTCCCAGCCTGTGAGAGGGAGCAGGCCAAGCTAAGGGGCCAACGCCACTCTGTTCCGAGTGCATGAATTTCGTGCACCGAGCCTCTAGTGTAATATAATTATAGATAATGATTCAGTATTTTGTTTAACATACTAAAAAACAATCAAGATGGAAGAAAAGCTTTTAAAAGAGTAGAAGATAATACATATATTCACAATAGGCAAATTATGTCTATTTTATGATTTTTGTTAAATAGATTTTAGTTTCACATTGCTAAAGGCCTAGAGTGACTGATTACAGATATTCCCTCAAAGAAGAAAAGTTAATTCTTTCACATTCAATTAGAATCTGTAACAACTTTCCCATAAATTAAAAAAAAAAGACTTTTAAATAACATTTTTGGAACAATACTAAGTGTTTCTTAAAATTTGTAAAGCTAAGAAAACACTATATTTCCAGTTCGACATTAGTCTTTTCTTAGGCTTAAGAAAAAACAAACAATTAATTTCCTTTAATTTGATGGATTAAATCTAAATCTATAAATTCATTTATAAGCACAAAACCCTTAAAATAATGACACATCTAAAGTAATTCTAATATAAAGTTATTCTTAATTTTTATGTATTCTGAATTGCAATTTATACTCTCTTTAGAGTAATTATACTTTAGAAACCTCAAGTACTAATTATCATTTTAATAATGGAGGGTCACACAGTATCATTTCCAGTTTCTTACTTATAGAGTACAAGGTCAATGCGACCTGCCGTTCTCTTTAGAAACTTTCTGAAATGCAATATTATGCAAATTTCCATTCCATCACCTGTTTGTTCTTAGGGTTGCCTAAGGAGGAAAGTATAAGGCCAAAAATGGTAAAGAATTATAAATTTAGTAGATCACCTAGAAACCAGATGAGCTGAGCCCCCAAATGGTGCCAGCACTGAGGGATAGGAAGTCAAAGTTTTAAAGGACTCTGTGCGGGCTTTTTTTTTTTTTTTGGCAGAGAATTCTCCCAACAGATCCAGAGGGCAAAGATACTGGTCTTAGCAAATGGAATGTGGTCGAAGTGAAAGGGAATGTCACTTATGAAGGATGGGGAAGGGCATATCGATTTGATTATTTGATCAGACCTAATATATGGTATGAAGTCAAACATTTATAAAACTTTTTTCTCCCTTTAGCGCTTTACACTCACTTATTTGAAAATACTTTATCTCTTCATTTTAAAATACTTGTTAGAGAACAAAAGGTATCACTTGTGCCCATCATGACCAAACCTAGATTTAATACCTTGCCTAGTTTCTGTTTCAACCTCCAGAAACGTAATCTTAACCAGTTTGGAATTTCCTGGTCAATACCAATGAGTTAACCTGCCATGGGGCCTTCTCCATGCCCCTTAGAAAGAAGAAGCAATCTGCATGATAAGATCCCTTGTTGTTCCCTTTCTCCCAAAAGATGGTGCCCTGATCTAAAGGTAATAATTTAAAAACCCTTCCATATGTCCTACCCCTTGGACTGCCTTTCTATTTGTTAGATAGAATGATGCAAGATTCATGTATTGCTTAATAAAGCCAATTAGATCTTCAAATTTACTTGGTTGAATTTGTTTATCATCACACTAATAATCTAATATTTTAATGTCTTCCCCTCCTAAAATCATTAACAGTTCTTTTACTCGCAGAAGATATATGCTAGTGAAGAGGAATAGAAGTTGCCACCCTAAAATATGCCTCTTTGACATGTAAATTATCTAGAAATGGCTATTTTCAAGAAACTGCAGATAAAGGATAAGCTCTAAAAAGTAAAAGTTACCTTCTGTAGGAGACATTTACATTTATAAGGGAAAACTCTATTTTTAAGGGTGTCACCCTTTTAGTACCAGAAAGAGTAGATAACTAATGTCTAGAAACTCTTATCAATAGAGAAGGCACCCACTTAAATCTGTGTTATTACTATAACCTCGTTTATCATGTGTTTCCTGGTAAACTCCATACTGGTGTCCTCTCTCCCCCACAACATCTTTCTTTTGTCTTTAGTTGGAGATGTTATTTAAGGTGGTGGCTTGGGCCATTTGGGGAGTTACTCAGTTTTCCTGAGTATCTCCCATGTGTATACATGTTACTAAATTTCTGTTTTTCTCCCATTAATGTTAATCATTCACTTATTATGCGGGGAGGGAAGATCTCAGTCAAGAACCTAGAAGGTAGAGATAAAGTTATTTTTCCTTCCCTACATAATTTAAGCTATACAAAATATTTTGTATTTGTTCTTTTATTGTTTCATTTTAATGAATACTTTTTATAATCATAACAGCTTTTATAGTCAATACCTAGCCTTGCTTTCCTCCCCATAAAGATTTTAAACACAAATTCTCTTAACAAAAGAATTATCAGTTACTTAATTGTTTGTAGTCAAAGCTGAATTAAAGACTTGGAGACATTCCAGGAATGATCTGGCTCCTAGATAAAGATTCAGGATTTTACAAAGAAGTATTCAGTGCAATACTGTAAAAGCAACTGAATGTAGATGCTTAGGTTTTAAAATTACTGGTTGTATATGCTGATCTGCATTGAATGTTTTGTTCTGAAAGGCACACGGAGTCATTTCAAAATGTGTTAGATACGATAATATAAAAGAAAATGTAGGACAGCAATATGCACTTCTGTAGATTTTGTTGTAAATACGGTAAAATAATACATAGTAATTTGTCATAGATTTTTAGTATCATAGTAGTAACATTACAGCCTTGTAGTTAATGTATTTATTTTTCACCAAGTAATTATTGAATGCTTTCTATATTCATTTACTGGCACACCTCTGATAAATGGGATGTGCTAATATACAATGAAGTTTAATGTGGATAAAAAGGGACCACATATTAAACCTGACAAGCTCAGGTGAGGCCTGCACGGTGGCCTTACAAACTCAGAGACCTAAAGTAACCACACAGAATGGTCTGAAATTAAAACTTTCTAACTAAAAGCAGTTCATGGCCTGTAGTTATGTCCAAGGTGAGTATTTTTCCCTAACAAAGGACATCTTTACCTTAACTGTCATCTTTTGAATAGAGGATAACACACCTGATAACATGCTTTTGGAATAACAAAATCATTTTCTTTTTTGGACCTCTCAATGCACAAACACCTCACCAGACTGGGAGCCCACAAATCCCTTCATTATCATTGTTAATTGTTGACTGTTAACTAACCTGTACCCACCTATGTAAAAGAAGAATGTATCTATCGGTTTACTTTATATCCAATCCCAGAGATTTCCCCACTTTGCTTTCTCCTACCTTCCAAATCTACCACCAATGTATTTCATGTAACCTGAAACTCACTTATGCCTCCTCTTTTAATTGTAATGTATAAAATAAGGTGCAAACCTGCCATTTTCCAGAGCATTTTCTCAGTCCACTGAGGTTTTGCTTCCCTGCAACTGTCTTCAGTTTGGCTCAAATAAACTCCTAACAATCCTTACAGGTTTGGACTTTCTTACACTGACATTAACTTTACATTTGAAGTATATAAATTTGACTCTAGAAGAGTGGCACAGAGAGAGAGAAGGGAGTAGAGAGGGTGCATGCAAAAAAGAGGAAAAGCAAATGTAATTGACAAAGCTTAGGTGAGTCTCATACCGACTGAAGGTGTTCATGAAGCACACATCACAAAAGGATTTCTGACTAACTGTGATTTTCATCTCACCTCCTCCATGTATCACATCTCCCATCTCACTCTCCAACCTGCCTAGATGACCTTGTTTAAAATTTCTGATCATAACCCTCACCCCCATTCCTACATTCACAATTACCCCTTCCCTATGCTATTTTTTCTTTTCTAAATGCACTTAGCACCTTCTAGCATATTAAATAATGTAATTATATTTTACACTTATTGTTTATTATAAGTCTTCCATCACAAAACGGAAGCTCCATAAGGGCATATTTATTGTTTGATTAAAGGATGTATCCCAAGTATAAAGAAGAAGGCCTGGCTTCCAGGGGTCAGTTAGTAATATTTGTTGAATGAATGCATGTAGAGATTTTAACAATAATGCTCTTAGAACTTCACCACTGGGGAGCTGTGGCTCCTCACAGAATGTTAATAAGCACCTGCAGCAAGTGATCATGTTTCCTGTAATTGTTTTTAATCAATGCTCTTGTCTGAACTTGTGCTTACTGTAATATTAAAACCTGTAGTCCAAAAGAAAGCTTGAAATATAGCATTCGGTTTTTAAGCCTGATTTTTTAATTTGTAAAAATAAACAGGAACATGTGAGATAAATAGATATAAATAAAGCATGTGGGGGCCACACTCATCTCCTAAATGCTGGGCATGTTGATGCATGATTAGAAGTATTGAATTAAAGGAGATGGTAGGAACAAATGGATCCCAGATAGAAACTACAGTTTATTAGCAGGAAGATGAGAGCTTAATTGAGAGTTATTCAATTCTTAGAATTGGGCTTAAGCCATGGGCTGACACAATACATTAGCATAACAAAAATAGCTTTGTACAATAGTTAATAAAACAATTACAGTAAAAAATAATAACTTTTATTACTCACATGGTAAACTATTTTCATATTAGCTAGAACTCCCTGCCTATTACTAACTGTGCCAGGAGCTCTCCAAAATTAAATCTAAGAAAAGTAGTATAGATTGAGACTACACAGATAGCATTGAGCAGTTTTTCAAAATGTGTATTCATAATTTTTTTTCCTAGCACATAGGCAGAAAACTACACTTATAAAGCAAATCCCACCTTTTGGAAAATGTGCTAAAATATTTGAAAAACACAGTGTTTTGAGCACACATTTCCAAATTGATGTATGCTTCATTCGTATGTGGCTGAGACAAAATATGCATGATGTCACAATTCAGTCCATTTTAAATAAGCAAATTAAAACCACTAATGGTATTTAGACTACAGTGATAAATTACATTTGATGATATATCCAATAACTTCAAAAGTCAAAGAAAATATAAATAATGGAAAGTTCAAAACTAGTAAAAACACTTATTAAATATAAGAGCAAAACATTCACTAATGAAAAGAAGAACCTTTTTAAAATGTTAGTACTTTTGCCTAAAAGAGCAACTTAGAAACCCTGTGACTGTTCCACGTTCAAGCACTAATTGAAAAGAACATGTGCACTTAGTCAATTAGCTACATTTAAAAAGGCAATCTTCTTAGAACATCAAAAGAAAGTTGAAAAAACAAAGCTACCTACAAATACGTCAAATTAATAAAAGTTCCTGTATTTTCTCAGTGTCAGAATATAAAATCTTCACTGAGGATTTTGGATATTCATTCTCAGTTATTTTAACCAAAATGTTATTTGCAGTAGTTCAAACTATGTTTACAGACAGCTTATATGCTATGTGGAAGCATCTATTTATACAGTTGATACAATCAGAAGAATCTTCCCCACCTCTTAATGTAATCTTATCATCGCAGCATTGCTAACTTGACTACATCTATTCATCTTCTACCCTGTTTTAATAACACAAGTGGCACCTAAGAAATTATTCTTTGATCTTTCAATAAACTAAGCCTGTGCAGACAGAGGAAGGTGAAAGAGGTTAAATTGGCATTGATTATTTAAGACACATTCATCATTTATTTAGCAATCTCCTTCCTCACATGAACTATTGTGTTTACAGTCTTTGCCAAGGCAATCTGGATTTATTTTTCAATAATTTGTGCCGTGTACATTTCAAATCAGAGCACATTGTACACTAACATTAGTTTTAAGTCTCCTGATGAACCTGGTACAGAATAGAGTAGTTTATTGTGCAAACCTTTAAACTTATTCACTGTAGTGAATTTTTAGAAATTTATTTTAATAATTTTCACTATAATTAAGCTCTAATGGGGATTTTATTACCCATGTTAAGCAAAATGTGTAGCAACAGCTATCTTCCCAAGGAAATTATATTAATGCATACTTGTAATCTCTTTTTTTTTTTTAAAATATATTTTATTGATATTTCACAGAGAGGAAGGGAGAGGGATAGAGAGCCAGAAACATCGATGAGAGAGAAACATCGATCAGCTGCCTCCTGCACACCTCCCACTGAGGACGTGCCCGCAACCAAGGTACATGCCCCTGACCGGAATCGAACCCGGGACCCTTCAGTCCGCAGGCCGACGCTCTATCCACTGAGCCAAACCGGTTTCGGCCATACTTGTAATCTCTTATATTCTGACATTCATATCACTAAAACATGGTTTATAATGATCCATAAAGAAAAATTTGTGGCTAGTGTTTGGCATCTTTAGGAAGGAAGAAGGGAGTATAAGCATCATCAATAACATGCAAGATATTTACAAGATTTCTCATTATTTTTTTCTGACAAATAGTATTGCAAATTAAAAAGAGGTATATTCTATGTGGGTATCTATATATAAAAAAGCCTAAGTGACCATTCCACGGGCCGACAGGTAGCTTTGGTGTGCACTGACCACCAGGAGGCAGGCGCTCAATGCAGGAACTGCCAAGCTGCAGTGACTTGGCAGCTGCGGTTCTCGGGTGACACACCCAGAACCAGAGAGGAGGGAGCCCAATTCTAGGGTGCATTACCCAAGAACTGCCCTCTTGAAATCTGGGACCCCTCGGGGGATGTGGGAGAGCCAGTTTTGGCCCAATCCCTGCAGGCCAGGCCGAGGGACCCCACTGGTGCATGAATCCATGCACTGGGCCTCTGTTATATATCATATTTGTGAAAAATTATGTCAAACTATATTTCCTGAGAAAAATGCAAACAAAATATTATAATTTAAAATATTAATTATTTTATTGCATATAAAATGTGAAAAATTATTTGTAAACAAATATTGAAAAGTATAGAAGATATATTCTAGTCATGGAAAAATTACACTACTAAAGAATCATATATTCCAAATAGTCACACAAGTAACACTTTTAAAATGCTTTACTTATTTCTAATTTATTTCAAATCCTTCCTCCCCAGGGAGAATGCTCTGAAGTTCATTACGACAGTTACCTCAAAAAAAATAAATATATTTTGTAATTAATTTTCTAATTCTGATGATTATATCCTAGAATATATCACCAAGAATTGTTTACATGAAGTCTTTAAAAAAGATTATTAGTCCATGTTAACAACTACCAAAATAATAACAGACACCTGTACACGGGGATCCTTTAGGGACTCACTACCAAGAAATCATTATTCTTTAACATAACCCAGTCCAGTCAGATACATTAAGCTCTCACTGTCAGATATGAAAAAGATAGAAACAATGAGGATTTGACAATGAGGATTTAATAATAAGGATTAACTATGTTAGTGACTTTAATTTTATTTACATGGTTGGAGAACTACATAGCTCTGATATAAAAAATTTATGTGGAAACAAAAAAATGATGAGGCATAGATGGGCCAATACATAAGATGCTGCTAGGAGCTTCAGGTTAGGTAGCACTTCACCTAGTCTCTCCCTGTGCCATTCATTTTTTAGCAACTCTTTCTCACAAGCAGTCCCAAGTGTTACAGATCTCTGACATTCTATACTTTTATTCAGTCATTTAGACACTTAGAATTCAATCTCCCAAATATAATTTCCTTATATTGGGTAAAATGGACTATTTGTCCAAATTCAAAAGTATTCTACTTTTTTTAAAGAACATATTACTTTTAATAAAGACTAAATTTTACCACTACCATGTGGTAGTGAACAAGTGACTTCACTTTTTGAAACTCAGTTAACTTATATGAAAATTCAGGGCTTTGAAATAGGATTATAAGTTAACTTGCTTCTGTGTTGTATGTTTTTGTTATATTGGGATACGATTTTATGGAAACTCTGGATTCATTGTTATTGGATAACTCTCTGGCTTGAAGATTTAAAAATATATATGTTATTATTTGTAAAAATACATACTGGGTTTATATCCTAGGCACAGATATGCAAATACTGTGTATTTAAAATTTTTAAACAGAAAAAAAAAAACTCCTCCAAAAAAGATTAATATTGAAATATGTATGAAAAATCCTCTTTGAACTTAATAAAAATATTTTTCTGAAAATATGAAGCATTAACATCATTGAAACAATACATAACACTGGTATTCAAGAAGTATTATAGTCACAATACTGAAATCTAGAAGATTTAGGTTTCTCAAAAAACATTAAAATAAATGTAAGAAAAGTTCAAAATAAAAGCATAACTTCTAGTGTTTTTTTTTTTAATTAAAAAATACTGCATGTAAATATTGAAAACCAATTTGCACTGGAATTAAAAACTTTGGTTTATTTCCTAATAGAGACAAATAGCTTTATATTAAGTGTTTTAATATACTTTGCAAGGCAACACAAAAGTAATATCTATATTATGTTGTTTAATATAATGAGGACATGCAAATAAACATACATTGTATCATTACATACCTTCTTAAAACAACTTAAAATTATCTCTATTCTATTTATAATTGTCATAAAGTGCTAATAATTCTATAATAAATGTTTTTAACTGGAAGAGAGAGTTCTCACAAATGTTGCCTACAAGATAAATCCTCTATTTTTTCATCAAAATGAAGTTTAAAGTCATGAACTTAGGCAAAATGAAAATTTCTTAGCTGCACTTAAGGAAAAAATAGGTATTTGAATCAAAGTTATCCAAAATCACCCAGTGTTACTTAAAACAATCTTCTATTCAAACACATTTTACAATCTTGTTTTGACAGTTCAACAAGTATTTCATATGAAGAAAAAAAATGCTAACTTTCAATTAATTACTTTCTGTAGCCTGCAATAAAGCCCAAGAGCTAAAATATTTTTATAAATTTCTCTGCTAAGTTGTGTTTCTTTTTATGGTCTAGATTATAAAAATGATGTGCTTAGCTTCGGTGACTGCAAACTTTATTAAACTGTTAATAAATAAATTAGTACTTCCTTAAAAATAAATTGTCCTAGTATTCTATTATGTATCATCTACATGTCTGCAAATTAACTAATTCAAAGGACTGTATTAGAAATGTTGGTTTAAAACTAATAATAAAATATTGGTATGCTAGTCAGTGCCTGTAATTATGTTTTTCAGTTCCAGAGGGTATTTGGGAATTATTTAAGAGTAAAAGATGAATAGTGCATCACTAAATTCTTTTAAATCAATGCATGGGCACAGTAGCAGCAGAGGCAAATAAGCTTGTGGAAGTCTGAATACCAATAAAGAAGACAAAAATGGTTTTACATATAGCTACTTACATCATAGCCTAGAACTTCAGTCTGTGTGGATTTATCTACTCTTGAAGCAAAAGCCTTCTGTAAATGCTTTACTTTATCCTGCAAAATAAAAACAAACAAAACACATTGTTGGCGAGCCTCTAATAATTATATATTAACTATGGGGTTATTCTAGTAATTCTAGGCTGTACAAATGCCGTAAGAAAAAACAAAAGAGAGGGAGAAGGAAGAATGCAGAGACAAAAGTGAGGGCATTGAAGAATGGGTACAAATCACACACCTGTCTGATATGATGCAGAAAAACCAAGTGAGAAATATTTTCATGGATAAATTAGGTGGTTTGTTTTTTTCATAAAAAGCTTATAAAAATTAAAAAGCTATTTATTGCCTGAATATTATACTGTGGGAGAAAAATTAATGAAGTGATTTAGCCAATAAAGTTAATTAGGGGGGGAAATGAATGGAGAAGTGTCTTCCATAGGTAATACGGCCCAAGAGAGTTTTTTGATATCAAGTCCCAAACATTCCCCATTAAAAACATCCTGGTCTATAAAACACACTTTCTATTAGATAAGGGGCCCTTCATTCCCCTGGCCCCTATTTTCATGAGGAACTTCTGCTAGAAGTATACTTTTGGTTTCTTTCCCTACCTCTCACTCACTCCTCTTCATCTATAAGCTGGTAAGTGACCTCGGGGTAAACACATACGCACTCTGCTTCTTACTGACATGACATATACATAGCCTGAAATTTCAGCTTGCCCAGGCATAAGCGTACAGACTTGCCCTGTGGGAGAGGATGCAATTTCCCTATCAGCAACCCTAGTGGGTCGCTTCAGTTCAGTAAAGAAGGTATTGGAAGCTTTTATGGCTGCATTCCAATATGGGTTCACAGTGTATTATATTATAACTAGTGGCTCGGTGCACGAAATTCGTGCAAGGGAGGGGTTTCCTCAGCCCAGCCTGCACCCTCTTCAATCGGGGACCCCTTGGGGGATGTCCCCTGGGGATCGGGCCTAAACCGGCAGTCAGACATCTCTCTCACCATCTGGGACTGCTGGCTCCTAACTGCTCACCTGCCTGCCTGCCTGATCTCCCCCAACTGCTTCTGCCTGCCTGCCAGCCTGATTGCCCCTAATCCCTCTGCCTGCCTGCCTGATTGCCCCTAACCTCTCTGCCTGCCTGCCTGCCTGATCACCCCTAACTGCCTCTGCTTGCCTGCCTGATCACCCCTAACTGCTTCTGCCTGCCTGCCTGACTGATTGCCCCTAGTCTCTCAGCCTGCCTGCCTGATCACCCCTAACTGCCTCTGTTTGCCTGCCTAATCACCCCTAACTGCTCTCCCCTGCCGGCCTGATCTCGCCCCCAAATGCCCTCCCCTGCCGGTGTGGTTGCCCCCAACTCTCCTCCTCTGCCGCCTGATCTCACCCCCAACTGCTCTCCCCTGCTGGCCTGATCTCACCCCCAACTGCCTCTGCCTGCCTGATCACCCCTAATTGCCCTCCCCTGTCAGCCTGATCTCACCCCCAACTCCCCTCCCCTGCCAGCCTGGTTGCCCCTAACTGCTCTCCCCTGCCAGCCTGATCTCTCCCCCAATGGCCCTCCCCTGATGGCCTGATTTTGCCCCCACTACCCTCTCTGCCTCAGCCCCCACCACCATAGCTTTGTCCGGAAGGAAGTCGGATGTCCAGAAGATGGCTGGACAACCCAGACTCATTAGCATATTACCCTTTTATTAGTATAGATTAAATCTCTCCAAATTTTCTATTTTATAATTTATTCTGAATTTAGAAGGGGGAAAAAAGGACTTGGTTATTGCCCCTTTTAAGCCCCCAAAATACACACACACACACACTGAATCAATGTGAAAAAAACAAATGAGTTTAAGTATAGTTATTGACCAATACAATATCCATTGAACCTTAAATTCAACCTTGAAAATAGTTCCTCTAAAAAAAAATCTGAATTACTAAAAACAAAAACCTGCCTACTATAAGGAGATTGACACCTTGCAAGCATAGCAAAGATTCCTCGAGCTTTTATTGTTTGATATTTTTATTTAGGAAGGTCAGAATGTTATACTCAGCCCACTTTATCATTATGATTAAAAAGGAAATTCCCTTTTTGAAGAAAAGTTTTGCTTTAGGGAATTGCGAGCATTTTCTTTTATTGTAGTGACTTAATTTTAACGTATATAAAAATTCTTACAATGAGCTGTATGACAGTTTATCAAGGCAATCATTCATAATGGCAATATGCTGATGACAGCATTGCGAAAATACAAGTACTAGTATACGGGAGACGACAGAAAGATCACTACAGACCTGCAAAGTCAGCACAGCATTACAGGTTGACAATCAGCTAGAAAACAACGTCATGAATCAAACTTCATGGGACAAATTCTCCACACAGATCAAACTTCACTGTCAAACTCAAGAAATTCTGAATGCCATAAAATGCATTACCCTTCAAATTTCCTTCAGCACACTCCTAAGCAAAAGTAAAAAATAAAATAAAATCCCATATATCTCTCTGAAGAGCAGAATATAATAAAACAGAGAAGCTGAAGGGATTATAGGTGACTAGAATTACTTAGTTGTTCTGGATGTCTGTTTATTGATCTTTTAAACAACTGTTAGGTAAAGACATTTAAAGTTGGATTTAATTGATTCCAACAAATATTTAATGTGTATCTATAATTTATGCATCCATCTGTTAGTAATTATAGTACATTTAATTATGTAAATTAAACTGATTTCACTTTTTTCTCTGTATAATTAGAAATACAACAGCATTTTAGTTTGTTGAATGTGTTGTATTGTATATATTTTACTTTTACAAATATAACTATTTCTATAAAATGTTCGGCTAATTGTTCATTGCGAGCCGTTTTAGAGCCCAGCGCTAAGGAAGACACAACTCAGTTAGCTGTGCAGCTGGCGGAGGTGCAGGCTCTCTCTGGAGAGTGGTCTGTACAGAAGGCTAAACCCAATGCTCTCCTTACATATGGAGTGGTGAACAGATTGTTCTTGCTGTTTCACTACTTAGAGTTTATAGGGGAAATAGGCTTCCAATAAGGAAGCCAATAGGTGTAAAAGTACAAATTCTGGTGATATAAAGGGAAGCAATGAGCACCTAGGAAAGAGACTAAGATGAAGACACAGTGTGCCTTACTAAGGAAATGGTCCTTAATGTTAAACCTACAGGACAAGGACACAGACAGGCAGTAGGCAGGGGAATGTTTGAAAGGGAGAGATTGAAGAAATCTCAAGGGTGGGTGTGGGATAGAGTTGTGGGTTTTTTTGTGGTTTTTTTTTTATTTATTTTTTATAGGAACTGAAAAAAAGTACAGCGTTACTAGAATTTAGTGAGCAAGAGGGATATTGGCATATGATTATGATAGACTCTGCTAAGCATTGGTTTTATATTAAGTTCACTGGGAAATCATGACGATGTTTTAAGTATCTCCCCATTATATTTAGCCAGCATCATTCTGACTGCTATATGGAGAAGAAAATAGAGGCAAGGAATACATAGGTGTAGGGGAATTTGGAATACTCTAGATAATGCAGTTTAGAAGAAATGCTTTAGGCAAAAGGAATAGAGTCTTGTATTCTTTTCAGACTCAAAATAAGAGCTAGATTTAAGGACTTGTAATTCACTGTACAGGTAGGTTAAGGAAAGGAAAAAGTCAAGAATAAATCCCTGGTCTCTGTTCTGAGCCAGGATGGCTGGATGGTGGCAGCACTTCTAATATCGGGAACACTGCAGAAGTAAGTTTAATTGGAAACAGGGGTGGATGGGAGATCAAGAAGCAGGATGAATTGAGAGGAAAGGCAAATGGAACATACTGAGCATATTAAAAAGTGAGATTACTTTGAGATATTCAAGCAGGTTATGAGTTGTAAGAGTTGTTTTAAGAGACTGTTAGGTTGCTAAAAGCTATAAATAGTGCTAGTAAGAGGACCAAGAACACAAAGACTCTCTACAGGAGTGTATTCCTCTTTCAGATGATAGCAGCACCCGTGTTTCCTAACCAGCACTCCTAATTGCTCCCTTCACACATCCACACTTTCCTGGGAACTTCACCGTCCTCCACTTCAGCCACCTGCCTGTGGCCAGAGCTGCAGGGAGTGCGGTATGATCATGCTGTCACAGTGCCTGGATTGCAGAGTGAGAATGGACCCTATTCCCAAGCTGGACTAGAGGCCTGTTCTGGTAGTTTTGATACAAAAAGAAAGAAAAGTTAATCTTTCTTGTGGTGCTTGGATCAAAAGTGGTTATGTCTAAGAGCTACCGTGGGGCAAGTTTTTGGTGATACAAGACAATGAAAGTTGGTTTGAGAGAGAGAGAGAGAGAGAGAGAGAGAGAGAGAGAGATCAAAGAACAGCAGGGATGAGTAGAGAAAATGAGGATTACTATCATCTTAATTGTTAATGAAAGTTGTTCCTGGGCCCCAGCCTCAGTCTTGTCTTTGGTTTCACGAGTCACTGAGGTAGTCTATTTTTTTAAATTTCTTTATTGATTAAGGTATTACATATGTGTCCTCATCCTCCCATTCCCCCCCCATTCCCCCATTCATGCCCTCACGCCCCTGTTGTCTGTGTCCATTGGTTAGGCTTATATGCCTGCTTACAAGTCCTTTGGTTGATCTCTCCCTCTTACCCCCACCCTCCCCTACCTTCCCTCTATTTTAGCTTATGGTAGACCAAATTATTTTCCTGACATTTATTATTAAGGCAGACCTAATCAAGAAAAAGAGAAAGCCAAAACCAAAAGTCAAGGAAAGAGAACTAATTCTAAAGAAATTAAATATTTCTAAAAAACAGTGACTAGTGGTAGGATCCTAAGTAGCAGTCTTCAAGTCTAGTTTTGTTTGCAGTTGCTTTTTAAATATGTATTTAAAATTTGCATTTAAATAAATTAGGAACTAAGAGCTCAAAACTAAGTTGTATTAATAAAATGAATACAACTATAGTCTGTGTATATTTATATGTACTACATGTTGGCAACTATGCTAACTATGTATTTTCATTCAGTGCTTACATCTTATTTTGTACTCAGCTCTTTTTTCTATTATATAACAAGCTTCTCAATATCAAATAATATTAACAACTATTTTCAAACTAGACAATATTTTATAGATATAATATTTCTAAATGTTCTCAGACAAAACATAATTTTCTATACTAATAAAAGGGTAATATGCAAATTGGTCAGGACGCCCTCACAGTAATGACCAAACAGCAGGCTGTGTGGGGTGACAAGGCCAGCAGGGGGTTAGTGAGAGATGACCAAATGACTGAACAGCAGGCGGCGTGGGGTGGCCAGGCTGGCAGGGGGGTTAGTGAGTGACGACCAAATAACTGAACAGCAGGCTGCATGGGGCGACCAGGCCGGCAGGGGGGGCAATGAGGGGCAAACAAATGACCAAAAAGCAGGCTGCATGGGGCAACCAGGCAGGCAGGAGGCAGTGAGGGGTGACCAGGCTGGCAGGGGGGAAGTTGGGGGTGAACAGGCCAGCAGGGGACAATTGGGGGCAACCAGGCTGGCGGAGGGGGGCAGTATGGGGTGACTAGGCTGGCAGGGGGGGCAGTTGGGGGCAACCAGGCTGGTGGGGGGGCAGTTGGAGGCAACCAGGCCAGCAGGGGGGCAGTTAGGGGCAATCAGACCGGCAGGAAGAGGTGGTTAGGGGTTATCAGGCTGGCAGGGGGGGCAGTTAGAGGTGATCAGGCAGGCAGGCAAGTGATTAGGAACCAGCAGTGCCAGATTGTGAGAGGTATGTCCAACTGCTGGTTTGGGCCCAATCCCCGGGATCCGGCCTAAACCGGCAGTCAGACATCCCCTAAGGGGTCCTGGATTGGAGAGGGCCCAGGCTGGTTTGAGGGGACCCCCCCCATGCACGAATTTTGTGCACTGGGCCTCTAGTTATTAATAGTATTCATTCCAACAACCACTAATATTTTAAGTGATATACTTAAACCTACTTTCTGACATGTCAAATTTAGATAGGATCTAATAGTCTTTGTTATAAAAGATTACAGCATTAATATGCTTTATTACTGACATTTACATTGTTGGACACAATTAAATTGTTTTAAAATTATAGTATTTTTCCATTTTCTATATTCTTATTATAAATTTTGGAAAATATGTTTATTATTTTGATATGTAAATATTAGTTAGGTTTAAAAAAAGTTATATAATTAGTCCCATAAAAAAGGTAATGTAATTTCAATTGATTAAATGTAATTCCAATAGATTTTTCTAAGTAAAAAGAAAAATCCTTTAAGGTTCAAAGTCTAAAGGGGTATCTTTTAATTTCACCCTCCATTCCTTACATATGAATTTGTAATGGGCATATCCTGTTACATTTTGCTGATATTACATTATTTGTTAAATCTTCAGGATATTTAGACAACTTTGGAACCATATTGAATATTGTTGTACATGCACTATTTTTAGTTTTGAATTATATCTTAGGGATAAATTGTGGGGGTAGAATTAATCAAACAATATGGATATCTTTATGACTCATGCTACATATTGCTAAATTGTGTTCCAAAAGATTGTAACAAGTAAATGTCACTAGAAATAAATATCTGCACCAGTTTTCTAGCAATGCTCCAGCATTGAATTTACATTTAGAAGCTATTGGCTAGATTGGTGGATATAATATGTGATTTCAGGCTTACTTTTGCTTAACCAGAGAAATGGATATTACTAGATGTATGTACACTAACTGTACCTTTTCTGCTTTGTCTACTATATGTATTTTGCTTCAATACCAGTTAATAAAATATACATGTAACCTATATGTTCATGTAGACTAATGTCAACCCAATAAAATTTAAAATAAATAAATAAAAATACTAAGTTTTGAGACTATTACATAAATCCTACTGATGCCTGAAGTTTGAGAACTAAGTTGATTTGAAATAAAACTATTATTAATAATAAAAGCTACAACTCAGCAAATCAAAATTATAAAAGACTAGAGGCCGGGTGCAAGAAATTCATGCACGGGGGTGGAGGGGTGTCCCTCAGCCCAGCCTGCACCCTCTCCAATCTGGAACCCCTCGAGGGATGTCCGACTGCCTGTTTAGGCCCAATCCCTCTCACAATCCAGGACTGCTGGCTCCCAACTGCTCGCCTGCTTGCCTTCCTGATTGCCCCAAACCGCTTCTGCCTGCCAGCCTGATCACCTCCTAACCACTCCCCTGCCAGCCTGATTGATGCCTAACTGCTCCCCTGCCAGCCTGGTCACCCCTAACTGCCCTCCCCAGCAGGCCTGGTCACCCCTAACAGCCCTCCCCTTCAGGCCTGGTACCTCCAACTGCTCTCCCTTTTAGGCCTGGGACCCCCCAACTGCCCTTCCCTGCAGACCCAGTCACCCCCAACTTCCCTCCTCTGCTGGCCGGGTCACCCCTAACTGCCCTCCCCAGCAGGCTTGATCACCCCCAACTGCCCTCCCTTGCAGGCCTGGTTCCTCCCAACTGCCCTCCCCTGCTGGCCATCTTGTGGTGGCCATCTTGTGTCCATGTGGGGGCAGGATATTTGACCACATGGGGGCAGCCATCTTGTGTGTTGGAGTGATGGTCAATCTGCATATTACTCTTTTATTAGATAGAATAGAGGCCTGGTGCATGGGTGGGGGCCTGCTGGTTTGCCCTGAAGGGTGTCCCAGATCAGGGTGGGGGGTCCCTTAGGGTGTGAGGCGGCCTGGGAGAGGGGCCTGTGGTGGTTTTCAGGCTGGCCATGCCCCCCAGCAACCCAAGCAGAGGCCCTGGGATCTGGGATTTATTTATCTTCTACAATTGAAACTTTGTAGCCTGGGGTGGAGCCAAGCCTTCTGCTTGCTCCGTGGCAGCAGCCATTTCTGTTGGGATTTATGTATCTTCTATAATTGAAACTTTGTAGCCTTAAGCGGAGACCAAAGCAGGTCAGGGCTGCAGAAGCTTGGCTTCCTCCATCGCTGCGGGCAACCCTAGCCTCCTGCTCTCTCCAACTCCGTGGCTGCCGCCATTTCTGTTGTGATTTATCTTCTATAATTGAAACTTTGTAGCATTGAGTGGAGGCCTGGGCCAGCAAGGGCAGGCGGAAAGCTTGGCTTCCTCCATTGCCAGGGAAACCCAAGCCTACCTCCTGCTCTCTGTGGCTGCAGCCATCTTGGTTGGGTTTATTTGCATATTCCCTCCTGATTGTCTGGTGGGTGTGGCTGGTGGGCATGGCTGGTGGGTGTAGCGGACGTACAGTCAATTTGCATATTACTCTTTTATTAGATAGGATAGTTACATCTACCCTTTTCATTCATTTTATTAATAAAATATATGTACTTCTTTGAACAATGTCTATCCCATATGTTAAACTGTCTACTAGGCATGTCCATGTAGATACCCCTCATGCATCACAATCTCACCATATTCTAAATAAAACTTGTCATCTTCTAACATTTTTCTTTCTTTTTGGATTCCCTGTATCAGTGAAAGTTGTCATTATCAAAGAATCTCTTAATAAATACCCTGGGAGTCATCCTGGTTGCTTTGCTTCCCACATTCTTCTATTCCAAATCCAAGAATTTCTCTTCCGAAATATTCCTTGGATGTGTCCCTTCCCTTCTACTTTAACTGCCAGTGTTTATTCCAGGCCCTCATGTTTTTCTAACTAAATCACTGCTAAAGCCTTTTTAAGAGCTTTTTTCCTCCAGATTTGTTTCTCTTAATATATGCTCCTTATTGCAGCCAAACTAAACTTTCCAAAATAAAATCAGATCATGCTTCATTGATTTCTTACAAATTCAAGATAAGTTTAATACTCTTTAGCATTACCCATCTGGTTCTTCCTGATCTGATCTCTGACTCTTTGTCTGACCTACAACTCCCCAGGATATTATAAGCTCCTGAAAAAAAAAAAAAAATGTATGACTTTCTGTTCAAGAAATCTGATAATCTCTTGAAGGTGTCTTTGTTTTTTGTAATACTTTAACCCAAAACCTAAAGTATGTTTTCTCCACCTTTTTCTTCTCTTGGCTCAGGATTCTTGTGATGTAAAATGTAAATGATTTTATACATTTCACTTCTTTTTAAATCTATAAGGTGAAACTAATTTGATTCTTACAATTACAATGCAAATGGTTTTACCTGTTTTTATTCTTTTTGAAAGAGCTGAGCAAAGCAAACCTTGCAACTTGCATTTATTCTTAGAGATCAACCTAGTTTTTGTTCAGTTTAATGTTACCAACCTCTTATAAAACAATGTAATACAGAATTTAATAATCCAAAAGAGCAATTTTTAGGCACCCCTAAAAATCACTGTTGTGTATAACATCTTTTGAGCTTATTATGAAGTACTATTTATTTTTTGTTAGTATTCAAATTCAAAGCAAAGAATATGGCTAGAATATTTAAAGAGTAACAATTCATTAAATAAATATATGGGGTATTTAAGTTTAATGCTATTTTATTTTTCAACTCTCTTTAAATACTTATACCTGAAGGAGTGTATATTTGTTCCATTTTTAGTAAAACATCTAAAACAGGAAAACATATATAGAGAGACTATATATTTTATTCCAAAGTTTTAAAATTGACCTTTCCTAATCTAAATTCATTAGTCTTGTTAGTTTTAATCTAATTTCAAAGTTGCACACACCAAATTCTATTGAATCATAGTCTGTTTGGGCTGCTATAATAAAATGCCATAGATTGGGTGACTTATAAATAATAGCAATTTACTTCTCACAGTTCTGGACAATGGGAAGTCTAAGATAAAGTCACCAGCAGTTTTGGTGTCTGATGAAAGCCTGCTTTTCATAAATGGTGCCCACAGTTGGTGGAAGGAGTGAGAAGTCCCTCTAAAGTCCCCTTTATAAAGACACAAATCCCAATCATGAGGGCTGCTCTCATGACCTAATCAAGCCCCAAAGGCCCTACCTAACACCATCACGTTGGGGGTTAGGATTCAATATATGAATTTGGAGGTAGCATAAACATTCAGACCATATCAGAATCCAAAGCACTACCAAGTCTAATTATATGGTAAAAAGCTGAGTACAATGTCCATCACATGGAAAGATTTAAGGAATAATAGATATGACTATCATTGGTACTTGTAAGAAGGAGAAATATATCATTACTACTTGATAATGAAAGAAAAAGACAAAGAAACAGAGGCAAAAGTGTGAGAAAGGGGGAGAAAATAAATGGTGGAAGAAATGGCAAAAACAACTAGAAGCAGGTGGAGAAGGAAGAAAAGGAAGAAGAGGAAAGCTGGGAAGTGGGGTGGAGAATGGGGTCATGGGGAGATGGAGCCAACGGGCAGCACCGCCTGTTTCTCTTGGAACAAAGCACATTGCTTTCTTGGGAGAGGGCCAGTGCAGGTCACCAATAAAGTGAACTGGAATTTAAACAAGCATTAGTTGTCTTACAGTATTTGCTGCCTTGGTATTCCCAATATGAGGCCATGTACGCATGTTGATGCTTTTACGTAAATAAGCGTGTGCAAGGAAACAAACATATCAGTTTTTCATTTGATTCAATATCTCTTTAGTTTGAAAAATAATAAGGTAGTTTAATCCATTAAAATAATGTGTGGAGGTTATTTAGTCTATAAAAGTAATATTTAGCAATATTAAATTATATCCATAAAAGAATACAATTTTATATAAGATTGCATAGGTCTCATCCCATTTTATGTATTCTATAGTTATACTTCTGAGTAATCAATGTGTTTAAAAATTGCATATAAACAGAAAATTTTCACAAAGATTTATTAGCTGATACTTGGCATTTTCATACTTCATTTACATGTCCCTTCAAGGGAATACTTATAAGGTCAGATTTCTGAATATATTTTTTCATTGTAAATGAAGATTTTTTTCACTGTAAAATAAACACAGATATTCAACTCTATAACATTCGGTAGCTATAAAGGTAATAGTATGAAATTATAAAACAAAGTATGTGAACAATTTAAAAGAGGAAAGTGAGTATGGGACGAATTTTATGCCAATGAATATAAACCTTTTACATAAATAATGCATATTGAATACAAATACAAATCAACACATACACACAAATTCATATATCCACAAGATGTACAACTTACATGGGTTGCTGGTTACCACTTCTAAAAATAAATCTGAACGCACAATAGGGAGAGACGAAATCCAATATCTAACGACTGTACTTTAAACTGCTCTGTGTGAAAAGTGGGTGGTCTCAGCTTAGGCCAGAGCCAACCAAATGCACCAGTGGACAGTTTAAATTCTGCTTCACCTCTGCTTATCCCATCCTTCTATTTTCTTGCCTTTGGACAATCATTGCCTACCCACTTTTCTCAAGCCACTGTGGGTATCTCCGCCACCAAGAATCTTACTGGATGAAATTAAAGTGATGAGGGCTGATATGCTTTGAGCATTCAGTCCTTTACTTTCCTCAATCCAACTGCAGGATTTGTAGATTACAATCCTGCAAAATGGCCTTCTCCCTATATTATGCTCCTTAAGAATTTTGGGGTGAAATCCTGACTATTGTTTCTTGCTGGGTCATTGCAAAATAAAGTGATATTCTGGTTGGTGGTGCCAGAGACTTTCTATCACAAAGTCCGTGTCACATGCCTTTCCCCTCACATATGCACATCTTGAACTGCTTTAGACTGACATAGACTATGGTCTGGCCTTTGGTCCTTCCCCAAGACTAAACAGCCAACATTCCATAGGTAATATGAGCCCACAGGCCAAATGGATTAGACTTTTGAGGAGTTCCTGTATTTTAATAGATAAATAATAAACTGGACAAAATATAAATACTTTCTGAAGCACAGTAATAATACAGATAATGAAATAATGTTAAATAACTAATCTTATATAATAGAAGTGTAATATGCTAAGTGTCTGACTGATCATACACACACTGACCATCAGGGGGCAGATGCTCTGACTGGTAGACTAGCTTTCTGCTGGGGTCCAGCCAATGGGGACTGGACGAGAGGGCGGGACACGCCCTGGGGCCCTTCTGTGGTTCCTCCCTGGCTGGCCGGCCCCCATCGGCCCACAGCGGGACTGGCCCTGATGGCTGGCCAGGCCGAGGGACCCCAACCATGCACGAATTTGTGCACCGGGCCTCTAGTATATTATAGAAAGTAAATGAAGACAAAGGGGGAAGGAAGAAAGGGAAAAAGGAATAAATTTTATCTATGTTAACAGAAGTAATATTTTATGCATTAATAATACAATGGGAGATGGAGAGAACAAAAGGCATGAGTTTTATTTTTTTTTGTAAGATGGAAGATAGTTACTGATATGTTTAAGAAATACTAGTATAAGTTATCATACATATGTCATAAGTTTAGTGAAATAGTAATAAAATTAGCCTACATAATTTTTAAACACTAGAAGAAAATTTTATAAAATTGAATTAGAAAAGCATATAATGAAAATGAACAAAATGAAGGAGTAAATTCTAGTTACACAGAAATTAGAACAAATGAAGATGTATTAAACTAAGCAAATACCAGACAAAATCCCACACAAAGTTAGATGAAAACAAGATTAGATTATATGTTTTATGTAAGAAATAAAAATACCAACACATAAACATTAAAATAAAAGGATTCAGTCAAATGGCAGATCCATTTTTAATGTTTTGAGGAAACTCCATACTGTTTTCCACAATGGCTGTAGCAGTGTGCATTCCCACCAGCATTCTAAGGTTCCCTTTTCTCCACAATTCAGGGGTAGGAAACTTTTTTTCTGCCAAGAGCTATTTGGATATTTATAATATCACTCGAGGCCTGGTGCATGGATTCGTGCACTGGTGGGGTCCCTCGGCCTGGCCTGCAGGGATTGGGCTGAAACTGGCTCTCTGACAACCTCCAAGGGGTCCCAGATTGTAAGAGGGCACAGGCCAGGCTGAGGGACCCTACTGCTGCATGATCGGGGCCGGGAAGGGACTGCGGGAAGGCTCCAGGGCGTGTCTGGCCCATCTCACCCATTCCTGATCAGCCAGACCCCAGCAGCAAACTAACCTACCTGTTGGAGCATCTGCACCCTGGTTATCCGTGCATGTCATAGTGACTGATCGAATGGTCGGACACTTAGGCTTTTGTTATATAGGATTCTAAGTCCATACAAAATTATCAACTTAAAAATTAGCCTGCTATATTTGGTCAAAAATTTATTTAACTCACCCCTAATGCCTTGGTAGGGCCAGACCAAATGATTTACCGGGCCTTATAAGGCCTGATGGCTGGACATTCCCCACCCCTGCTCCACAACCTCAACAGCTCTTGTTTGTTGATTTATGCAGCCATTCTAGCAGTGTGATGTGATAGATACTTCTTTGTAGTTTTAATTTGCATCTCTTTGATGATTAGTGATATTGAGCATGTTTTCACATGTCTATTGAACATCTGAATGTTCTCTTTAGAGAAGTATCTATTCAGGTCCTTTGCCCATTTTTTAACTGGATTGTTTGTCTTCCTGGTGTTGAGCTGGATGAGTTCTTTGTTTATTTTGAAAATTAAACCATTATTAGATGTACCATTGGCAAATACGTTTTCCCATATAATAGGTTCCCTTTTCATTTTATTAATGGTTTCTTTTGCTGTGCAGAAGCTTTTTAATTTGTTGTAGTCCCATTTGTTAATTTTTTCCTTTGTTTTAACCAGCAATCCCCACTTCTGGGAATATAATCTAGGAATCCCAAAACACCAATCAGAAAGAATATATGCATCCTATGTTTATAGCAGTGTTATTTACAATAGCCCTAGTGCCCATCAGTAAATGAATGGATAAAAAAGCTATGGTACATTTACACAATGGAATATTATGCAGCTGCCAAAAGAAGGATCTCTTACCCTTTGAGACAACATGGATGGATCTGGAGACTATTATCCTAAGCGAAATAAGCCAATTATAGAAAGAAAAACATCACATGATCTCACTTACATGTGGAATATAAAGAACAAAATAAACTGACAAACAAATATGTCCTGAGATATGGATGAATGGAATAGTGGAGGGTGGGAAGGGGCAGGGGACAGGAAGAGATTAACCAAAGAATATATATGCATAGCCCATGGACACAGACAATAGCATGGGGAAGGCTTAGAATAGGATAGGGGTTGAGTGGAAGGAGGCAACAAGGGAGAAAATGAGAGACATCTGTTAAGAATGTCAACAATAAAATACAATAAATAAATAAAAACATATAGCCAATAAATATAAATAAAAAGAAAGTTGGAGTAACAATCTTAATTTCTGATGAACAAACAAAATCCTTCTTTGGATGGTTTGCAGCCTTATGTGACTCTCATATGCTTTGTATGCACAGTTCTGACCCAAAGTTAAAATAGTAATAATAATTTAAAAAGAGGTGGCTAGTAAATAAATAAGTTTAATTCTCATCTTTGGATTATGTGAGGCCAATAATGAACTATATCTTTAGATAAATTTATTTAAAATTTAAGACAATGTGTTGAATAAGATGAAAGAAAAAAAGTAAATTTTCACTTCAGCTTGCTAGGTGATGTACATTGATTATACAGGTTATTAATTAAACAGGAATCAAACAAAGTGAAGGACAGTTTGCCATTATAACACAAATGAAGTCGGTCTGACAGTGAAGCACAGATCTTGGTGATCTTACATTTTCAGGTACCATTTACATTCCTCAGGTATCTGTCAAAATGATATATGCTACATTGTGAAACTTTAGAGTAGTATTTGAGATTATTGATCAGCAAAATAAGCTTGAACATATTATTACTAATCACATTTTTTTTTCCAGACACATGAAAGCTTCATTTTTGGGTTGAATTTAAGGGAAATAATTTGTGAAATAGAGAAAATAAATGCTAAGTTTAGTGATCGTGTTGACTTTTCTTCTAGTTTCACTTACCTGTTGGGAAAAAAAGAAATAAATATTTTGATATATTAACATATATCAAAGAGGTCCTTTTTCCCTCAGAAATACTTTAGTCTTAAGAAAAATTTATATCATTCAACTGATCTGATTAAAACCACGATTAGTTTTTATCAAAGGTAATTTAATGGATCATTAATGCATGTTCCACACATCAACACTTTTAAAGCTTTGTAAATAAATTTCAAAGATTATATTTGTATATATTATGTATTACCAGAACCATAAAAGTATTATTTTATATTAAAATTATTATTTTGATCTTAAAAGTACATTAAAAACAATCCTCTACATTAGTTATCTAACTTTCTTTTTATAAAAACTATTTTGGTGGAATTATTATTTAACAGTATTTTTCTATACAGTACGTGGAGGCAATCTTGACTTTTCTTTACTTCTAAAAAGATTAAAAGTGTGCTATTAAACAAAAAGAAAACATGATAGTGGGTGTCTTCATATTACAGTATTTACTCTTGTGCATCATTAATAAATTTAATTTGTTTACATGTGCTTTTAAGCTAATGTATTTTCATATTTTATTTATGCTGTCTAGACTAAGCATTTCTAATTTCAAATAAGGAAAAGCTAATTTTGAGGGACTTGGTTTTTAAAGAAAACATTAAATATATTATACAGATTGCAGCAAAAGTAGATTTACAATTAATTTTATGGAGTGAGATAATATCAGAACAAACTTTGTGTTTTGCATACTCACAATTGTAAATCTACTTCTGCTCCATGCTGTATCTGCACATATATACTTGTATGTTCCTATTAAAATATATGACACTGCTATGCAATACTAATCACTATTTTATTTTAATATGTCCAATATTTCATGTGCAAAATTACTAATCAAGTAAAAATAAATATATATAAATTTGATAACTATTGAGTCTGACAAGGAGGACTAAACAATTACTCAAGTGAAGTTATAAGTATTTACAAATGCTACAGTAATATCAAGAGACACTGCTGGATAGAAAATTGCAAACAGCTGTCCTGTCTCTTTACACTTTCATCTCAAAACATTTTTTTCTCATTTGGGATTTTCAAGCTCATTTGTGAATAATTTAACCTGATCTTGAATGAAGGGTTATGTAGAAATGTTAAAGCATTCCTCAAAGTTACACATGATTTTTCCAATTTCATTAGTGAAAATATAAATATTAAACATTTTGTTTTATTCATTTTAAAATAGTATCAGATACTTATTCTTGTGGTAAAGCAACAGAGACCATCAAACGGTAAAAAATAAAACAAAATTCTAAGCCAAGGCCAAGTCTCCATTATATTTTCAGAAAACAGTAAAAGGATTGTTGCTTTAAACTTTTTGTTTGTTATTGTGTTAATTCTCACCCAAGGATATTTTTCCCACTGATTTTTAGAGAGAGTGGAAAGGAGGGAGGGAGGGGAGAGAGAGACCGATGGGTTGCCTCCTGTACATGCCCTGTACTGGGGGGCGGGAGGGAGGAATGTCCTAGGTCAGGAATCGAACCCTTGACCTTTCAGTGCTCAGGTGGCCGCTCCAACAACTGAGCAACACCTACCAGGGCTGAATTTCTTTTTATCGCCTTCTTACTTATTATTTTTTCTGGTGTTGCCCTCTCAAAGTATATCTAAATCAAGAAAAAGCACCTACTGTAAAAGTATCAAGGGTAGAATAAATCAGTAATAAAATAATGCAATGAATTAGGGATGCAAAATTGTTTTACCCTTTATTTTATTAAATATCCACATATGATGTATAGGTAGTTATTTTTCCATTGCCATCACAACTGAACTTTTTGAATTTGACTGTGATAGAAGTATTAGATAATGCTCAGTTGAATCAATTTTTTTTCAAGAAAACAATAAAGAAAATTATAAATAAGATGATTGTATCTCTACTACCATCAATATAGTTATGTGCCCTCCAGGGTTTTGTAACTACATGACCTCAAGTTACTCTTAACTTCATTTGCCTTCTACTGTGGTTTTCACATTGGCCCTTTCCAACTTGTTCCCTATTGTCTACACTGTAATTGTACTTTTCTCATCATTGTACAATCCAAATGTCCCTTTAAGGATTGTGTTAATCTCTGTCATTGTTGATTCCTAATTAGTATGTCTTTTCCCACCCTAAAGTTAGATCTCTTCTGGATATTCTAGAAATTTGAAATGTTCTAAGAGGTGGCCTGAATATGTGAATTTGTAATTTTCCTCAGAATAGAGAGAAATGGCACAAGAATGGACTCCTATCTGGCCTGATGTCTGCAACAAAATGCCCAAGAATTTAACCTTCAATTTAACCTGCTACAAGAAAGCACTGGAGACATTTTGCACAATTTCTTGCACATGGTGTGAAAATGGGCAAGGAACGAGAGTCTCCAGGAAGGTCAGACAGAGGTGACTCAGAAAAATATAACATCCCTTCCCCCCTCTCCCTTCTTAAAAATGACAAATGTGAATTGATGTTTCTTATAGAACCTTTATTTCCTGCTGATGGTAGCCTTAACCATTATAATTCTTCTCGGTGGTCTGCATTTGGAAGTCCTATCTCAGTCTGGGAGTATCTTCACTGTATCCCACATTATGTAAGCATTTCTGTGCATTACATATACTTCATCATTAAGGGTATTTCTATCTCTGTGTGTAGTCCTCTTCTTTTACTCTCATTTAAATGTTTTGATTTGGTAGGTCTATTGGCCTCATTTATTCCTAGTAGTTCCAATGTAGGAGATACTTAAAAGCAGAAGCAATAATTCAACAGGAGGGTGCTTAGAAATGTCTGACCCCATGAGCATGGCAATGAGTTCAGTTACAGCCCTAAATTTCTCTTTTTCAACTAAGTAGACAGAGTTTTAAGGACTAATGTTCATAATGGTAGCTTCAATAGTAAATAAGAGTGAAAGCTCAGCAGCACTATCTTGCTATTCTGTGTCAGGTGACTTTAAAGTTTATAAGCCTTTTTGCATCTCAACTTTTTAATCAGTAAAATGAGGATAATCATATTTTGCATAATAGAGTTGTTCTGAGGATTAAATGAGAGAAAAATATGGACAAGAAAATTTCAATTTGTTATTACCATTCTTACCAATAATTAGTAATTATTACCAAACTCAAAGATTATAATTTAGGAATAAATATCTTGTAAGTTAACATAGCCAATTGTCTGCATCATTTCAGAAATATCTAAAAGTCTGCCAAACAAAAACTTTCCCCCACTGATGCTTAAATTCTTCAATGAAATTGTCATGCATTTCATGGGGGAGGTAGCTCACTTAGATTGATCACTATTGCACTTGAGAACATGATATGAATGTCTTCCATGACAAGACAGACTGAGGCTAAATTGGAAAACCAATGCCCAAAAGATATAATTTTTACAAAGACTGAAAGCAGATGATATAAGGATTAAAAAAGAGCCCACATCTGCAAGTTGTAAAGTATCATGAGTTGTTTTTGCCATGATTCTCTCAAAGAAACCTCCAGCTTTCTCTAAGGGTGAAGGGCATACCTATCCTTGCAATTTGAATCCCAGTACTGTTGTGTAAGATTCAGCCAGCACATTTAAGATTCTCATTGTCTGACTTGGATAACTTTCCAGCTCACATATGGGACCAGGGCTAGTGCAGAGGGACAGAGGTCACTGGAGAACAGCAATGGAGAGCAGCGGCTGGGAGTCAGGAGGTGAGAGAATATTCAAGGCAACTTGCCCAAGATGGTGAACCGACAAGATGCAGACGTATCAGTGATAGAATTGAGAAAAGAAAATTAGTAAAAGGATCAGGAAGAGAACATTGGGAATGAAAAGAATAAAGAACAAGGGCTTTGTGGTAATGGGATTAGTAGTAATGGCTGTTGAATTCTCCTTCATTTGACATTATTTGCCCAACACTTGATGGTGTGATTTAGGCATTCAAAAAATCTGGCATTTCATTAAGAGACTCTACTGCCCAGGAGATGGTTGCAATGTCATCTTTTACCACAATCATATTTTTTCTCAAAAACTATCTCCTACTATTGTCCTCTTTTTCTCAATTCTGTTTATTGTTCTAACACAACTAAACAGTGCTTTTATAGCTAAAAGTCCTTCTTAGGAAAATATTCCATATTCATTAAGGTCCAAATGAAAGGGCACCCAAATGCAAGATGAACTCGGCAAAAATAAAAGGTAATTCCAGCTAAATTGTACAAAATCCTAAAAGAATTTATGACTCACAAAATCACAGTAGGTGCTATTATACAGGGCAGGTCAAAGGCAATTATATTTCATCTGGGATATTAATTATTGAAGTCATTAAGAAAGTCTATCATTTATATAAATTCTCCATTACCAATCCTGTGACATTTCCATAACTTCAACATTATTCAATATTCAGAAATATAAAATTATATGTTGGCTTCCCTTTCTTTCAGCAAGTGCTCTCTTTTCAGTTTGTTTGGGGATGATACCGTATTAGTGAGAGCCTTGCAACCATGTGATAGCCCTTTAAAATATAAATGCACTGCAATTTGTGAATGACTCTCCTGGTCACTAATTTCCTTTGAGAAAAAGAGATTAGGTAACTGCCTCCCTATAATTTCTTGAATGATGTCATCTAAAAAGTATAACATTTTCCCCTTAGTTCTTTATTATAATGCAGAACTAGACAAAATGAGTTTATGCTTTTAATACTCTAAGGCATATATTAAAACTATAAAAGCTTTAACTCTATTGTAATGGAATTTGAAGGACAAACATAGTGGATGACATGAAATTTCTCATTTTTTTTATTTCATAACTATATTGTTGAGACATCATCTATATTTCAAAAAACTGTCCTCCATCTGTCCTTTTATTAAATATATAAAATGCTGAAGTCTCTCCTATCTTTGAAAAAAAATAAAAATCTCTCCTTGTCTTGAGTCTACCCTAACTCCCTCTCATCATTTTAGTTTCAAGTTCAGGTTTTACAAAGTGTAGGTCGAACTTATTGATTTTTCTGCTCAAAATTCTCCAGTTACTCTTTAATGAAAGTTGCCAGGAAATATTTTTGGCATATATAAGTGAGTTTTAAAAATAGCATATACTTATAGACTCACTAAGCACTCTGTCAAATTTTAGCAAGTTTCCCCATTTCTTTCATTTCTTAAATAGAGAGATACTGTTAATGTCCTTTGTACAGTTGTCCAACTTACCACCCATTCTACCTGAGTTAATCACTAATGTAATTTGATGCATATTTCCCCTGGATTTTTAAAATAATTTTACTACATATGTATAGGACCATAGACACAATTTATATAAATTACATATTTTATTTAGGTCCTCCCTACCACATGCTGTGAGTGCTTTATCTTGCCCCTAAATGGTGCTATTTTTCCACCACATTCTTTTCTTCACTCATGACTCCTTGCTTTATTTAGTTTTTCAATAAACAACTTGGAGAACTTACCATATGCCAAACGCTATGTCATACAAAATCCTGTTTAATGCTCTTTGCGTGTTGCAGTACCACCTGCAAGTTTATAATTCCTCAGTCCATTGTACTGACCTCTCCCCTGAGCTCCAGTTATCTGTGCATGTCTGTATTTGGGTATAGTGACTTGGCGGACACATCAGCCTCCTCCAGCTCCTTAAAGGTTCTACTTCCTAATTTCTGAATATCATAAATGGCTTTACATGTCACCCAGTTACTTTATATATTAGAGGTCACCTGTATATTCCTCTCTATTTAGCTGTCTATCTCTGATGATTTTAACTCCTACACAATTCCTAAATGCATCTCCTCTCCAATTGTCCTTCTAAGGCACTTGTCAACTTTCTGTATTATTTCAACCTTTTTGGGTTTACTTTCACTCTATCGCCTTCAGATATAACCCACCTGAAGGAAGAACTAGCTTTAAATAGTTCTCCTAGCATGGAGTCGGAGCACCTCACCATGACAGCATGACAGAAGGCTCTCCGCTAACTGGCACCTGCCTCTATCCCAGCCTCATCTCTGCCGCTCTCCACCTCACACTGCTCTGATCTCGATTAACTCGGAATTATTTTTAGTTCCCATATAGAGCTGGCTATTTTAGAACTAGGTACATTGCTGTTCATTCTGCCTGAAAAACCCCTCAGACTTTCTTCACTTGTCTATCTTTTACTCATCCTTCAGGGATCCTTTGTTCTCAGGGTAGGCAGAATTCCATTTCCACCCTCATCTTACCATTTTTTATGTATCCCAAGCACACTATTCCCAGGACATTGTAGAAACCCAACCAGTCTTAGTGGGAACTGAACTAAATTTAAGTGTCGGCCTTTAGCAAGCATGCCTATTTTGGAAATAAAACCAAGTTTTGTGGGTTTTTAAATGCAAAGTTTATAGTTTGTCATTGATGATAACATCATCTTTGCTGACATGTGGAAGCCATTTATATTTGTCTCCTTTAATTTGCTGCTGTCATGAATCATATTGATAGATTCACTAAAAAATGTAACTATCCTTGAATCTTACACCATCAGCAAAACCGGGTAGTATATTCCTAAGACTGTGAACTCAGGAGTCAGACTGCAGGGGTTCAAATTCTAGCTTTACTACTTACTACATTTATGTGAAGAGGCTACTTTAACTTGCAAGGCCCCAATTTTATTATCAGTCCAACGGGGTTAGAATAGAAAGTACACTGTCGAATTGTTATAAACAAGAGGTGAGCTCATGTAAGCATTGGATAACCTTTGCCTACTACTTGTGTGATTCTTTTTAATTCATGACTAGACCTTATTTGCAAATATACTTCACTGAGACATTATCTTATTCTTAAGTGAAATTGTTCTGTATACATATTTTGGGGGGGGGGGGCTTTGTTATTTTCAGTAGTAAAGTTAGGCTAGAATTTTAGAGTAAATTAGAAAAGGCCATTCAGTGCTTTCAATGGCATAAAATAAATGAGGAAATAAGAAGCATTCATTCTGTAATGATTAGGCGGGGATCAATTATAAAACCATTGGCTCTTTTAATATTAATTCTTTAAAATCATCCTTCCAATTTCTTCTTAGCTTCTAGTTTTTAAAGCGTTTTTACACATATCAGCTCACTGATTCTCACAGTAGGTCTGTGACATAGGAAGTTCAAGCTTTATATTACCATTATAAATAAATAAATTTGAGTTCATAAAAAGTGCCCAATATAAAATATTTATTAACAGTTTACACATACCTAGAATCTCCACATTCTGCTAAATAGCAGTCTTTCTATTCAAAAATTTAAGCTGTCTGGTTTGATGGCTCTATGTGTTCTGAGCAGGTTTACATGGACAGATATTATCTTTTGGTAAATTTGGGTCAATGACTTTAGCACCTTTTCATGACTAGGGATTATGCCCAATATACGTCCGCTCCCATTTTACTTGGCTATTATAGAAAAATGAACAAATAAGGACTGTGAACAATTATGATGTGACTAGAGGCCCAGTGCATGAAATTCATGCACTCGGGGGAGGGGGTCCCTCAGCCTGGTCTGCGCCCTCTCACAGTCCTGGAGCTCTTGGGGGATGTTTGACTGACGGCTGAGACCCACTCCCCGTGGGGAGTGGACCTAAGCCAGCAGTCAGACATCCTTAGTGCTGCCTCAGAGGCAGGAGAGACTCCCGCCACTGCCGCTGCACTTGCCAGCCATGACTCCGGCTTCTGGCTGAGCGACGCTCCCCCTGTGGGAGCGCACTGACCACCAGGGGGCAGCTCCTGCATTGAGCGTCTGGCCCCTAGTGGTCAGTGTGCATCATAGCGACTGGTCATTCTGCTGTTCGGTTGATTTGCATATTAGCCTTTTATTATATAGTATTAGACAATATTATACATAAAAGCAATTTTTATATTTGAAAGGAAACCAGTAAATGTTGGAATTAGCCCTCTGGCTAATAGTTTAAAGAGGTGCCAGTTTGTGTTATCAGTGTTTTTTGTTGCATATTTGACCTTAACGAAGAACAAAATATTATGATCCGGAAATTCCCTGCCAATTGCTGAAACTCTCTCAACCATCACCTTTCCAGATGCAAAGTTCCCATTTCACTTAGACAATGAAGGGTCTATTAAAATAAAAATATGAGATGACATTTTAATTCTTTCAAACTGGAATGCTCACACACATGGGAATTTACAATGCTATGCCAATGAAGAATTTTAGGCGGTGAGGTTATATGATGGGATACATGTACAAATACACTGAATACTCAGAAAAACATATGTTAGAAAGCAAAAGCTCTGAAGATAATGCTAATGAAGATATTTGGAAGAAATATACTTTTTTGAAAGAATAACTTTTTGGTTATGTCTTGAAGGAAAGAAAATGGCCATATTAATTAGTTCTACAAAAAGGCCAGTACTAGTGGAAACATATATAGTATTAGAGGCCTGGTGCACAAAATTCATGCATGGGGAGGTGTCCCTCAGCCTGGCCTGCACCCACTCCCAATCCGGCACCCCTCAGGTAGGGTCCCTGGGCCTGACCAGCGATCAGGGCCTATCGGGCTTTCCTTCCCACTGCTGCCAGCAGCTGGCTCTGCCCCTGACACTGCTACTGCTTGCCATCCGTGCAGCGTTACCCCCCACCAACACCACCACCAGTTGCCTCCTTCTGCGGGCAACAGGCATGGGGTGCAATACCTTGGCTGGCCTGGGCCTCCCTCTGCATAGCGATCAATCGTGGAGCAATGTCAGGGCCCCCCAACCAATCTCATCGCACCCACCTTGGCTGGCCTGGCACCAGTGCGTGTCATAGCATGGTTGTCCAGAAGATCATCTGGACAGTCATCCTGCTGTTTGGTCATTCAGTCAATTTGCATATTATGCTTTTATTATTATAGATTCTAAATGCTTCATAATTCCTCAGTCATTAAATTCTCACAACAACTATTATGTGTTACTCTAATTCTTACATTAGAAATCTGAGGTACAGACTACTTTAATATCTTATTCAAGGTCAGAGAACAAGTCTCATAGCTGAAATTCAAACACAGAACATTCATCTCCAGTGTACATATCCCTCTCCACTGAGAAAAGATGAGAGAGCCTGTAGTTTGTGAAAGCCATTGGACTAAAAGAAATTAAAAAATAACTAAAACATAAATACAAGGTTAGGAAATATGACCACAGTTGGATTTCTCTACTATAAATGCCATATTCTTCTCAATTGATTACAATTTCCTCCAGGTAACAAGGCAAGGTGAGGCGAGGTGAAGTGAGGAAGATAAGTACTGCTGCTAAAATCAACTCCAGAAATATTGGTGTACAGGAGAGTTGGGAAAAGACAAGAGATAAAGAGGTCAGGGCATGTTTTCTGCTAATTACAATGGAAGTTGCATTGAGAAAATCGAAAATGGTACTACCAAACTGATTATATCTCTAAGCAAAGCAAGCTTTTCTCCTATGTGTCAAGAGGCACCTATGCATGGTAAACCAGAAATGGGTTTTTTGATCCTGGAAACAATACTCATTTTCTTTAGAAAACAATGTCCCTGAAACTCAACTTCCTTTATTATAAAGAAAAAAAGGTGTTTGATTAGAATGATGATGCAATTCACATTGGTGAACATTAATTAGGTACATAAATAATTGGAAGCTGAAGAAGAGATGAATGATACACGAACCAAAGAAGTTTATTTTTGTACTCTAGCTTTTAAAACAACTCTAATATGAGATAAAAGGAATTCCATACACCAGTAAAGGAAGATTTTATTTTGATTGAAAAGATATAGGATAACTCTAGGAGACAGTGATTGAGTAGTGTTGAAAGGGAGAATGTATTTAAAATATTGGCTGAGAAAACACACACACAGAATGACTAAATCAGAGGGTGTAATTGAGCATACTTCAGCAAAACATGAATGGGACTGGATTGGGCTCTTACTTAAAAGTAAGGGCATTATGATTCAGGGATAATAAATAATTCTGAATTGAGAGATGATGATTAGATAGATGCTATCCTGTTGAGAATAAACTCAAATCTTTTGGTTCTGATTCAGCTTTAAAATTCTATGATTTTATGATTATAAAGGAAGCAAGTCAGTTACAATTTTTTAAATATATTAAAATATCACTGCATTAACCTATTTGACTAATTTCTTTCATGTCTGTTGTGTTGCCAATGCATAATTTGGGAGACTATTTTCTGATCATAAATTATTTTAGCTTATGAACTGCTTTAACAATAATATTTAGGGCTAATTGCTATGAACACCCTTGGAGATACAACCCTTTTAATTTGGGTTTATGTTGTAATGAATGATAATTTAATGGTATTATTGTCATTCCTCTTAGCTAAAGACTTTTGGAGTGCAACTAGAATGAGTGAAAAGACATTTTTTTGGTCTTTGAACTGTGGAGGAAAAAACTTCCTGGGTAGAGAATGATAAGAAAGGGCAATCATTTTGGTCTTTCTTTTCTGCTAACTGCCTTCTATTGCAGATTTAATGATGTTTTTTAAAGTTTGAAAAGAAGAAGGCAGGATTATCACAATGGAAGAAGTAAACAACATTCTCAAAGCACAATAAGCATGATTTTTTAAATGTGCTATTGTAAACACTGTCATGAAATTAAGAATTTGTAGTATTGCTTTCCAGAAGTGAAATGCCATTTCAATTGTCTACTCCATTTTCTTATATATTGTTGGATTACATCCCATTAAAGTGTATTCTGCAGAATGTTTTTAAATATGACCAAAGAAAATTTGCAAATGACTAGGCTTCATATGCATTGACCTTCGCTCTTCCTTTGAATCTGCAGTATGGCTCATTTTAGTCAAGCTGTTCAAACATTTGTGGTATAATGAACACATTAAAGCAACCAGCTGTGATGTTTAATTTATGTGAAAAGTTTATGATCTACAACTATATAATGCCTTAGGTAATAACTGATATTGAGTGTAACTGCACTACAGTGACATGCAAGATATGTTACGAAATATCTATGAAATGTCACATATTTTATCATATTAAGCCATTGGACTTCAGGTCTAAAAAGAATGCCATCATTTATCCAAAAATGTATATCAGAGAATAAATCAATAGACTCAACATTATTCTCTAAGTGTAGATGAGATATGAAGTAATTTATTCTCATGTGTCAGAAGGAAGGTTTTTTGTTCTATCCTGTATTGTTTATAATGAAGTACCTCCATTATTTATAGACATTCTAGAATTTGGAAATGTCATTAACCATGAAGATCAACTCTGTTTATCAAATTTCTCATTGTACAAAAGTGAAGGCATTTAATAACCCCCCAAACAAAAGGATATTCATTTATCATGTTCACTTTTCTTTGTTCGGCATGATGCACAACACAATTGTTCAAGTAGCCCAGCCAATACAGGCTGCTCCATGTCATAGATCATCAGAAAACTCAAGCTCTTGAAAAAGCATTATATATATCTTCCTATGTTGGACATTGGGTTTTCAAATCACTAAATAAGATAAGCAAAGAAAAAACAAAGATATATTCCCTTGAAAGAATATCAACCTATGAATGCCAAAGTCAGCTATAAACATTTTGTTGAATTTATTTTTATGGCATTTTTAGATATAGATGGAAATAGATAATGAAGAAAGTTAAGCAACTTTCTGAAGATCCCTGGCAGTTAAGGGATGGGGACAGGGGTAAACAATAGCAGTTGGTGAGATCTAGATCATTTGATGACCTGGCCAAATGCCTCATCCATGAGACTAATATCAAAATAGAAACTCCATGGCATGATTTCTATATAGAAAGAAAAACTTCCAGGGTTGAAAGATATAAAATATTTTTACAAGAATAAGGGGAAAAAAGAAACGTTTTAAATAAGTTTAAACATTTGCTACATAGCCTGTAGCTTTATTTGCTTATTTTAAAATCTTCAAATGCAAACCCTTGTATGATTTGTGTTTGTAGATAAAGGATTTATGTAATCATATCATAAGAAAATATTTTTATGACTTTTAAAATATAACCTAAAGCTGTGCCTAGAGATAACAAAGTATAAGAGAAAAAATGCTTTGACAGCAATTTTAGGTAGAAGGAAACATTATTCAACACCTCTGACTAGGTACATAGTTAACTTTTAAGTTGAAAACGGAAGGAAAGCTAAATGTGAAGGAACCATTCACTTTTCACTACACCAGCATTCTCTTTCACCTTGAAAACAGATTAAAGACGGAAAGGTTGAAAACTAAATTATTAACATATTTAGTAGTGTAGTCCTATATGTAATTGTTTGCTTACAGTTTTGAAAATAGAAATAAAGTCAGTTATTGAATAATACATCTTAATAAATCTAAAATATAGGAACAGCCCATTCAGACTCTGAATGTCATCTGTCCCTAGTAGGGGCACAGAGAATAACAGAACCAGTATAGCAAAGTCAAGGCACTCCAACTTTTAGCTTAATATTTGCTATTGTCTCTAGATGTCTGCTATAACAAGACCGCTAACATTTGTCTCTTCTCAAAAAAATGTATTTATTTGTATACATTTCAGCCGGTACTGTCCATTTTTCTTAATATTAGTACTTAGCATAAACAGTGAGTACTCAACATGATTATTGGTCAAAAAGTGTAAGTCATGAAGGATCCAACATTTTTAAAAATAGTGATCTGGTAATCAGAATATTAATTGCTCATGATTAGATATCTGAAGGGGATACTGAAGGTAAACATCATTTTAAAGGTTTTGGTTTGGTATTAACATGAATTGAACATCAAAAATAAATATAAAATACATCAATTTGATGGAAGCTTTTAAAGAAATCTGAGTCCTAATTGAAAATATTTAAAATCACAGCAAATATTTAACCATTGATACCTTGTCTAAATATTTGTCAACATTTTTCACATAAATAATTATAGTGCATTAAAGAGCTATAGCAAGGGTCTGGGTTTACAACCTATAGCAGTTTTTACAGTTAGGAATATTAAACAGAAATTATTGAACATCTATGTGTAGAGGATTTATTTAAGCCCTATGGGAAAGAAAAAAAAAACATGAATATATAATCTGTATTTCAGAGGTGTGAAATCTAGTTAAAGAGGTAAAGAAAACATGTAATACAATAATGATTACTATAACTATACAAGCATAAAATTAGTTGCTAAATTACAAGAGAAAAAGATCAATGAAGGATGCAACAATCACTTAAGGTTTCATAGAGGGAGGATAATACTGATTAAACTTTTCATCCATTAATACAACATTAAACCGCACAAATTGATATCTAAAACAGGAATTTGATTATTTTTCTTAATAAAGATAATTCTCAGTATTCTGTCTGAGAGTATACATAAATTACATTAATAATAAAAATGTACAATTGAAACACATGCTCAGTTAAGTGTCTTCAACCTACATCTCTCTAATCTATAATAAGCATAATATGCTAATTAGACCAGATATCCTTCCAGACGTCCTTCCAGACAAAGCTGGGGCTCTGAGGGAAGCCCGGGTCCCAGGTGCCAGAGGGAAGCTGGTGCTGGCAGCCGGGGGAAGGAAGGCCTACTCTTGCATGAATTTCATGCATCGGACCTCTAGTATTGACAAAAAAAATCTAAATGTAAAAGTTGTTAAATCCAACTTTCTATGCTTTGCTATTAATTCACTAGATGAAGATGCACACTTTTATTTGCTAGCCAATATTTTATTTATTTTATGTTTTACTGAATTTATTGAGGTGACATTGGTCAATAAAATACATAGGTTTCAGGTATACAATTCTATAATACATCATCTCTATATTGTATTTGTATTAACCACTCAAAGTCAAGTCTCCTTCCATAACCATTTTTCTTCCCTGAGCCTCTACTACATCCCCCAAACCCCTTTCCCTCTGGTAATCACCATTCTGTTGTCTGTGTCTATGAGTTTGTTGCTGTTGTTGTTTGTTTGTTTTTTGCTTAATCCCTTCACCACCTATTTCAAACAGTTCCCCAACACCCCACCCCTCTGATAGCTGTCAGTCTGGTCCTTATGAGTCTGTTTCTATTTCATGTGTTTATTTTGTTCATTAGATTCCACATATCAGTGAGCTCATATGGTACTTGTTTCTCTCTGACTGGCTTATTTAAATTAGTATAATGCTCTCCAGGTCCATTCATGCTGTCACAAAGGTAAGATTTCCTTCTTTTTTACAGCTGAGTAGTATTCCATTGTGTAAATGTGCCATGGCTTTTTTCTCCACTCACCTACGGATGGGTACTTGGGCTGCTTCCAAACCTTGGCTATTGTAAATAATGCTGCAATAATAGGGGTGCATATATTATTTGAATGAGTATTTTAGATTTTTTTGGATATAGTCCCAACCAACTGAGCCACACCAGCCAGGTCTTAATTTAGCTTCTCCGTTACCTATTGTGGAATTGTAAGAGCACAGTATACACAGAGGTGTGTAGCAGGAAATGACACTACTAAGGTATTGTGAGGTGTGGTAATAAATTGCCTGTTAAGTCTCTCACATATTGGCAATAATAAGCCATCAAAAGTCTCTTGTCATGGGTACAGAATACTGTATAGATTAGAGCAGGAGGGGGATAGCATGTGAATGAAAGGAACCTAGATAATTAGTGTGGAAGATGAGAAAACACTGGGAAGTGAGAGTGGTGTTTATCCTCTGTAAACTCTGATTGGCTACATGGCATCTTAAAAAAAAACAAACTGCACATTCTCAGCATTTCCACTTATTAGGAAATTTCTTATTGTATAGATTTGACTTGTGTCCTAAAATTTAAGCCTAAATTTGATTGTTTATTTGACTCCAAATTGTGGGTGCAGATTTTTGCTAATGCCTGCACAAACAACATCACTGCTCTTCTGTTAATTTTCTTTCATATGCAGATATCCTATTCTGGGAAGTAACTATAAAGACCTTTTGTAAAATTGTAAAATATGATTAATGCTTCTTTGCCTCTGTAATGTGCCTCATTACTTTAACTACTAACTCATTTATAACATGCTCAAATTAGTCACATTAGTAAATGATTTCTAATTATCAGTAGCTTTATAAGGTTAGCAGCATTAGCCTTTGGCAAGCAGAAGAGGAAGAGAGGACTAAGGAAGAAAGAATGGGGAAGTAAGAATGTAAATATGTGTGTGTGGAGGAAAGATGAGGAAACAAAAGGTAATGAGAAGATAAAGTTTGTGTTTGTTTTTTTTTTAAATTGCCCCCTAGATGTTTAATTAAATATATGACTTACAGTGTTTTTCACACTAAATGATTATGGGGGCTGTGTAGAAAGGCAAAAAAAGAAGTGGGTATAATGCTAGAGAGAGGTAATATGAGTGATTCTATTATTGATGTACTGTATGTCTACTAGCTGTCCAGATTAGTGTCTGAGACACTAAGTTGTACTGATAAACTGCTGGCAAAGGTATCAGATATATCAGAGTCTGGAGGTAGGCATTTAAAAAATTCCTCAGATATGTCATGTTTGCTCAGCTGTTATAGTCACATGACTTCCTAACTTCTAATTAGTATGAATCATTATTTAATTGGAGATGAAATTGTCTTTTCACTGCTCTAAAGGTCAACTCTGACTAAAGAGAACTATATCATATTGAAATGAAATAACCTTACAGGAAATTCTAAAGAGACTTCTGGATATTATCTTCCTTATTCTCTATCCTTAATCATAACCATAGCAATAGCCTTTGGTTTTTGAGTGAGCATAAGAAGACAAATTCTAGCCATTCCTAGTCAGTACACTTCTATGTCCTTGGGCAACTGACTTGTCTATACCACAATTACTATGTCTGAAATCTACATGATTTCAGAAAGAAAAGAATATATTGGATTCATCAAAATGAAACACTGCTGCTGGTAAGGGTATGTGCGGGAACAAAAAACAAAACATAAAACAAACAAAAAACACCTAAGGGTCTTATAACTTTAAAATATTTGAAGCATATGAAAAAAAACAAAACACCTTATATCTTAATATTTAAAGGAAAAACCTTTTGAGAATACTTAGCCCAGGTCATAGATATGTCATTAATTACTAGGCATGTGTAACATTGGCTAAGTGAAGATATTGGCGGTGTTTGTAACCTACGAGAATGGTAGCTGTACTATCAACAGATATCCTATCTGACCTGCTACAGAGTAGGCCCAAACATTGACTGGTCCAGATATTGTGCCTTGGTTCTGGGAATAACAATGATCAGGAAAGGAATATAGCTGCTCTTAAGGATATTCAGGGGATGCTACTGCATCTATAGATCTACTTTTCATTTGTACCCAAGTCCAACTTAGTTTATTTGGTTCTGACAAAACTCGCAGAATAAAAGAATCTATCGCAGAGACATGTAGAAAGCAAGTATTAAATTTGACAGTAAAATAGTAGTTAAGTTCTCAGACTACTTTAAATTGGCTAATTGAAATAAGCGAATATTCTAGAAAAATTAATGGTACTGGACAAAAAGCTGTTCCTAAAGCGTTAACTAAAATTTTTATTGGTAGTTCATCTCATGGTAAAATTGCGTAACATGTAATGAACCTAAAGCAGTCATATTTTAGTGCAAAAAAATTAAAATTTAAAAGCTATCAAGACTACATTATAGAATTTCCAAAAGCCTCCTAATATTTAAATCAAAAAAAGGGGGATAGTAGAAGAATATCATGTAAGGAAAAATATCCTGTAAGTAAATTACATCTAGAAAATTTTTACTTTAGAAAATTAACTTACATTTGAAATGCTAACAGCAAGACACCCATGAAAAACACACATGGTGTCAAAACAAGCCAAAGGAAAATTGTTTGGGCAAAAAATGAAAAAGGATCCAAAGTCAAATTTATAGAAAAGATTCCTTTATTAACTTTTGGTCAAGAATATGTTTGTATATTTTCAGAAAACAATTCCAAGACCATGTGGATTCCTGCAACAGAGAGGAATTGACAGGACTGCTTCAGCCATGAAGACAGAAAAGAAACAGTCCAGAGATGGAAGATGCTGATGACGCCTTGCCATACTAGCAGTCAGCAGCTGTGCATCACTGCAGGTTGCCCAGGACCAAACCAGAGAGGGTCAGACCTGCATTACAACCATTTGTCCACCATCCAGAACTGAAATATCATTGCTGACATGTACACATAAGGAACTGTTTGACATTGAAATTGGGACTCAAAAGAACTGTTGGCCCAGAAAGAAACTCACTACAGACTGATTCATTTGCCTCTCAGCATAACCATTATTGCTTGTCTCATTTTCGGTTCTTATAAGTGTATTTCTATTATCACATGATCTCACTCATCTAGGGGAAATAATGAACAACATAAACTGATGAACAAAAACAGACCCGGAGACAGGGAAGCATCGATCAGACTGTCAAACCTCAGAGGGAAGGTAGGGGAGGGTGGGGGTAAGGGGGAGAGATCAACCAAAGGACTTGTATGCATGCATATAAGCCTAACCAGAGGTCATGGACAACAGGGGGGTGGGGGCATGTGTGGGGAGGGGTTTGGGATGGGAATGGGGGGATGAGGATAAATATGTGATACCTTAATCAATAAAGAAATTAAAAAAAAAAAAACACACACAGAAAGCAAGTACAGGGCACTCAGGTTAGGGAATGGACGGGCAGCATTAAGCAAGCACACTGAAACCAAAGCTGAGGAGTAAATATGTCAAGCCAACAACAGTTTTTGGGGAGTATGGAAAGAAGCAAGCCTGTAAAAACATTAGTGGGGTGAACTAGAAGCAAGTTCACAAGAAGAAAATGAAGACTAAGCCTCTGCTACAAAAAAGTGACATCCCAGCACAGATCATCGAGGTAGGCAAAACTCATTAAATGTGATAAGCAGAGGCAGACAGGGCAAAAGGAAATCCGGCCCAGATGAGATTTTCTTGGTCACCTAAGTGGTAAAGGGGTTTAATGACAAAGTAATGCTACATGGAACTACAATTCTGCTACTCTGAGTAAGCAAAATGTGTTTAACAAATTTCAGGTAATGAAGATTTAACAATGTGTTTTTCCTTCCTTTCCTCCTTTCCTTTTTCTATTTCTTTCATCCATTCATTTTTCTTTAATCCTCACCCTAGGAGTGAGGATATTTTTTCCATTGATTTCTAGAGAGAATGGAAGGGAGGGGGGCAGAGAGAGACAGAGAAACTTTAATGTGAGAGAGACACATGGATTGGTTGCTTCCTACACACGTACCCTTCCCAGGGCTGGGGATTGGAACTGCAACCCAGGTATGTCCCCTTGACTAGTAATGAAACCCGGATCCTTCAGTGCACAGACCAGTGGTCTAACCATTTAGCACTCCACCAAAGCTTATTCATTCTTTCTATTTCTGATTGTGAATATTACAGCTTTAAAATGTACAGCATTATTTGGTATAGTCACAATAGCTAATATATAACAATACATTACAAATATACTAAATTGCTAAAGATGACTAAGTAAAAAAACATAGTTTTCTTGAAAAAAAATAATGCAGAGGAAAATGAGAGACAAGGGAAAGAAAAGAGGTCTATAATAGGAATACATATGATCACATTTATTCTTATAATAGTATTAGCAATTAATGAGATGTGATGTCTAAAAGTATAATCTGATTGAAAAAGAAAAGAGGTATTGAACCAGTGAGGCAGAAGAAAATAATAATTTCTCTGAAGAATATCCATGTAAAATTTCAGAAACTTACTACTTGTATCTCAAAATAATAAAATGTCAAAAAAAATTTTGAAGGAAAATCAAATAAAGGAATGTGTTACATCCAGGTATTCCCTAAAAGATAAAATTATCCAGTAGAAGTAATAAGGGCTTAGAAGTGCTATATAAAGATTTTATCTTCCAAATCTACACTTTAATAATAAAAAGGAGTGAAGACATACTGATATGGCCAACAGTGGCCTCAGTTCCAAACCAGGCCAGTCTGTTGAGTACTAACTGTGTTTTTCTGGAGCCCAGCAACTTATAACAGAATGGAGGATGATTTCTATACTGCAACTTCAGTGGTGAAACAACAGCTTTTGTGTCACCATGTTACACTGTCTAATTTCTATCTTGAAGTAGGATGAGATCGGGGAAAACTTCAATGTTTGGAGCTACGCAGAAGTGCCATCATGCTATCTTCAGATAGTAAGGGCTGTCTTGTGCTTGGTAGAACTAGGGAAGGACACTACTGTGACAGTCTATTGTCTTTAAAGGTAGAATGAAAGTTACAGGTACAGAGGCATGAGAAGGGGCATCCAAAACCAGGGCCACTATTAAATCAGTGGTCATTCCTAAAAAGAAATGACAAATTTTGATTTATTTGGGAAACGGCCAAAAAGCTTCCCTGAAATGCTTCATTAGAGAGTGATGAATTTTGATTGCAGAAGAGGGACCATATGGTATGTTTCTAACTTACATAATTATTTATTAGTCTTGGGGACATTGTAGCAGTCCAGACATTTTTAAAGTATGTATCATGTATATATAAGTACACAGTCTAATTGATAACATTTTTAAGCTGAGAATCTCTTGAGTCTCCTTTAATAAATAGCTAAATCCTATTTCACAAAATCATATGAAGTAATGTGCTCAGAAATGTGTCTAATAATGACTCAATAAATTGTTTATATCTTTTTATTTTTCTTGTTAAATTCTGAACTACCTGCTCCTACTCTATGCTTTATCAAATAATTATTCTTGACTATTAGTTTCTTATCATCCCAACCTTCTCTCATCCCAACCAACACTAGTGCTCAATCCACACTATTCTAATAACAAAACAAAAAAAAATATGGAGCATTATATTAGGAGATCTGTGGTTTTTATCATATGTAATAAATTACCCAGCTATGCAATATTATATAATCATGTTCTCTGTTTCATCATTGGTAAAAATTGAGGAATAATAGCTATATGCCCTATCTCACAAATTTTGTGAGGGTCAAATGAGACATGGTATTCACAAGGTGTACTAGAAAGTTCAAAACTTTTCATATTTATCATGATTATTATTGTAAATTACAAGCTAATTGTGATACCTGTAAAACTGTTTTGTTATATGTTCTCACTGACACTTGCTTAACTAAATGGTTTTTTGTATTTTCTCCAACTTCAAACAGAGATACTAACAAATGCATTAAAATAAGTACTAAACAATCATTCTACTACAATGGTGTGTTTTTTAAAATATGACAATTTCAAAGCTTCCTAATAGTGTGCACTTATAAGATTACTTTATCTCAGAATGTAACCTCCTGGTTTCTCGAATGAGTAGAATACATATAACTGTTGCTGCATGTCTCTAACACTGGGACATTAATCATTATGCATGGTAATATTGCATTATTGCTTTTGAAATCTATTCATTAGGATCATAAGCTATAAACCCTTCAGGGACTGATTTAGATACACATTACATCCCTCAGTGCTTAGTATTCAGATTTCTTATTCAGTTGAAATTTTGTAATTTCTCATATCATTAACAGACAGCTCTACATTCAATAATAAATCTGAAAGCACAAAGATTTACATATTTTTCTGTTTCTCAAAAATCTAACCTATTTTTAAAATTTTTTTTTCCTGAATTGTTTTCTACCTCTGTTTCCTAAATGGTACATATTCCAATTCAAAAATACTTATGTATTTCATTTATTATTATTTTAAAACTCTTTTATTAAGTTATAATTCAGATAACCATAAAACTGTACAATTCAGTAGTTTTTAGTACAATTACAGAATCGTGCCACTACCAGCACTACCTAATTTCTGAACATCTTCTTCACTCTGAAGATTCTGAACCCATCAGCTATCATTTTCCATGCCCCAGTCCCACACCATCTGTCAAACACTAATCTACTTTCTGTTTGCATGAATTTGCCTATTCTGCATATTTGTATAAGTGGAATAATCCCATATAATAAAAGGCCAGACCATAAGCAGAATGACCAGAATGACCACTCGACCAGTTGCTATGAGGTAGGGGATCAGCAAGGGGAACCGGCTGGCTGGCAGAGGCAGAGGGGCGGGATGAGGCCCTGCAAGGGGAACCGGGTGGCTGGCGGCGGCGGCCAGGGACTGGTGAGCAGGTGGAAAAGGCCCTGATCACAGGCTACGCCTAGGGACCCTAACTGTGCATGATTTCATGTGCTGGGCCTCTAGTACAATATATGGCATTTTCTTTCTGTCTCCTTTTACTAAGCTCTTTTCAAGTTTCATCCATGTTGTAGCCTGAATCAGCACTCCATTAATTTTTATGGCTGAGTAACATTCTACTATATGGATTTACCACACTTGTTTATCCATTCATCGGTTGATGGGCACTTGGGTTATTTCCATGTTTTAGCTATAATGAATGCTGCTGCTGTGAACACCATGTACAGGTTTCATGGTGGGCATATATTTCTACTTCTCTTGGGTATCCACCTAAGAGTAGATTACCAATTCACACATTAACTCTATAACTTAACTTTTGAAGAATTGCCAAACTGCTTCCAAACTGTTGCACCATTTTACATCCCCACCAGCAAGCAATGTACGAGGATTCCAATTTCTCCACGTCCTCATCGGAATTAGTTGGTGCCCATCTTTTTTATTATAGCCATTCTAGTGGGTGTCCAGTGGTGTCTTATTTCTTTTGATCTCTTAATTATTTCTCAAGAGCCATATGCAGTTACCCTTTTCTCACAATCAATACAACCTCTATTTCTTACAGATCTTCCTCCTCTCCCTTTCCCCATTCCTTCCATAGCAGGAAAGGATGATAAGCAATTGTGAAGGGCAGAATCATTCCCTAAGAGAAATGTATCTGTTTTGTCAGTCTTGAATAGTATTTGAATAGGCTAAATGCCATAACAAAATATATCTAAATTATATAGTGATATCACATTATACTTTCCTGCTACTGTGACTTATATATGCACAAAGCAAAAAATGCAATCTTTATTATTTTCCTTTATATATGCCACTTTAAACTGGAAAAGTCACTTCAACATATAAATCATATTACACTATGTTATATAGCATGGCATGCTACCTCAAAGGAATGGATAAACTTTCAAACACCTAACTCTCCACAAAAGTCACCCTAATTGCCACACTCATTTCTGAAATTTCAAAATCATTGTACATGTTGTTTATGTAAGCCTCTTAATGAATGTAAGCTAAAGATTTTAAAATTTAAACATAATTTAAAATTAATATTTATTTTCCAGATATTAAATTATCTTCTAAAATGGTCTTACAAACTAGTTACTACAGCAATAACATTTCTAAGTAAACCAAATGAATTAGAAATGAGAAACAAACATTGGCTTATCCAAACAAAACAACAATGAAGCTACCAAATGTACTGAGGCCAATCAGCAAGGAGCTATATTTTAGAATTAGCATTGAAGAAAGATAAGAGAATGAGAGGAAATAACCTAATTTAGTTGAATGTGTAGTGAATTAATATTTTGCATAGGTTATTTAATTTCATTGGAGAAGTAGCAATACAAGCGTGTTAAATATAGTGATCATGTTTTGTTTTGTTTTTCTTTGAATTGGCTGTTGTTTAACACAGTTCCTATATAAATCAGTTGCTAAGAATGTTAAATAAGTAAGTATATGAATGTTGTTATTTATGTCCTACATGAAAAAAGAAAAACATTGAGGCAAAAGTAGGTAAATATTTAAAATGCCACAGCTCATAAAAGTTGAAGTTTGCCTGATTCCCAAAACATTTCCTTTCCCTTTACATGAACTGCTCCCAAATAATTATCTATCATTTCAAGATCTAAAGTAGACATCTAATTGACAGTGAAGCTACAACATAAAGATATTGATCAGCTAATAAATATCACCACCCCCCCCCCAATATTTTTCTAACATTTTAGGTGTAGAAAGCTGGCAGAAAATTATTTTAGTAAAAAAATACTGAATAGAATAGTCATGGGGATATAAAGTACAGCATATGGAATATAGTCAATAATCTATAATAATAAAAGTGTAATATGCTAATTAGACCAGACATCCTTCCAGACGACCTTCCGGACGAAGCAGGGGCTGTAAGGGAAGCCTGGGTCCCGGGTGCCTGCCAGCAGCCAGAGGTAAGCCTAGGTCCTGGGTGCCAGCGGGAAGCTGGTGCCAGCAGCTGGGGGAAGGAAGGCTTATTCTTGCACAGATTTCATGCATAGGGCCTCCAATATTTGAATAATTAGGCATGGTGCCAAATGAGTACCAGATTTATCAGGATGATCCTTAGTAAGTTATATAAGGTCTAATCACTGGGGCATATACCTGAAACTAATATAATATTGCATGTCAACTGTAATTGAAAAAAAAATGATTTTAAAAATTTATTGACAAACTCTTAATAATAATTGCACTATATAAAAATACCAAAAAAATGTTGATTGCAGAAACCAGTTATAAGAATTACTGTTGGTCAGATGTGTCCTTTGGCCTTCATTCTTGCTAGGGTGGCAGAAACAAAATATGTATGTTTAATAACTTTGCATTCATCCCAGAAGTAGACTTATTCTAAAAATTAAATACATAAAATGATTGAGCAGAGAGCAGTGGGATTCTCAAGCTATGCTTTGCCCTGTGTCTTCACTAGGGATAGAGTGAATAGTAGGAGAGAAAAGCAAAGTGGTGCTGTGAGATCTCAAGAGAAAGAAAGCAAATGTAGTATTCCTAGAAACAAAGGAATAGCCCCTAGTGAATATCAGTGACTTTAAATTATCTAAAAACATTCTGAATGCTCTTTTTCAGGCAGCAAGACAAGTGTAAGGTAAAAGAGGCTGCATTCACCTGTGCAACTGTGTGAAAGCTGTCATATGTCCACAGAGAGAATTCAGGGAAGTGTTCTAAGCTGAAGGATTACATGGTGAACTTTTAAAAAAATGTTATTGTAGCTCCCTGGCAGTAGGCAGCACATGCTTTCCTAAAATAAAATAGCAATGTAAACAATGACCTTAGCATAAAGTGGATAATCCTATCTAATAAAAGGGTAATATGCAAATTAACCGTCACTCCATCACAAATATGGCGGTGCCCATAGCCACAAGATGGCGGGGCCCAGTCCCCTCAGCCCCGCAGTAGTCCCCCAGATCTGGGTGGGCGGCCGCTGAGAGCGGGCTGTGGAGGCAATGGGCAAGGATGGGGATGCTACATCCAGTCTGGGTGCCACAGTGGTGTGTGTGGATGGAATGCCCAGCCCACATAGGGGCATGGGCAGTGGCAGATGGGGTGCCCCTATTTGGGGAACAGACGCTCAAAGAGGAGCAGCGTGACCGCATGCAGCTCACCTGCCTCCTCTGGAGGATAGAGGCGGGGAATGGCAGGCTTCAGCTGTGCCTGCCACCTGCGGCCGGCGCTGCTTTCACTCACTCATTCTCATGCCTCAGGCTCACTCCTTCCAGGGTGCAGATTGGCAGCACTGGCAGCATGCGGCCGTCAGTTCCGGGATAGAGGGCCACCGCCTCCTGGCCCATGAGAGGTGGGATGATTCGCGTAGGAAACTAGGGTGACACCCCCTTAAAGGGCCCGTCTCCCCAAAAACCAGACTCGCCTGAAAAGGATAAGCTCTTTGCTATAGTACTGATCCGTCACCTTTAAGCATCATTCACACATTAGACACTTTATCCCTATTGTTAGAAAGTTATAAAATAGATGTATGCTTTTTTGTAAACTTTATTTTCCAGATAAGGAGAGGTAGACTCAGGGTCTGATCCACAACTGTCTGGGTGGAAAGCTTCTGTTCAGCTCTGAAAGCTGGGCGTGTGGCAGTGGACGACCATCCCAAAAATACTAGATGGTGAAAGGAGCTGGAAATGAGACAAAATGGTATGTGTGCATCTTCAAAGGAAAGTGGATGCTGCTCCAGTCTAGGCACTTTCTAGGAAACCTTGACAACTATGGGCAAGCTGCCATTCTGAAACAAGCAAAGGTGAGGAAGGAGTACAGGTAATGCAGAAAGAAAACTGCAGTTTGGGCAGGTCAAGGACTTTGACCTAGCAATGCAATGCCATCAGAGTTGGGACATTCTGCAATTCTCAGAACTTTGCATTTGATTTCTATTGTTTGCTTCAAGAAATTTCAAGCAAATTCCCTGAGAATTTACCCTATATAATAAAAAGCCAGAGGCATCATGACGGAAATGACCAGAGACCAGACCACCACAGCCCCTCACAGGCTGGCCCTGCCCCCAAGCATGCAGTTAGGGGCAACCAGGCTGTCAGGCAGGCAGAGTGGTTAGGGGTGATCAGGCAGGCAGGCAAGCAGTTAGGGGTAATTAGGTAGGCAGGCCAGTGGTTAGGGGCAATGAGGTAGGCAGGCCAGAGGTTAGGGGAGATCAGGTAGTCAGACGGTCCCTCACCGGGCTGACCCCACCAAGCAAATGGTTAGGGGTAATCAGGCAGGTAGGCAGAGTGGTTAGGGGAGATCAGGTAGGCAGGCCAGCAGATGGCCCTTTGCCGGGCTGGCCCTGCCCCTGCCCCCAAGCAAGTGGTTAGGGGCAATCAGGCAGGCAGGGAGAGTGGTTAGGGCTGATCAGGTAGGCAGGCAAGTGGTTAGGGGCGATCAGGTAGGCAGGCCAGCAGTTGGGGCTGATCAGATAGGCAGGAGAACAGTTAGCAGCAATCAGGTAGCCAGATGGCCCCTCGCAGGGCTGGCCCTGCCCCCCAGCAAAGAGAGAGGCCCAGGCCAGCCGAGCCATCGCTCCCCAGTCTGTCGCCTGCAGAGGGAGGCCACTGGTGGCAAGGGAGGAGGGGCAGCACTGCACAGATGGCAAGCAGTGGCAGTGGTGGGGGTGGGGCCAGTTGCCTGTAGCCAGGGGAAGGAAAGCCCCGATAGGACCCGATCGCAGGCCAGGCCTAGGGACCCTATCCAAGGGGTCCCGGATTGTGAGAGGGTGCAGGCCGGGACCCCCTTGAGTGCACGAATTTTTATGCACCAGGCCTCTAGTATATTTATAATAATAAAAGCGTAATATGCTAATTAGACCGGACGTCCTTCCGGACGAAGCCAGGGCTGCGAGGGGAGCCCCTCCTGGGTGCCAGAGGGAAGCCTGTGTTGGCAGCCGGGGGAAGGAAGGCCTACTCTTGCACAGAATTTGTGCATCGGGACTCTAGTTGCTTACAAGACATTATCTGAGAGATGACAAGCAATGGCCACTGGAGATATCCCTTTTAGAATTTGAATGAAGCAACTATTTTGAATAAATCTACTCTCCTAACTCCAGCATTGAAGATGCACCTTTCTAGCTCACTACCTCTACTTAAACTTTGCACATTCCAGCCAATCCCATTTACTTCAGATTCCTTAAACTCTCTTTTTGAAATGTATGCCAGTTTACACTACTAATGCAATACAATCAATCTCCTAATCAGGTAACTAGAGACTATTCTTTCTTCAAGATCCTAATTCAATCCCAACATATCCAAGAGGTATTTCCAAACTATCTCATCTGGAAATCAACAAATACTTCTGTAGGAAATTGGATAATCTCTTACTCATTTTTGCACCCCCACCTCCTTGAAGGGTCACTAGAATACATGATGAGCTCACTGCACATTTGTTAAACTGAAGTTAATATTTAAAATTCAGTGAGGTCAGGAGCAATACTATATACTCTTCTGGACTCTCCTCTTAGAGATAGTACAGATAGTGGTGCTAAAAAACACCTCATGGAGGGATGGGCTTCCTGAGTTGTATAATTGGAAAGGGGGGGCTGGCTGCATCCCCTCCTTGCCATTGTTTATTGTTGTACCTTTCCTTGAATTTCATGAGCAAATACATTTTTCCTCAGCTAATTTGAATTAGTTTTATCATCTCAACAACCATAAATGTCATGCCAATATGGCACTGACCTTTGTGAAATGTGAAATACAAGACAAGAAATTAGAAATCCTACGTGTTATTTATCAGAACCGTCCAAACTATAGGCTTTTTCACACACTTTTAGTTTAAACCAATATGTTCATTTCCCAGTTATTTTTATTTTAATACATAAAATCTTTATTTAATGAAATATGATTTTATAGGTATTGGCTTATGTAGCTAAAGGTATGTTTTTCAATTATAAAGGTTAAAACAAAACCATAGAGAAAACTCAAGGTAGCCATATGAAGTGAATCAATAACTTATCAGAAATAATTTATTCTCAGCTGAAATGTTAAATTGGATTTTTAATTATGACTTTGTTTATACTCACTTTTTGTCTGATTTTCTTGGACTTATTAATTAGCAAAACAAGTTATGGCAGCACTGCTTTGGTTCACTAACTTTCTTAGTTTTCTAAGATTTTTTATTATTTTCAAGTTCCTGAAAATGAACCTATATTAGAAAAGAATGACTATTTCTGGAAGGTACTGCACTATAGGAAAATCATCTATTCAATGCATACACTTTTATTCTTTGCTCCGTCCATTGAAAAAAGTCATCCTTAAATAGAGAAAGCTAGTAAAGTGGTAAGATAGGATCAAAGGCAGGAGAGTGACCTGAAAGTTTTGTTGTTTTTCTGTTGTCATTACTGTTTTGATTGTTTATATGATGAAACCTTGGATATTTTTATTTCATACTTTCTGTTTGCATTACCTCTTGCTTATGCCCAAAGCCATCCTGAATCACAGGTGTTTGCTCTTGAAAGCAGCTCAGGGTCTCTCGCAAATTACTATCCTTGGAGCAAATATCTACATTTGCCAGAATCTAGAGAGAACTTTAAACCATTATATCTATGAATTTCTCTACAGTAAGATTATCAGTTTCTTTTCAGTAAATAAAGTCTTTGCAGATTATTCTGCAAATCACATACAGCAGGTCCTCGAATGAAGTCATGTGTCATAATGTTGATGAGATACCATAAGAACTTAAGACTTATTTATATCAATTACCCTACAGTAAAATTGGTTTCATTATTCTTAGTTTCACTTCAAGTTGCAGAACCTATTAGCAACATTGAGGACTTACTGTATAGTCAAGTAAAAGCAAAGACACAATTAATTACTAGTTCATTACAAGGATTTTGTGTCAGTTGTCAGTTAATTTGGACTCTCTCAGCTCCAAATTTACCTTCATTGCCTGTTGTGCAAAAAGTGAGTTGGGACAGTAAATATTCTTCCTTTGACATTATTCTTTGTCAAGGTGCTACATTGCAGGATAAAGATGTTTTCTTTCCTGGTTCTAGTGGGCTCTTTCAACCGGCTTCTGTAATATGAGAATCTTGATTGCTAGGCTCCTAGTTTAGGCAGTTTCTGAATCTCCAACTTCTGAAATGCCAAGGCTTCCACAATGCCCAGCCCCCAAGTGCATGAGAGCCAACAGCACCCAGTGGCCAGAAGTTTCTCCCAGCAACCTGCTTAGGCAGTCTTGTAGAAGAGTGCCTCCTCCAATATAGTCCCCACGAAGAACACTCCTAAGCATTCTGCAGGGTGAAGTTCCGTAAGTACCGGAGGACAGACTTCCAGTAAATTCTTCCAGTGCAGCATCATGACGACTCCCCTTCCTTTCAGTGAGCCATATTTGTGTTCTCTCCAACAAGGAGAAAACCTTGGTCTAGATCTTAACCCAAGGGTGGGAGGACTCTTCTATGGCTGTTTATCTCAGTCTTAGGAATAGTGGCTGTTCTTTATATCTGTTATTTTTGTTTGTTTGTTTGTTTGTTTGTTTTTGTTAATCCTCACCCAAGGATATTTTGCCATTGATTTTTAGAGAGAGTGGAAGGGAGGGGGAGAGACAGAGAGAGAAGATATTGATTAGCTGTCTTCCACATGCGCCATGAGCTGATGCTCTATCCACTGAACCAAAATGGCAAGGACAGCTATTTCCATATTCCTTAGAATTGTCTTCTATATACTTGCTAATGATACATTAACTGGAGCTACAAATACAGTTAATAATTCTTTATATTAACTTCTGTTCAAATTACTATGTGGTCTCTACTTATTGACAGAATAAAGTCTTAGTAAAAATGTTAAAATAGATTTCCATTAAATAAGTAATTCTATTCCAAAGACAGCAGAGTTTTAGATTATGTGAGGATGGATGGAATTCCTAAACTTTTCACACCTCTCATGTCTACAATTGATGCCTTTGTTTAAGATGGAAAAATTTCACTCTTATTCTGAAAGATTTCTACACAAACACAGAGACCCCTATTTAAAATAAGCATACAATTACCTTGAGTTCTTAGGCAATACAGAAGTCTCTGAAGGTATCAGAAATAAAATACCTAATGAATTTCAAAAGATATGTATATATGAGATAATGAATTAGTCCTTCGTTTTTGGTCATTGAGTCACCTTTCAGCATGTCGCAGAATTAACTCAGTGTTCTGGGTTTAGACAAAGCTACCCTCCTGCATTTTTTCGTGTTGAGCACTTATGATCTTAGGCTCTATAACACCCATAGATAACACCTTTAAATGGCCTTATAGAGCTAAAGACACTAATTACACCCCATTTTGTGTTGCTGCCTAAAACTGTGCTCCAGAGTGAGGAAATACCAGCTGCAAGTTCACTGCCACAACTTCAGGTTTATATCTAACTCAAGAAATAGGAAAATCTTATTCTCACAGTTGAAATAAGAATATTATACACCATAGAAATCATGATTTCTTAATATGTTGAAGGAACATTTTTGTTGTAGGGAATTAAATTAAAAAGAACTAACCAAGATACTTAATTTTAATCTTGAACCCAGGGTTTTGCTGTCCTCTGACCTAAGACAGCCATTTACTGCTCATTATGATTCTAGTAATTACTCTATTTACCTCAGTTACTCTGTCATATATATGAATACATTTTAATTTTAATGAGGAACTCTTTTAAGATGACTAGCAAGGCCAGAGTAAATATTTTAGTTGAGAAGAAATGACTATCAATTTTAGGGTAAAAGGAGAGGTAAACTTGTTAGGTACTTTATGCTTACATTTTTAATATGATTAGTTTCAATACATGCATTTAATTCAGTCAGTAAATGTTTATTACAAAGTTACTATGTGCCAAACATTACCAGAAAACCTTAGCCAAGTCCAGCCTACAGTCTGTTTTAGTGAATACCATTTTATTGGGACATAGCCACACCCACTGATGTCAGTGTAATAACCTGGTTATTATTTAAGAGGAAAGAAGGAAATGGAAGACTAGATAATACAGGCAGGCCATTTATATAGCTTTGCCAAAAAGCTGCATTTAACACTCTCCAGTCTGTTCCCTGCTGATCTATGGGGGAAGGGACTGGACAAAGTCCAGGGGTCCTCAAACTTTTTAAACAGGGGGCAGTTCACTGTCCCTCAGACCGTTGGAGGGCCGGACTATAGTTTAAAAAAAAAACTATGAACAAATTCCTATGCGCACTGCGGGCCCAGGACGAGTCGGCTGCTAAGCAGGACAGGCAGCGGCACCCGGCGGGCCGAATAAATGTCCTCGGCGGCCCGTAGTTTGAGGACGCCTGGAACCTAGACACATGCCCAGTAAGGTCTGCGTGATGTAGAAAGGTGCCTACCTGTCTGCCAATCACACCTGGGAACAAATTAGTGGCCAGGATGGGTGTGGCCACTGCAAACTTGCTAAACCTGAATATTTAAACTTCCAAACAATGGAAGTTCTCTCCTTTCTTCCCCTCTCACAGGCCTGCCAGGTTCCTGGCTCTCCAGTGGCAGCATGGTGCACGGCCATGTTGGACTCCACATATGGACTAATAGCATTAATCTGGCCTGAAGGCTGAACTGCACCCGGCTGCAACATGGAACAAAAACTCTGGACGCTGGCCCTGTTTCTGGCTCTGCTGGAACCCTCAGCGGCACCTTTTCCAGGACTGGCTTGGGGGAAAAGGACTTTCGGACCTGAGAAATGTAACTCCACCCAAATAAGGCCTGTTTCCACATCCTGTCCTTCCATGAGAACCTTAGAAAATTCATTTTCTGAAGATGTGGCAAGACGCTCACTCCCATGACCAGGGAGTTTAATATCATCATTACATATTGTCTATAGCTGCTTTCAGGCTGCCGTGACACAGTTTAGTTGAGGTAGACACTTCAAAGCCTGTATATTTATTATTTGGCCTTTTACAGAAAAAGTGAAGTGTGCTGATTCCTTGCCTAGAAACTAATAACATTGGTGAATGAAACAAACATCTCTGCTTCCTGGTACATACCTATTGGCTGGGGTGGGCAGATATCAATAACAAACATATAAAGAGGTCAATAATATTTCATATTAGAGAGTAATAAATGATGTGGGGAAAAGAGAGCCGAGTAACAGGAATAGAGAATATGACGTGGGGGCCATTTTAAATAGAACAGAGTAGAGGAATTTGAGAAAGTAATACTTGAACAAATTTTTGAAGGACAGGAGGTGGTAACCATATGAATCAGGGGGTGGGGGGAATGTTCTTGTCTAAGAAGGCAGCTAAAGCAAATAACCCAAAGGAAGGAGCATGACTTGTGTGTTCAAGGAAGAATAGGAGGCTGATTTGGAAGAATAAGTGAGGAAAAGGTAGTTTTAACAATGAGGATTGTTTTCAATGGTACCAATGCTTGTTACTGCCAATAATTGCTGTAAAATATGAGCTTACAGATTTTTTTTATCATGCATGGTTAAGCAAGCATAATTTAAGAACTCCAAAGTCTAGTGTTAGTTTAGTAATATCCAGTTGCTACATATATCTCAATATATATTTCATATTACTGGAAAGGAGATTGGAATGGTGACATGATTTATAACAATATCCTGGAGAACATCTAAATGTAATAATATATGAGGTCACAGAGTGCCTGGAAAGTTCAAAGTCTTGAAAGGTTTGGCTAGGGCTCAAGAGTACTGAATACATTAAATAATACATTTTATATTATTGCCTTTATGCTTCAAGAGACTAAGCAATGTTTTCCTGATGAACTGAATAAATAATTATAGAATGAGAAAATTTGTAAAACAGAGAAATATAATGTGTACGTTCATAACAGATTTGTAGTCAAGAAAATTTCCAAGATTTGTTTTCAAAAGGATTTAGCACCAAGTGACTTTTACCAAGACAAAACAAAAGGCATATGGAAAAGACAGCAAAAGATTAAAGAAAGGATAAATAAGTATAAAAAACTGATTTTATATTGGGTGAAATAAAATGAGAAAAGTTTCACATTCCATCACTAAAGATACATTCCTTTAGAAAACACTTTTATGTTGAAAGAAAAAATTATTCTTAAGAATGGATCAAATTTTAAAATAATATTCTAAAGTATTAAATTATACGAAAAACTGAAAATGTGAATGCAGGTTAATAACAGTTGAGATTGAAAAAATGTTTTAGACAGTCTTAGGCAACACTGGTAAAGGCCTGACTCTTAGTTTATTACCAATTTCTCCTGTAGGCAAACTTTAATGCAGAAGATCAAAGAACACCTGGAAATCTATAGGTGGCCCATTTCCTGGAGCCAGAGGGGAACCACTTTGACAGTGAATAGTCACATTGCTATAAGCTAGCCTTTTTTCAATGACTCATTTAATGGGCACCAAAGCTGTATGAAGTAGATACTATTATTGCCTCTATATCACAGGTGAGAAAACTGAGGAAGTGAGATATTATGTAATTTGCCAAAGGTATAAAATCATAAATGGTGGAAAAGTAGGCCTCCAACTGTCCAGTGCAGCTCCAAAAAACCCACACTTAATTTTTAACCTATGCTGACTTAAGAGATGCCATTGTAGGGGTTCAGATTAAGCCCCCAAATAATCTGCATACCATTGAGGCACACCTGCGTCTTCTGCTGATTCTCTGTGATGATCAAACACTTCAGACCAGTTCCCACCCGTTCTTCTCTGTATACCCAAAGCAATGCCCCATTGAGCACCCCAAAGTTCTCCTCCTTCCCTTCAGACTCAATTGCTTACCTAAAATACAATCTGGATGTTAGTTCATCCCTGGGGTCATCCTTTCTGCCTCCATGTTTCTGCTAGTTTCCCATTTATTCCGCCTCTCCCAGAGAAAACCAGTTGAGTCCAAACAAGCAAAGGGATATAGCTCCACCAAGTCAAGGAATTAGGGATGGTGCATACAAAAACAAACCCCCACATTTCCTGTATAACTTGTCCTAATAGTGTAAAAAGAGCACGTTTTAATAACATTATTAATTTAACCACTGATAATTTTTTAATCAAAATTTGTAATTTTGCTTTCATATTACAGTCTGTTTTAAATATGTGGTAATTAAGGAACTGGTGAGAAGAAATAAGTTGTATTGACTAACAAATTAGTCCAGTGAAGGCTAGGGGGTGGAGTAATTAACATTTACTGAGCACTCATTAATGCCAAGCTTTATCTTTTAAAGGGGAGAAAAGGAGAGAAAACATCAAATAGGCTGACAACAGTAGAGAGGAAATGCAAAAAAGATAGCAGTCATGTAGATTATACAAGAAGTTCCTATCTGTGACTCAGACCTAAATTCTCATGCATTGGGCAGGACATAGGAATGAACTGGCAAGAAAAACCATATTCTTTCTACTTAAAGTTTTGTGTTTTGTGAGGACAAATGAGAGCAAGATATACTTCCAGAGTAACAGGACAACCCTGGTACAAATAGGGATAATGCAGTTTCTACTTGATTTATAATGTAATAAAATTCAATCCAGCTTTTAACATTTAACAGAGTAGCCAGAAATCTGGGCAAGAGAGAAAATTAAAATCATAAGTAGTTCTAATACAAAATACACCCTGACCTAGATTATATCAGGGATTATATGCAGAAATATTTTCTTCTTCATTAAATGTTGATTTTTATGTTTGTTCCCATCCTGGACCCAAAACACATATCTTGGTTTCTTGTCTTAGAAATGAGTTACCTAAGTTACAAATGATTATTTTGATAATGAAGGTTATTTTTGAGAAGGCATGCGCCATTTTTGTCTCTACATTAGCTATGGAGGATTTTAGACATTGATCTTATCAATGTGAAAAGTTGACATAAGCAGAGCCATTTTAAAACAGAGCTAAATCACCCATTCCAGAGGAACTGCCTTGCATATCTTACTCCTCAATTCTTTGGGATGTTTGTTCTGGTCAGAATAACTTGGACTGGGCCACAGCAGCATTGTAATTTCAAACAACTGTTTGCAAAGCTAACAGGAAAGCAGACACCCTATCACCAGACTAAAAGTTAAAGACATTCTTTAGAGTTAGCATCACCCCCTAATCAGAACACTATTTGGGCTCCAGCTGGTGTTGCTCAGCGGTTGAGCATCAGCTATGAACCAGGTGGTCATGGTTCCTTTAGATTCCTGGTCAGAGCACATGCCCAGGTTGCAGGCTCGATCCAGTAGGGGGCATGCAGGAGGCAGCCAATCAATGATTCTCTCATCATTGATGTTTCTATTGCTCCCTCCCTCTCCCTTCCTCTCTGAAATCAATAAAAAAAATATTTTTAATAATAGGGAAAAAAAAGGACACTATTTGGGCTCTGGCCTGAACCAGTGCTTCTCAAATAGCTATTCCTTTTTTATCTCAAATAAATGCGTGTTGCCTCTCACTTTGGCCTTTTATTTTTAAGTTAACATCTTCCAAAGGAGAGGAAAAGTATAATTTAGTAACAACTGACTCTAGCTGCTGACTCACTATCTCTAAGGTTTCAGGGAAAATCTTAATAGAGGCATGTCAGATGTATGGAATTTTAGAGCTGTAAGGAATCAGGTAATCTGCCTAATTTATATAATAATTGCACTGGTAGCATGCTACTCACTATCTGTCATTTTTAGATATTTTAAAAAGAAATGGGAAAAAAAAGTCAGCTTTCTTTTTAACCTAGATGTCATTTCACCAATTGAAAAAAAAAAAAAAAAAGAATTTACTCTCTGATGAGAAATGCCAAAACTGCCATTTAAAATCAGAGTGACTTGGAGACAGCTTCAATTGCTTATTTAAAAAAATTATGAGTGCCCTAGCTGGTTTGGTTCAGTGGATAAAGTATCGACCTGTGGACTGAAGGGTCCTAGGTTCGATTCCAGTCAAGTGCACATGCCCAGGTTGCGGGCTGGATCCCCAGTGTAGGGCCTGCGGGAGGCAGCCAATCGGTGGGTGGTTCTCTCTCATCATTGATGTTTCTATCTCTCCCTCTCTGAAATAAATAAAAATTTATTTTAAAAAATTCTGAGTGCCAATTCATAGTTGAGGATGCTTCCCTTTGCAGTATAACAGTGTCCCTTTGTTGATCTGCTTTAAGCCTTATCCATATGCACTGCAGTCAGTGAAGACATAAAATAGGTCAACTGTGAAACATTTTGAATATTGACATTTTAAATTATTTTTTAATACTCATAAAACCCTACCCCTGAGTTTGCTGAAATGTAGAGCTGTTTGTTTCATTCAGTTCATCAGATACCTAGTAGGAGGACATAATCACAAAGCTAGAAAAATGTGAAACACTCCAGGCTAGACATCTTAGGCTAATCATAATGCAGAAAATTTCTTCAAGAATTTGAGCACACAGCATTTCATAAGTAGTATCGCTACCAACTAATTTTTTTAAATGAAGATTATGAATTTCCCATGGTGAAATTAATGTCAGAGAGTCAACCTCATTTACAACAGAAAATGGTTATTTTGTCTTCTTTCTAATTCTAAATTAAATTAGCTTAGAACCTTTCTTCCCATTCTCTTCACCTACACATTTTTAATATTAGATATTGGTGGAACTGATTTAAATTTTTATCTCAAGTAAAAGAAAGGATTCTCTTCTCTACTAAACTAATTAATGATGCTCATTTTAATAGCAGATTTAATAAAATAATAAATTTCAGGGTACTAAAGCAGCAGAAACCAAAGGATGCTTTAAAGAACATATATTATATATTTTTATATATGTATTATATATTATATTGTTATCTTTTATTTTACAATGTATTATATTGCATATTATACTAATTTATTATAATTAATTTCAATCCAAGCTACCAACTCGAAGACCAGAGTACTGGCTAATGACAGTAAGGAAAATAGACAATTCATGTATCAGTCTTATTTACACTTCCATTTGGTAAAAGCATTTTCTGTCTATTCTAGTGTTCTTATCTTAGTTTTTAAAGTTTGAATTTCTATCTCTTTGGAAGTAGAAGAGAAGGATTTCCAATCTTTGTTGTATTCTTCTGATTTATGCTTCAACAGCAGAAGAGAAATTGGTGAGATTGGGCAAAAGGATGAAATATGGGGAGTTCAGCCTTTCCAACAGTTTCTCTTTTGAGATAATTTGATGTATTGATGCAGGCTTTTTCTTCTTGTTCTTTCTTCCATGTAAACATACCTGGACCAGAGCTTAGGCCTCAGCCGTGGGCAAACTACGGCCTGTGGGCCTGATCCGGCCCGTTCGGCTGTTCTATCCGGCCCGCGGAGCCGAAAGAGCGGAGGGTTCTCTTGCTCTCCCCTCCGCTCCTTTACTTTGAATTTATATTAGTTCACACAAACACTCCATCCATGCTTTTGTTCCGGCCCTCCAGTCTAGTTTAAGAACCCATTGTGGCCCTCGAGTCAAAAAGTTTGCCCACCCCTGGTAGCTCCAGCCTTCTAGAGAAGCAAATCATCTCCCTTTGTAATCCCGTTTTTGGGCCTTGATTGGTGTGATGCAGCAGTGTGCTTGCAGCAAGCTTAGAAAGCATGCACTCTACTGATCTGTTACAAACTGAATGCTTGTGTCCCCACCAAATTCATATATTAAAATCTAATCCTCAAGGTGATAAGTATTTGGAGGTGGGAGCTAATCAGTTAATCAGGGTAGAGCCCTTAGGAATGAGATTTTTAAGAAGAGGCCAGATAACTCACTTGCTCTCTTTCTGCCATATGAAAATATGACTAGAAATCAATAGTATGCAACCTAGAAAAGAGAGAGAGAGCCCTTACCTGCACCCAGCCATGCAGACACCCTTATCTTAAACTATTAGCCTCCAGAACTGTGAGAAGTGGATGCTTGTTGTTTATAAGCCAGCCAGTCCAAACAAGATCTAGGACAATGGAAGCCACTGGTATGTGCTGTCCTGTCCCATGTTTAGATTCCAATTGTTTAAGAACCTATAATTGGGAACTGTGTGAAAAGTTCACTCACATTTTTTTATTTAAACATGCTCTGCTTACTTACATCAATGTCCATATATGTGTTTGATAAACTGATATTTTTGGTGTGTTTTAAGCTTTACCAAGACACTTATTTTGTGATATTAATTGCTTATATTTGTGTGTGTGTGGTTTTTTGTTTTTTCATTCCTTATCTAGATTATAGATTCCTTCTTGGATAAAGCAATTAGCAATATAGAAGACACACAAAACACTTGATAGTTCACAGGTTAAAAATGATTATTTCAGAAAAATTAAATCCAAATGTATATCTAATGGTAGGATATAGTTCACTTTTACTATATATATATTTTATTTTTTATTTTTAAACTAAAGGCCCAATGCATGAAATTTGTGCAAGGGATTTGACCCTCGCAGCGGCAGTGGTGGCCTCGGCCCCTGCCCACCACAGCTTCCTCCAGAAGGTCGTCAGGAAGGACTTCTGGTCTAATTAGCATATTATGCTTTTATTATTATAGATATTTTTATTGATTTCAGAGCGGAAGGGAGAGGGAGAGAGAGATAGAAACATTAATGATGAGAGAGAATCATCGATTGGCTGCCTCCGGCACACCCCCTACTGGGGATCAAGCCTGCAACCTGGGCATGTGCCCCTGACCAGAATTGAACTCAAGACCCTTCAGTCTGCAGGCTGATGCTCTATCCACTGAGCAAAACCGGCTAGTGTTTACTATATTTTAATATTTTATTTTAGCTATTGGATAACTAACTTAAATGGGGCAACTGAAATTTTTAAATAATTACATAAGAAAATTTATAGTGTCAGTTGTATTATAAAAATGAAAATACTCCACATGACCCTGTTAACTTGAAAAATTATTCATTTTTTGAATTAAAAATACATTAGCTGAAATATTTTCCTATATAGATATATATACTCTATACAATCTATGATAAAATTTAGAAATCTTTATTTAAATTTTGGTACTAAAATGACTAGGTTGTATGCCAGGAACTCTATGAGTAAGCCATAGAAGGCTGAAAAGGAAAAGAGGACCCAAATAACAAGGCTTATGAGTTGAGGAGGCTCAACAGGATATGCATCTGCTCACCCATATTAAGTTATAAACAAAAACTTTTCTACAGCTTCTGACATTTGACTAATAATGCTTCATTAGGATGATGGATCCAAAGGTCTGCTTGATCTAAATTCTGTTCTGTGCTTGCTGATCATATTTCTGTTCATCAGTATCTGAGGGGTATGGAAATAGGGGCATGGGTGAAGAGCAATGAAATTATTTGTCAACTCTGTATTTCCTAAAAATGTTCCACCCAATAGTACAATAGTGGCATAAATAATTTGAACATAGAACATCAGAAATCTCATGCCAAGTCAGAACAGAGTTCTATCTCAGAAGGTTGGGAAGGAGTGCTTTTCCCAAATCACGAAATACATTTAAGCCATATATGAAAGCACCAGTTTTCAAAAGGCCAAATTTCTGTCATTGAACTCTAGTTTCATGCAACAAAGTGGAGTCATTTGAAAATTAGGAAGCATGCACCATTATGTCCCAGACCTTGTGTTGCCTCTAATAAGGCAAACATTTCACAATGGCATGTGATTCTCTAGACTGCAGCAAAATTCTCCCAGATGTCTTGCATACAATTAAAACAATCTGGTATAATCTATTTCAATTTGACAAAATGAAAACTATATTCTAGTTGGATATGTCTCTGAGGAAAAGTGCAGTTTTCCTAAGCTGTCATCTTTGATGAAAGTTCCAGGGGCTGCAGGATAATTATTAGATGTTATCAGTGATGTATAGAGAAAGAAAAGAAAATGTCTTTCGGACGGATTTAAATAAAATATGCTCAGGGGACTAATCCCATGTAGCAACAGACCGTGATTGTAAGCATATCACTGAACTGGATTACCATCTTGCCGGGTGGTCTCAGGGCTCTAAGGTAATAAATACTTCGAAAGAAAAAGAGGCCTTAAACATGAAGCAGCAGATTGTTTAATATCATTACATTCAGAAGTTCAAATATGAAGCTGTAACTGGATGTATTAATTTGAAAAAAAAATATGGTAGGTGCAAATGAAAAGGGAACTTCAAGAAAATAACAGAAGTCTTGAATAAATGACATATTATGTTCAATATAGATATAATTCTTAATTTCCATTAATAATAAACATCTAAAACTATCCACTAATACCTTCAGAATGGAATTAACTATTTTTCTCTGCACTGTAATTAGCCAAGGAATCTTAACAGTAAAATAAGATTGTATTGAAACTATTAATTCAAAAGTAGAATCTAACATCAGCATTGTGTTTAGCATCAATAATTCATTCAGTTTACTGAGGTACTAATATTCCTTACCCTTTGAGAATCATTCATGAGATCCTAATGACTTTAAAAATTTGATAGTTAGCAAGAAATAAATTATTTAATTTAGAATTTACCCTAATCCTATATAATAAAAGGCTAATATGCAAATTTCCCCTCAACCAGGAGTTTGACCAGGGGGTGGGGCCAGCCAACTGCCCACGGCCCCTCCCCCAGGCTGGCTCCACCCCCAATCAGCCCCCCTACCCTGATCTAAGGTGGGGCTGGCCAGCCAACTGCCCGTGGCCCCTCCCTCTAGCCAACCCAATTGGCCCTGAATTCATGCACCGGGCCTCTAGTCATTAATAATCACTTGGTGAATAAGTAGGAAAGGTAAAGAGGCATGTGATTTCCTGAGGACCAACAGACAAGGATCTTCCTGAGAAAATACAGGAAAATTTAGAGTTTCATATATAACCTGGCCAGTGTTGCTCAGTGGTTGAGCGTAGACCTATGAACCAGGATGTCATGATTCTATTCCCAGTCAGGGCACATGCCTGAGTTTCGGGCTCAATCAGTATATTTAGAACAGTATATTCATTTATTCATTAAATAAATATTAGAAAGTGTATGGGACATGTTTTATTTTATGCCCTGATTCTTAATACCTGAGACTGGGTGGCAGTAAACAAATGGAATGTCTTTATAGTGATACACAAACCCTTTATCACAAGCCTTTTATTGCCAAGAAAAGTCCCAAGGAATCGGCATAATGAAAGGATTATTAGTACTCTCCATAACTTCAGAGATTATCACACCATCCTTGTTTAAAGAGACAGCACTAGCCCTTTAGATTACTGGAAAAAGTACTAAATAATGAAAGACTATTATGCACTACAACAAGTGTGTAGCATCTTATTTCCTCCAAAAAAAGAGTACAAATATGTAAAATGTACTTAGTTTATCAGTAGGTATGGACCTTCTAATTTATATACAGGAAATGTATTCTTACAAAATGTCAATTTAATATTTATCTTTGGATGAACACTATTAAATAAATTGCAATTTCATTGTTCCAAAATATTTTGTTCAAGTGCATACCCTTCAATTCTTGAAGGAAAAATACATAGGGCTGGGAGAAATTGTGTTATTTGGTGTGAATTTTTAGTAGTTAAATGTTTCTGAGTAGAATAAGAATCAATTTTTTTTGCAGATTTTGGAACTGACAAAAGGAATAATGTTCATTTGCCTAATGACAGGAATGTCATGTTTTCAGAAAGCAGTACTTCTTTTCTTTATACATCTCTAAGATAGTGCACTTTGGTAACCAAACTTCAGGATACATAGTAAGAGAAGAATCATCAAATGGGGCAGATGGGGGGAGTCAACTCAAAGCAATTAACATGATTGTTATAAAGTCCTATAGTTTTCTAAGAATCAGATGATTTTTTTTTTACATATTAATATACACTAAAGCTTCTTCTTTTTTTTTTTTTTTTACATAGTTTGCCAGTTTGCTATGGCTCAGGAAAAAAAAAAATCGGCCATAGCTTTTGATATATTATCAAATGTATATCTATATTTATACCTATTATTCTAATTGAATATATGCAACTAAAATCAAGAATTTTCTATTCATTTGCAGTACAGGCAGGAAACTTAAAAAAAAAAAAAACATTACTAGTAAACACATACTTGTACTACTGGATTTGAATAAAGGTTAAACCCTAGCTCGTTTAGAGCATTGACCTGAGGACTGAAGGGTCCCAGGTTCAATTGCTGTCAAGGGTTGCAGGCTCAATCCCCAGTAGGGGGCGTGCTAATCAATGATTCTCTCTCATCATTGATGTTTCTATCTCTCCTTTTCCCTTCCTCTCTAAAATCAATAAAAAAATATATATGAAAAAGGTTTAAACAGTTAAATGGTAATACCTAATGCTTGGGAACAAGGATGTCTTGACATTTACTCCAAAAATGTTAAATTTGAGAATTTAAGAAAATAATTAGACATGCTAAATTTATTTGACATATAATTAACACATTGTGGACCAGTAATTTTATTGCTAGCTTTTCCCAGTGGCCAGATAAGTTTCTATTGAACGAGTACAAAAAAAACAAAAAAACAAAAACGTTTTACATAAATGTTAAAGGCACACTTTGAAATTAAATACCCATTGCATATTGAAGTTATTTATTACATGTTCTTACAAGCTAATATCTTTTTAAAGTATGATACTTTGTAAAACACTATGTAATATGAAGCAAGAATTCTCGTGATCTGTCTGCAATGTGTTAAGAAAAAATCAGAGTAAAAAAGTCATTATCATTTCAACTATATAAATGTGGGGTTAATATAGCCCAAAGAAATATGTTGGAGTAGTAGGGTAATGGGTAACATTTTTTTCTCTTCTGCCACTAGATAACTTTCATTAAAAAAAAAAATGATTACAATGTTCTGGTCAAGATGGCAGTGTAGGTAAACACAGTACTTGCTGCCTTCTACAACCACATCAAATTTACAACTAACCTACAGAACAACCATCATTCACAACCACCTGACATTTAGATGAATGGAAATCCTACAACTAGGAATTTAAAAAGAAGCAAATCAAGACTGGTGGGAGGGACAGAGATGGGGGCCAGAACTGAGGAACCAGTTGGTCCCACACCCACATATGGTTGTTTAAAATTGGGAGGGTTATCTTGGCTGTAGAGGTTTCCTTGAGGAGCGAGAGGTCGCAGCCCCACACCATGCCCCCTATCCCAGGGTTCCAGAGCTGGGAAGAGAAGTCCCTACAACTTCTGGCTATAAAATCCAGTAGGGATTGTGGCTGTGTAACAGGGAGGCTGCTGGAGTTCCAGGCAGTTCCTTTTAAAGGGCCCCCTTACAGACTTACTAGAACTCACTCCCTCTGAGTTCTAGCACTGGGGAAGCAACTTGAAAGTAACCTGGGGCATTCAGGGAGGAACTAACATGTCTGGAACCACGATGAGAGCTGGAGAAGCAGCTTTCTCCCAGACAGAAGTGCTGGCAGTGGCCAATGTTCCTTTGCTGAGCCCTATCCACCACAGAGCTCACAGACAGGCACCATATCTGAATCTCCATCAATCTGGCTCACACTTTTCACCCTGCCCTGGTGATTCCCTGAGACTCTGCCACTACTTGCAGGATCATCCAAGCCACTTCCAGTGGCTCTTCCATACAGCTGGTCTCTGTTGCCTCATGCTTGTAACTTTCCTAAAGTCTCTCAGACAAGCAGCAGCTAGCCTCAGCACGCCCCATAACTCTCAGTAAGTGGCCCTAGGCCCAGCACCAGGCCACCTTGGTTCACAGCTTAGCCTCTCTTGCACATCTCCAAGCACAAGACAAGAGGAGCCATCTACAGATTGCTTTATAGCTCATGCTAGGTGGCCCTAGGCAGGGCACAGGCACTGACTGACTTTGCATCTCCTGGAAGGCCACAGAGCCACTGCACCCAGTGGTCAGCTTTGACCACACCAGATTATAACACTACTACCTCTGGATTCAGTGAGCTCCAAAGGCCCACTGAAGCAAGTCCTGCTTCATAGAGTTGGCTCCTACACAGTGACGGCTCATCCTCACAACTGACTGGCCTGGGGATCAATCTCTCCCAGTGACACCAACATCAATCAATACCCAAATACAATAAGACAGTGCACATAGCTCACATAGGGGCACATCTTGAGTGCCCAGTTCAGGAGGCTGGGAAAGCTGAGTCACAGGGCCTCAAGACAAAGAGAGAATCTTAAAAGCAGCAAGAGAAAAGCAGTTAGTTACCAACAAGGGAGCACCCATATGACACCTACTACACAAGGGACACTCTACCAAGTCCAGGAGACATAGCAAATCTACCTAATCACATGAAAAAATACAGGGAAGCAGCCAAAATGTGGAGGCAGGGAAATATGTCACAAATGAAAAAACAGGATAAATCTCCAGGAAAAGAACTAAATGAAATGGAAGCAATAAAACTACCAGATACAGAGTTTAAAACAATGGTTATAAGGATGCTCAAGGAACTTAATGAGGACTTCAAGGAACTTACTGAGAACACCAACAACATAAAAAAGAACCAGTCAGAAATGTAGCATACACTAGCTGAAATAAAGAATAATTTACAGGGAATCAACAGTAGAGTAGAGACACTAAGAATCAAATCAGTGATTTGAAATATGAAGCAGCAAAAAACACCCAATCAGAAGAGAAAATGAAAAAAGTATCCAAATATGTGAAGACAGTGTACTAAGTAGCCTCTGGGACAACTTCAAGCATACCAACATTCACATTATGGGGGTGCTGAAAGGAGAAGAGAGGGAGCAAAAAATTGAAAAGCTATTTGAAAAAATAATGAGAGAAAACTTCCCTTGCCTGGTGAAAGAAATAGACATTTAAGTCCAGGAAGCACAGAGTGTCCCAGAAAAGATGAACCCAAAGAGGCTCACACCAAGACACATCATATTTAAAATGCCAAAGATTAAAGACAAAGAGAAAATCTTAAAAGCAGCAAGAGAAAAGCAGTTAGTTACTTACAAGGGAGTATCTTTAAGACTGTCAGCTGATTTCTCAAGAGAAATTTTGTAGGCCAGAGGGAGTGGCAAGAAATATTCAAAGTGATGAAAAGCAAGGACCTACAACCAAGATTACTCTACCCAGCAAATCTATCATGTAGAGTTGAAGGTCAGATAAAGAGCCTTCCAGATAAGAAAAAGCTAAAGGAGTTCATCACCACCAAACCAGTATTACATGAAATGTTAAAGGGTCTTCTTTAAGAAGAAGAAAAATATTAAAAATATGAATAAAATGGCAATAAGTACATATCTATCAACAACTGAATCTAAAAATCAAAATAAATGAGCAAGCAAAACAGAAACTGACTCACAGATACAGAGAACATTTTGATGGTTGCCAAAAGGGAGAGGGTAAGAAGGATGGGTGAAAAGGTGAAGAAATTTAGAAGTATAAATTAGTAGTTATAGTGTAGTGATGGGAGTATAAACCACAGAATAGGGAATATAATCAATAATATTATAATTATGTATAATGTCAGATGGGTTTGACACTTTCTCAGCATAATCACTTAATAAGTTTTATAATATCTAATCACTGGGGTGTACACCTGAAACTAGTAATATTGTATGTTAACTGTAATTGAAAAAATTAACAAATTAAAAAATACAAAAATATGGTTTAAAATATATTTTACCAACATTTACTCAATGTTATTGTTTTATGTAAAAAAAAAATACCCTCCATTACAATATACAAATGATGAGATTTCTTTAAGAAGCATTATTTTTGTTGTTATAATGATGATTGTGTTCATAAAGTTTCAAGGATGAAATATAGTGCTATTCATTCAACTTTAAGTTCAATTACATCAGACAGATGACATTAAACTTTCCAAGGGTATGTCTTCTCCAATATATTAGGGATATCAAACAAACTATGTAGCCAATCTTGAGCAGTATAACAGGCATAGTGTCATCTTTCTAGCAGCATGTCTACTTTTACTAAAATATGTCTATTGTGACAAAGTTCAGAGGAGGAAAAAATATAAAGACTCTCAACCATTAGAAAATCATATATATATATATATATATATATATATATATATATATATATATATAAAAGCCTAATATGCTAAGTGTCTGACTGTTCAACCAGTCTCTATGATGCACACTGACCACCAGGGGGCAGATGCTCCAACCAGTAGGTTAGCTTGCTGCTGGGGTCCAGCCAATCAGGACTGGGTGAGATGGGCTGGACATACCCTGGAGTCCTCCCACGGTGCCTCCGCAGCCCCGATCATGCACCAGTAGGGTCCCTCGGCCTGGCCTGTGCCCTCTCACAATCCAGGACTCCTCAGGATGTTGGAGAGCTGGTTTTGGCCGGATCCCTGGCCCCCCATGCACCGGGCCTCTAGTATACAAATATTTTTCTTAACAGATCATAAGATACTCTATGCAGTCCAAGATCTTAGCATACAAAATGATAGAGAACTATGAATAATACCTATTATTTTTAATTAAAAAGATCAGATTACCTGGGAAATAAAAATGAGCAAACACATTTCAATTGATTCTATCCTATCTCCTCTCCTTCGAAGAAGTCAGTTTTAAGCAAAGGCAATGTAGGTAGCAATCTTAACATATCCCTCAGTCTCTCATCTCCTGCTCATTAACTGACGGGAAAGGTCATTAATTGTGTTGAACCTTAGTTTCCCTATTTGCAACACAGTGAGAATAACAAAACCAACATAATTTACAGAATAACTGGGAACAGTAATGGAATGCAGGATGTATAAATGACTAAAAATTAAAATAAGTAAAGAATAATAGGAGGAAGCCCTTACACTGGACAGCTATTATATTGGGGCTAGATGTGTTTTACTCCTCAGCATTTCTTATTAAAAGTCATTTTCTCTTAAAAATAGTAATGTAGATAAGAGTTGCTACCAAACTAGTTTGCTCACAGATGAAGAATAACTGACAAATGTTGTGCAACTGAAAGGAGAGGAAGTGTGGGACAGCAGCCTCAAACAATGGGAGCCTTGACATACTGAATCAAGTTGATCTTGGCTGGCTGTCAAATAAACCAAGAACTGTGAAATGTACTAGGAATTGGGAATTTAATAAAAGAAAAATTGGCAAATATATCTGGAATGCTATAAGAATTTTAAGAAACTCTCATATCAAAGCAACCAAGTTCTTTAAACTTCAATAACTCTGAAACCCCTATCTATAACCACTGACTTGACATGGTCTATTTCCTTTGTTCCTCTCAGCCTGACACTCCACCAGTCTTTGCATGCTACAAACAGTGAGAAATAAATTGATTTAAGGAGCATTACAGTGGAACACTTTTCGCTTCTCCATAGCAAATAGTCAAATTTAATTTACATGTGAATAGATTATTTGAATGACATCGTGTAGTTTCATAACTTGGAGCAATTTATTTAATATCTTCAAGCCTCGACTCCCTTGATTATATAGAAAAATACTAGTAAAAGTATGACTGAAGGTGATGTGAGGGGCATATGCAAACTGCCTAGCATAATATTGACACATAGTATGGGCACTTATTTGCCTCATATACTTCTGTTTTTTGTACTTTCACAAATATAGGTTACAAATGTTTGTTGTTTTTTAATTTATTTTTAATCTTCCAAATATAGGTTTTACAGCAATTGTTCTTTTTCCTGTGCCATTAGCTTCCCCATAGCTACTTTCAATTACTAATTTCACATTATAGACCATGTCTTCTAAAAAATTTACACGAACAATCACATTGTATTATTTCAAATCTTTTTTCTTGAAAAAAAAAATGAGAAGCAGACTACATTAGCACTACCTAAATTAAAAAAAAAAATCATTGTTTGCTAATGCTGTTTCCTTATGTGGTTTTTAAATTTCTAGAATATTTTGGATTCTAATCAATTTTAACTTTGCCCTTTCCTCTTTGCTTCTATAATTTCTTTTGATTCCTAGTCTTCAGATAATTTTATAGTTCTGCTTTCACCTCTGTATTGTCGTCACTGTTTACGGTGGCACCCATCTTGCATTTAAGACCCCTGTTTCATGTCTCTACCCCTGGTTCATTTGAACTTCCTTCATTAAATTGCACACCAAAAACCACACTCCCTGTTTCTCCTTTTCTTCCAGTCTTGCATTTGCCAAATCATACAATTTAATAATAGGATATTATCTTGCTTTATTTTCTAAAGGTTTATTTAACAAATGTAGGAACAAGAACCATGATATAAATTATATTCATTCCTTCAAACACTCCCTGAATGCCCACCCACTTTGCTGACAAGGCCCTGTCATTAAGGAGCTCATCAATGAGAAAGGAGCTCATTAATGAGAAAGGAACAGAAGTCAAGGTAAAGCCACATTAGAGTGTGATAGGACAGCAAATAAGCAGGGCACTTAAACCCAAGCTTCTTGGTGGGAACGAGTCCTGAGTAAACGCTGAATCCTCCACTTTATTCTTTTTTTAAAAAATATGTTTTTATTGATTTGAGAGAGAGGAATGGAGAGGGGGAGAGAAATAAACATCTTTATTGCAGAAGCCAGTGGCCATATAGCTATCAGACAAAACAGTTCTTCACAGCAATCCCATACAGGCAGCCGCACACCGGCTGGTAAATACATATCTTTCCCGCACAGTAGTAGCAGACTCTTTACCCCCAGTTATTATCTGAGCAGCTGTGGGCTGCCCCCTAGACTCACTCCCTCACATAGCAGCGGCACCTGAGTTCTCTGCCTCAGCAGCTTCTCCTTTCTCCCTTGCCCAGCACACTGGCTGGTCTCTGTAGCCTCACATAGTAACTACCTATGAGCTTCTCTCTCAGCACATTGGCTGGTTAATTACATGTATGATACTCCTGAAACAAATAAGGCCAGCTGCCAACAATGACATCAATCATTCTGGCTACAGAAGGGCAGAATGACCATGAGATTGTTGTGCTTGCTGAGCACCTGCACATAGTTCTTGGACCTGTGTATGGTATCTTAGCCTTGAACATTCTGATTACAAGTCCCAGGCTCAGAGTGGCCTTGACCATCCAGTGCACTCTAAACAGGGTCCTCACAGGTCAACACTCAATCACTGAGCCACAGCGGCTGGTGTGAGAAATGGCTCACCTGTCCAAATTTCAAATGACAGACTGGGAAACAGAAACATGGTGAAATGAGACTTTTAATAACACTCTCCAGAGTGGACATCCATTATACAGGAACACACATGGGTTAGGGAACATAGCCTTTGTATTTAGTTCCTCCCTAGTTCCTCATTGGCTGAGTACTATTTGGTCACCTGTTTCCTAATACATCACCTAGGTCTTGCTGTCTCCCATTGGGCCATTTAAAATATTAGGCTGAGACCTTTCTAGATGTCTCCACCTCTCCTCTCTAGCTGAGGCAGACCCCTGGGGGGGTTTCCAACATGTTGGCCCATGTGCACAGGTTTTGTTTCTACATCCTCTTCCCTCCTCCCCACATTCTGCTTGCCCTGGGAAAATTCAGCAAATTCCATCAGAAGCTGGCAATCTGGAGATGGATCACAGAGGTTCATTTCTTATACCAGGATCAAAGCACTTTTCAAAAATTAAGTTTCATTTAATATCCTTAGTTGAAAGGAGTGTCCATGAAAAAAACTGACATGGTAAGAGATATGACATTAAACGATGTGTGATGTCCATGCCCTTTCTGAGGAAAGCCACCATACTCACCTCCGTGGCTGTGAGAAGGTGCTGAAAGTGACTGCTCTGATATATCTACCTGTGTTGCCGCACACTGACTCCCAACTTGCTGCCCTGACTCCCAAGTCTGATTGCTACTACCAGGCTAAACAATCAATAAACAGGAGCTACTGTTTTCATCCTGGTATTGATATGGAGCAAAGGAGCACTGTGGTATCTTGTATAGCCCTAACCTCACAGCGTTGGAATTTTGAAATGTTTGATGTAATAGGGGAAAAAAATATGTTCATGCAATCAGACAGACTGCTTCAAATCCTAACTCTATCCATTATTATGCAGATGAACAAATCACTTAATCCTTCTGAATTTCAGTTTTATTATAGATGAACTAGAAGTATTAATATGTACTTCTCAATTTTATTATAAAAATTAAAGGCAATAATAAACCTCAAGCATTATCAGAGCACTTGTCAAAGAGTAGGAACTCAGTAAATAATGGCCACTGTTATTAAAATTATCTGTTCTTGTCTGTCTCCCTCATTTGAATGCTAGCCCTTAGAAAGAGACTGACGAAGCCCTATATCTTGTTAACCCTTGCTATAGTCAAGCTCAGGCTGTGCTTTAAAAATTTTAGATAATTTATTGTGAAAGAGAACACTGGAACATTTTATATGAATTTTTTAATATATAATTTATTTTTATATATGTGTATGTTGCAGATATATATATATATATAACATCTATAGTGCATATATATACATACATTATATACACACATATATATATCTTATATATATATTACTGTGATATATATATATATATATATATATACATATATATATATATATATATATATCACAGTAATTCAGGGATATGATTTGTACTCCCCTCCACCCCACCCCCTCGAGTCTAAGTCTTTGGCTATCTTTGTGTCCTATTTACTACTAAAATAGTTTTATTTGGTAAATTACTCCAAGCACTAGAATCTCGATTGGTAAAATAAAATAATAAAAAATAAAGGGAAAACTACTAAATTATATGGCATACCTTATAGAAGAAATGAAAATATCCAAAATATCCAAAAGCATTAGGTATAAATTAATTTCAGCTACATGCCTAATTTGGCAATAATATGGCTGCATGCTCCTTTTAAAACATATTTGTCTTGAAGGTAAAACACCTTCATACTGGCATTGAAATCATACCACAATTATTTTCCTATATCCATGCAATACTGCAGTATGACCACACTCTGTGATAAAGACAAACAAATGTCTAGGATTGACAAGGCAAGTGTGGCATAAGAGTAAAGATTATACCTTTTTGGCAGTTCTTCATCAGGGTACTGAACTGTGTAAGGAATGGAGGCTAATCCCTATTATGTATCATGGGATATTGTTACATTCACACTACATCTGTCTCAGTGACTGACAGGAGAGTAATTGCTGCTGAGATAAGCCTTTTCTGGAATATATGCAATTAATTCGCTTGAGAAAAAGAAAGTAGACTGCCACTTTAATAATGTTTAAGTATACCTAATCTATTTCTTTTCTGTTCCTAATGTTTCCTAAATATGAAAAAGAAAGAGGATTTTAAAGTACTTACAGCTGTCTGTTCTTATGTAAATCATGCATGGGCCTGTAATATTCTATCTCAAAATGACTAGCATGAAATACCATAAATTATAATAGAATGTAGAACAAGTGGGGAATTCCTTTTAAGATTAATTCAAGATATGGTTTTCATGCTAAAAGAATGTTTCTCTTATCAAGAAGAAATTATTCTGTTATTAAAGCTTCAAGGGCATACAATTTTATTCAATTTGAATTCTACATGTATTTTTAAACCAAATCAAAATTACTCCTCTCCAGATTCTTGATAAAGTGCTCTTTAGTCATATATATTTCCTAGAGTATTTTATTTGTAATTCCCCTTTATTATGCACAGTAACCTGATTATACATAATGCTATACTTCCTGTTCTTCAATGGCCTCCAACTTTTCAAAATTCAACAATTCTACAAGTATCTTTATGCAGCCCCATACTTGACTATCAAAATGTTAACAAATGAGCTGAGAGCTTGGCTTACATTTAAATTAAATACATTTCATTTTAAAAGGATGAGGAGAAATTGTTTATATGCTTACATTCAAATAAGAATATAATTTTCAATATTTGCTTTGAATGAGAATAAAGGTTTAATAACAAACACAATTTTTTTAAAAAAAATTTATATGATTTTTCTCCAGTTAGCCTTCACATTGCAAGAGGAAGTGTTCAACTCAGTAATGTACCTGCTATGTTATATAGCTGGAACAGATCATTTTTATAACCCTCTTTTATAAAAATAACTTTCTTCAAATAATAATAATGACACCAAATAGATATTAGCAATGGCCAAGAAAAGAAATATAGCTAGTTAAACCTTTGTTGTATTGAACTTTGTAAATAGTATGTCAAAAGTAATACTTTAATAAACAAAGTTTATTAAGAGTCTACAAAAGATACAATCTTGATAACTACTGAATTGTGCTCTGATGTAACATGTAACATTTTTTATTAGTGCATTAGTTTCAAAACATACAATTTAGTGTACAAAAGTTCAGAATTAAATATATTAAAATGTACAAACTTAAATTTATAAGTGAGAGGGAACAGGGTTTGTTACAACAAAATATGCCTCTTTGGGATACTGGTTATGTTAAACTGGCTGTTTTAAGAAAAATACTCCAGAAGAACCTCTGACCTTTCCCCCTAACTGTCTAAAAGGAATTTAGATAGAGGACCTCCCCACGGAAAGGAGATACCATCAGTTTCCTATGAAGGAGTGTGATAGGGAGGAATATAGCAAGGCCTATTGTTCCAAGTAAGTCCTCTCTGTTAAAGATGGCCCAGCAAACATTTGTTTACCAAACATTTTTTTCATCTCCTTGTGAGATGCCTTTCTGACCACTGAAGTTCCAGACCATACCACCCCCACCTTCTCCGTAGCTCTAGATGGACCATAAGCATCAACTATCAGATTTGGCCTCCAGTCCCATTCTTATGGCATCTCCATGTGTTCATATACAATGAATTTGCTAATGTTCTCTTATTGATTTGCCTCACGTCAATTTGATTAGTCCAGTCAGAAGAATGCACCATTATCCCCCCCAACAATATATGCCTCACAGTTCTCACTCCATTTGCCTGAGTCTTAAATAAAAATACTCTAAATGTTTACTTCAAATGACTGAACTGAAGTAACTCAAGCTTCATTCTTTCATCTTTACAATAACTATGCTCTCATTTATTTAGAATTTAGTGTTGAATACATTAATATGTAGTACCAAAGAGTTAGAAAAAAAATGATCTTAAAGTTTACTAGATAATTCTGAACTGTATGTTTAAACTCTAACTGGAAATCAATTATCTTTTATTTAAAAATATGTTTATTAAGGGATAAGTATTAAAAGTGTGATAATTAAAATGATTATCCTATCTAATAAAAGAGAAACATGCAAATTGACCATACCTCTGCTACTCCCACAAGCCACGCCCACCAACCAATCAGGAGCGAATATGCAAATTAACCCAACCAAAATGGCGGTTAATTTGCATATCCAGGCACTGGAAGCCAAGCACTGCAGAAGGGAGCGAAGCTGTGGAGAAGCAAGCGGGGTGGCCCAGACAGGAGGGAAGCAGGTGGGTCAGTGGAGAAGGGAGGGAAGCAGGTGGGGCGGCAGAGAAGGCCACAGGAAGCCCTATTCTTGCAGGAATAGGCCCGAGGAAGCCCTATTCTTACAGGAATCTTCCTGCAATGGGCCTCTAGTAAAATATAAAATTCAGTCAAAAGCTGGAGTTACTAATTTAAAATTTAGGACCACAACAAATATTTTCATGAAGAAGTCTCATCACTATCATTTTTAGAATTGTTGACATATGATAATAGTAAATACAGATGACTTTTAGTCATTTGTATTATTGTTTTAAATGCCTTAGAATCAATGTATCCACTCATTGATTAGCCTATAAACATGTGGTAGTTAAGCTAAACATGTACTAGCTTTCACTACCTTCTGACAAGTATAAATGTTGTCATGTTGGTAAACAGAGGAGGATTATGAAAGCAAACATGGGAAGTATTTTTGTTTTGTCTTGTTTTATTCTTTCCTTATTGTTTTAATGAGGATGGTATTAAAGTGTATAGTTATTCTTAGATAGAGCTAACAAACTTTTATGCCCAGAAAACTTGATTTTGGGTGAACAGTTTAAACTGGCCTTTTAAATAGAAATATATTGTTTTCATTTAAAAAAAATTTATTGATTTCAGAGAGGAAGGGAGAGAGAGAGAGAGAAACATCAATGATGAGAGAGAATCATCAATTGGTTGCCTTCTGCACTCCCCACACTGGGGATTGAGCCTGCAACTTGGGCATGTGCCCTGACCAGGAATTGAACCAGGACCTCCTGGTTCATAGGTTGATGCTCAACCACTGATCCATGCCAGCCAGGTGAAATATATTGTTTTTTAAAATTATACTGTAAAAAGCTACAGCTGGTACTTTTTACTCAGCTCAGCTAGAAACTGAATAAAAGTTTCCAAAGGGGCCGAAACCGGTTTGGCTCAGTGGATAGAGCGTCGGCCTGCGGACTGAAGGGTCCCGGGTTCGATTCCGGTCAAGGGCATGTACCTTGGTTGCGGGCACATCCCCAGTGGGAGGTGTGCAGGAGGCAGCTGATCGATGTTTCTCTCTCATCGATGTTTCTAGCTCTCTATCCCTCTCCCTTCCTCTCTGTAAAATATCAATAAAATATATTTAAAATAAAAAAAAAAAGTTTCCAAAGGGAGAAGTCTGAAATGGTAGAAATTATAAAAGCTTAGAATTACTGATAACCATTTTTCTAATGTGGTTATTCATATAAATTCACTAAATCTATTTGACAGAGTATAAGTAATAGGCATCCACATTGGTATAACAAAACATTCAGTCCATAGTATGGTGTATTGATCCTAATTAGGGTAATTAAATTTCACTATTCACAGTCTTAGGTCTCACTAAAGTTATTGTTATTTGTAAGTTACCTTCAATTTATTTAAAAATATTTTGAATCAATACATAAATACCAAATACACTTTCTGACATCATACAGAAAATACTTTTTACCCAGACTATGAAACCATTTATCAGGTTAATAATCATTTATAAAAAAATACCTTCCTCCCCAAAACACAAGGCAGCACTTCACCAGGAACATTCATGATAAATCTCTTGTGTTTTTTTAGGCACAAGAAAGTGGTATTTCACTGTTCCTCAGTTTCTTCCTAACAATAAAATTACACTGTATTTTCATTGTGACCTTCACCAAGCCTGAGAAAAAAATCTGAAACTTTCTTATGAGAAAACTATTTTCTGCATTACATCATGAAATTTAATAGTTAGAAGTTAAATATAAGGTTAAATATGTAATTAATTTAAATACTTTTTATTATAATTGATTCTAATTAAGTATTCTTACGTTTAACCATTATGTTTAGACTTTTGGTCTAAAGCTACACCTGTGCATTCAATGTCTAAACCTACACCTATGCAGTAAAAGTAAATCCATAAAAATCCCCAAATCTTTGTGCTATGTGGGAGATTTATTTCTAGTATTCAAGTTGAATATATTCTACAAAATAAACACAAACTTATATTTGAATATATTTAAACATTATTTATTTGCTTAAAGTCCCTATCACTCCTGACTTCAAATGTTGGTTTATATTCATGCCTTTAAAATCTTGCCTGATCAACATGATGTTGAACAATTTTCAGTAAAGTGTGTGTTATAGATTTTCATCTCATTTTCTATTCTGAACTAATAATACATAGGTCTTAGCAAACATTTTGTCTAGATTTTTTGGTTTATTTGATTAATTTTTATTCTTACATGTGACTGTGTCAATCACAATCTTACAGAGAATTTTAATGTGGAAAAAACAGTAAAATCATAACTGCTACCATAAAATAGTTGTAAAGGGGCATAATTCCATAAGACCTCTCTGATACTCTTATTTCCCTGTTACAAACTAAATGCTTGTGTTCCCCCAAATTGACTTATTTAAGTCCTAAGCCCCAATGTAATAGTGTTTGGAGGTGAGAACTTTGGAGGGCATTTGGCTTAGATGAGGTCATGAAGGTGAGGGCCTCAGGACAGAATTAGTGTCTTTATGAGAAGAGGAACAGTCACAAGAGCCCTCTCTCCCTCCCTGTGTGCATGCACCAAGGGAAGGGTTGTGAGGACATATGGAGGAAACAGCTGTCAAAAATCAAAAAGGGGGCTCTCACCAGACACTGAATCTGCCAACATCTTGGACTTTCCGCCTCCAGAACTGCAATAAATGTCTGTTGTTTAAGCCATTCAGTTATGGTATTTTGTCATAGTAGTCCAAGCAGACTAAGGCATTCCCCCAACACACACACACACACACACACACACACACCACAGCATGAAACCCACTAAAATCAATCTACATTCTTCATTTATTTTCCCAAGAGAGATGTCTGATTTTTTTTATTGTAAAAGGAATATATGTATACTTGTTATTAAAAGTGAAACACTAGCTGAAACCAGTTTGGCTCAGTGGATAGAGCATCGGCCTGTGGACTGAAAGGTCCCAGGTTCAATTCCGGTCAAGGGCACGTACCTTTGTTGCGGGCACATCCCCAGTAGGAGGTGTGCAGGAGGCAGCTGATCGATGTTTCTCTCTCATCGATGTTTCTAACTCTATCCCTCTCCCTTCCTCTCTGTAAAATATCAATAAAATATATTTTAAAAAAAGTGAAATACTACTAAATTATATAGAACAGAATCTAAACCTTCTCATATTACCTAAAGATAATTATTAATTATACTAGACTTTTTCTCCATGTATATTTTATACAATGTTATGCTATTTGCAGTTCTCCCCATTTCATTTTATAAATGCACAGTTATGTAAATATATATTATTGACATATGCTATCATTATATATTATAATGTAATCAAACTCATTATTGATGAATATTTATTTTTCCATGTTTTAGTATTATCTTATTATTTGACAATTGAAAAAAAACTGAGGCCAGAAGAAAGATAACTAAATATAGTCACATAGGCACACTCATATTCTGATTTTTTATACCACCATATTCAGTCAGTCTCCTATTCATGTAGAGAAAGATAAGGCCAGGAAGATGAAAAGAATTAGTGCCTCCTTGCTCTAGTTCTTATATAATCTTCTAACCTAACACAAAGTTGATCAAACCTGGTGTATACCTTGGGGCTTCATGTAATGTGGCTGCCACTGAAGCCTTGATAAAAAAAAAAATGAATTGTGGAGGGGGAGACTGCATAATACAATTACCATTTTGGATTTGCTCATCAGAGGGTTCATGAACAAAGAGTCTCAAAAGAAGATGGTATCCTGAATACAATTTCCTGACACTACTATCTCCCAAGCTGACACTAATTTCTTGTAGGCTGAAGCAGGAAGGCAAGGCTAAGAGGCACATGTGGGACAGTTCAGGTTCTGATGGGTGTTGAGAAGACAGGAATCTCAAGACTGTTCTCCTGGAGGCTTAACTTCAGTCATTGGACAAGCACCAATAAGCCTGGGTTAACAATGAAAAAATCAAGGTTCTGGAGAGAAAACAGCTGATGGAATATATCCACCCTTGCAAGAAAGGTGATACTTTCCTAATTTTTCATCCTAGGAGGATCTGCAGAGTATTTTTGGCTGGGAGAACTGCAGAGTAGCCACCTACACTGGTCAGTTGTTTAACATTTGTAACTGAAGAGACCTCATGGTGTCACAAAAGAAAGCCAATGACTAATATCCTTCAAGTTTATTCATTGTTACCAGCCAACAAAAGCAGGTTCTATTGTGCCTTTGACCATCTCTGGTTTAAATTTTTTATTTTATTTTTTTTTTACCTGAGTACTGAGGACAAAGAGAGAAATAAACAAGCCAAAGAAAGTAATTGTGGATCTTAAGGGGACCAAATATCCTAGGAAGGAAGGACAAGCGAGATATTAAGGACAGGCTATTTACAGTGCAATAGAAATGCTGCCCACAAAAATGACAAATTAACAACACCAAATGCTATGCATATTTAACAGTATATAATGAAAACATTAAAATTATTTTCCAGATTTAAAAATAATTTCTATATTTTAATATTTACTAGACTATAAAAGTATAGTCATTGTTGAGAATCTAATTAGTGGCTTAGAATATTAATGGAAAAAAATTCAGCTAAATATAAAATAGTTCAATACTAAAAGAAAAATATAAGGGACTTGAAAGAGAGATCAATAAGATCAAATATGGACATACGAATTTCAAGAGAAAAAGTATTCTATAATTTGAAGGAAGACTTGAATGGACAGAACAGGATTACTGATACCAGTCATAATTAAGGGAAAAAAAATAGTCACACACCTAGGTAAACCATGGAAAAAGGTCATGTGCAACACCCAAATTTAAAAAACCATGGAATGTTATTTACTAAGGAAAAAGAACCAAGACTTAAAAATACTATGCTTTGACTTGGTATCTGTCTTAGTCAGCTCAGGCTGCCATAACAAAATATCTCAGACTGCGTGTCTTAAAAAACAAGTTAAGACTGGCCAGTGTAGCTCAGTGGTTGGACATCAACCTATAAACCAGGAGGTCACAGTTCAATTCCTCATCAGGGTACATGCCTGGGTTGTGGGCTCCATCCCCAGGATGGGGTATGCAGGAGGCAGCTGATCGACGATTCTCATCATTTATGTTTCTATCTCTCCCTTCCTCTCTAAAATCAATAAAAATATATATATATATATATTTCTTAAAATGTTAATTTTCTCAGTTCTGGAGGGTAGAAGTCCAAGGTCAGGGTTCCCACGTGGTCAGGTCCTACTAATGGCTCGCTTGCTGGCTTGTAGGCAGCTGTCGTTTTTGTTTTCACTTGGCCTTTCCTCTGTGCCTGGCAATGGAGAGAATAGCTTTCTCTCTTTTTATCTTATTATAAGGCCACTAAATCCTATCAATTTAGGACTCCACACTTAACACTTTACTTAATCTTAATTAACTCCTAAAAGCCCTATCCCATATACAGTCACATTGGGGGTAGGGCTTCAACATATGAATTTGGGGGTATACAATTCAATCCATAGCAGCATCCTTTATCTTTTAAGGCAAAGAGATATTCAAAGATTTAGATACCATATCATCAATACCCCATTGAAAGGAAACATTTGGGAAAGGATTCTAATCAAACCATAAATGAATCAGAAGAGTCTATATAATAAGATGAAAAGGAAAGCAAGGAGTAATGTGTAATAAATCTTAAACTACTAGTACATATAATCTATCTATATATATAATAGAGAAATATGCAAATTGTCCATTACAGCATCACGTCACCACCGGCTCAGCAGGCTGCATCCCCACCCTCTGTTCAGGCAGCTGCAAGGCCTGAGGTAGGATAGGATCAAATAGGAGGGAATAAGAAAGGAGAGGGAGAGGAAGGAAGGCCTGCATGCAGACAGGCCTAGAGGAGAAACAGAAATACAGAAAGGAAACAAGAAAAAGATGCAGGAACGGAAAAGGGAAGGAAACTCAGGGCTGCACACTCAGGGGAGCCTCACCCAGACGCGGGAGGAGGGCGGTGGCGGCCATTGGCGGGGAGGCTCCCACGGGTCCAGGACAGAGTGGAGGACAGTCCGAGGCCTTCTGGGCAGAGGTGCTCCTGCTTCCCAGCAGCAGAGCCCGGGCGTGCGGGCCTCAGCCACCCTCAATGGGCTGGGCGTCCTGGGCAGGGAATGGGAGCAGGATGGTGGCAGCGAGGCCGGGGAAGGGGGGATGGCAAACACCTGGCTGGGGCTGAGCCCTAGGCTGGGGGTTAACGTGCCTCCCCCCTCCCCCGCAATGGAAGCTTTAAGAAGGGAAGGAGGGAGGGAAGAACTTTATAAAGGAGTCAGTAGAGAGCAGAATTAAAGAAGGAAAGAGGATGTGTGAGTGAACGGTAGGAGCTGTAATGAAAATCAAGTATAGTTGTGTACTGGGGACAGATTTTAAAAGTAGGAGTCAGAAAAGAAAAAAGATAAATGATAGTGAATAATTAGGCAGGCAGATAGATCTATAGATATTAAAACAGTGGAAGTAAGTAGAGAAGAATGTATGGGAAAGGTAGGATGAGAGAGAAAGAGGGAGGGAAGAAAAGTTTTAAAGGGGAGCCAGTAGAGCTTAAAGGAGAATGGGAAGAAGGAAGAAATGGAGGAGGGAGCAAAGCAGGTCTGAGGGAGGAAGTGAAGAAAAAAATTAAGGTGGTAAGGAAGGGAAAGGGGAGGGAGGGCAGGGGTAAAGATAAAGGAAAGAAGAAATGTAGAGATGGAGGGAGGGTAGGAGAAAGATGGGAAGAAGGATGATGGAACAGTAGTAGGAAATAAGGAGGAAAGAAAAGTGTATAAATGATGAGTCAGTAGGAAAAAGTGTTACATAAAGGAGAGAGAAAAATTGTGTGAGAGGGAGAAGCCAATAAGGAAGTCAAATACAATTGTGTGTGAAGGGGATAAGATAAAAAAAAAAGTTAATAGGGGCGACCAGGCCAGCAGGGCAGTTAGGGGGATCAGGCAGGCAGGCAGAGTGGTTAGGGCAGGCAGGCAGGTGAGTGGTTAGGAGCCAGGGCTCCCAGATTGGAGAGGGTGCAGGTCAGGCTGAGGGACACCCCCATGCACAAATTTTGTGCACCAGGACTCTAGTCCTATGTAATAAAAGAGTAATATGCAAATTAACCATCACTCCGCTATACCCACAAGTCATGCCCACCAGCCAATCAGGAGCGAGTATGCAAATTAACCCAACCAAGATGGCTGCAGCCATGGAGTGAGCAGGAGGCTTGGGTTTCCCCAGCAATGGAGGAAGCCAAACTTTCCCCACACCCTGGCAGGCCCAGGTCTCCACTCCAGGCTACAAAGTTTCAATTGTAGAAGATAAATAAATCCCAGATACCAGGGCCTCTGGTTGATTCACTGGGGGGGTGGCCAGCCTGCAAACCACAACAGGCCCCTCGCCCAGGCTGCCACACATCCCAAGGGAACCCCCACCCTGATCCGGAACACCCTTCAGGGCAAACCAGCTGGCCCCCAACAGTGCACCAGGCCTCTATCCTATCTAATAAAAGAGTAATATGCAAAGTGACCATCACTCCAACACACAAGATGGCTGCCCCAATGTGGTCAAAGATGGCTGCCCCCATTTGGACACAAGATGGCTGCCACAAGATGGCCAGCAGGGGAGGGCAGTTGGGGAGTGACCAGGCTGGCAGAGGAGGGAAGTTGGGGGCAACTGGGCCTGCAGGGAAGGGCATTTGGGGAGGACCCAGGCCTGCAGGGGAGAGCAGTTGGGGGGAACCAGGCCTGCAGGGGAGGGCAGTTAGGGGCAAACAGGCTGGCAGGGGAGCAGTTAGGCATCAATCAGGCTGGCAGGGGAGTGTTTAGCGGGTGATCAGGCTGGCAGGCAAAAGCGGTTAGGGGCAGTCAGGAAGGCAGGCAGGCAAGCAGTTGGGATCGTGCCTAAACAGGCAGTCAGACATCCCTTAAGGGGTCCCAGATTGGAGAGGGTGCAGGCTGGGCTGAGGGACACACCCCCTGTGCATGAATTTCATGCACCGGGCCTCTAGTTTAGATATAAATAGACAATACCATGATTAAGGGTTTGCAAATATAAGCCATATTTAAGCTTTCATAAGAGAAGAAATACCTTTCAAAGGAAAACCAACTAATAAAAGAACTGAAGTCACTAAAAGTCCTCAACAAGCTCAACAAAATTCATGTAAGTTTCTACGGGAGAGAGAAAAGGAAAATAAAACATTTTAAAGATCTAATTTGATGTGTGAGTAGTCTTAAACTTGATAATTTCAAACGTTGTTTGGCTTATTCGATTTTTGTGTGAACACACTTTGTAAGACCAATACAAGATATAATTTACTATCAACATACAAAATACTATTTATATACCTCATTCCACATAGGCACCACTAGCCTATGCCCTTCACATTACCTCATAGCAGGGCAGAGGAGATTTTGTTATGTTATAAAGCAGTAGGGAATAATCACCCCATGTATAAACTAGTTCCTTCAGGTTTACCAAACAAAAAAATTCCTTCCTGGAAAGAACATTTCTTTTTCTCTCCAATTGTTGCCACTCCACATATACAACCCAGGACATTCTAATATTCTAATATTTAATAAATATTTGTCCCTCATTTGTTGAGTAAAATAAGAAAGAAGTTATTACTTCCAGATACAATGGTACATAGCTATAATTAAATTTAGTACCTCTTCCTCCAAGAAAAGTCCTGTGTTGGCTGACTTAGAAAATGAGGCACAAGTGTATCTTTCTACTTTAAATCTGAATTACCCAAATTGACTACAAGCTGACCCTTGAACAGCATGGGTTTGAACTGCTCGAGTTCACTTATATAAGGATTTTAAACATTTCTAAATCAGAAATAACACTATGCTCATGAGATCGATAATCAGCACTGATGCAATCATGGAACAGTCTAATAAAGGTCAAGTCTCAGTAAACATGTTGTCAGTTGCTAAGTCAATAAAATATGCTCTAAATTTGCCTGCCATCTTACAAACATGTTAAACTTTCTCAGAAGCTTAATGGTCTATAAAATCTGTTTTGTCATTTAATTATATTTAATGATTACATTATACATTATTGTTAAGGCAATCAAATCTCTAGTCAAATCTGAAACCATCATAAGTTGAAAACACATACTTCGAAACGTAATGTCCAGTACTTGTTACCTACCAAATGTGTTTTCATGCTATAAAAGTATGATTACCTTTTTATGATATCACAGTTAAAAAACACACCCTGAAAATATGAACTCTATACAGTTAATATTTTTGTATAATATTTTCATCTGGGATTTATATAAAATAATATCTATATTAATAAGTATCATTAGGAATTTATGGTAGTTTTATGAAAATAAAAAGTAAAATCTGGTTTTGTTTACAGGATGAATGAGTAATTTGCTTTATATTACACTAGGGGCCCACTACATGAATTCTTGCACTTTGAAAGGAACTGTGGGCTCTGAGGCTGCAGTGGGCATAGGGGTGGGTCTCGGCCCATCCTCTGCACCCCCTCCTGGCCCCTCCCCGCCAAGCCCCTAGTCCCCTGTCTGCCAGCAGCCCCGCTCCCGCTGCCACTGCTCCCACACACTTATGGCGCCAGCCCTGCTCACACCCGCTGATGACGTAGAGCGATCAGGACTGGTGTAGGACACCAATAGCAGGTGCAAGCGGCAGCTCTGGCACCAGCAGCAGGTGTGAGAACCAGGAGGGACCACGACACAAGGGAGCAAAGAATTTTCAGTAACCACCAGAGGTTTGCCCTGATGACAGTGACTGGCGCCCCGCCTTGGTCTGGTGCCTCTGCTCACCTGCTCCACCATCCCGCCAGCCAACGCCCACCATGTTCTGTGCTCTGCCACCTGCTGCTGGCTACCGCTATGTTCCACACGCACTCCCTGGTGGTCAGCGCATGTCATAGTGACCGGTTGTTGGGTTGTTCGGCTGTTCTGCCGTCTGGTCTATTTGCATATTAGGGTTTTATATACTGTATATAGATATTTGTAACTCTAGGTATAGTAGAGTTAAATCATATACTTTACAAAGTAAAATGTGGCTGTATCCTTCACAATTTTTCATAGATTTAACTGAAATGTCTAACTTTGGTTCAGTGATCTGTTTCTGAAATTATATCAAGTTTAATACATAATATAAAATGTGCTATTTTTCAGACTGTCAAATCCTTATTACTGCAGGATTACAAAATGGACAGTCAGATTGAATCACTAACCATGTATAAATAATAATAGTATTAATAAATAAATTGTTATAGGGCTTATAGCAAATAATCTTGCAAAGAAAACACACTTGTGGGGCAAATACTGTCACTTACCAGCTCTTCCTGAAGTTGGGAAATGAGTTCATCCTTCTCTTTCAGCTGCAGTTTCAACATTGAGCAGTCATCTTTCATTATGTCCTATAAAAACATCAAAGAGACAGCATAATAGGCTTAGCCCTTTCACTTTGCTCTTGATAAGGAAAGTCAGCTTCACACAGAGGGAGATAATTGCATCTGACTAATGAAAGTGAAATCTCCTCTACACTATGATAATTCATAACATTCTAAGTTGCAAAATAAGCTAATTCATCCAAAAATATTATGCTACAAATGACATACACCCCTGTGTTTTTCCTTATATCAGTCCTTTTCTTTGGATGTCCATTTGTCCATTTTGTTCCTGAAGACAGAAACCTAGAGGTCATCCTAAATTCTTCCACCCATTCCTGTGCATACGTATCAGTGTAATAAAAACGCCTACATTCTAAAAGAGACACTTTACCATTTGTTCCCTTGCTGTAAGTAAATATTAGTTCTCAAACCAATGGTCATGTTATAGTCTTTATCTTCAATGATTTCACTATAACATTTGTCCCTTTCACTAGCAATCTGTGGACATTTAATCTTTATACTCTACATGTATACTCAGCCACATCGATGGCATGTCTTACCTGTCTTCCAAGCTCCAACCCATGAATAAAACTACTTACTGAGCATATATTCATTGTCCTATATACATTTACACTCAATCTGTTGTAGGAATCCAGGGCAGGAGGAATAGGGAAACTGACGCAAAAGTTAAAACAAGACCAAACAATGTGGGCAATTTGCAGCCAGATGGTAACTAACGAACCATTATCTTCCCCAGCCAAGGACACAGAGCAAATGGTTTAAAAAACCTCCCTAAGGAGAGAATGCAGAAAGGGAGGGGGAAAGGGGAAAGGGAAAATGGGCCATTTTACTTCCTAAGCAGAGAAGCCAGCAGTCTCAGTGCTTGGCAAGATCAAGTTGCTAGGTGCTTCTCATGATTTTTGGGAAGGCCACAACTAAGTTAAAAAAAAAAGGGACCCTGAGACTTAACCTATACCAAACTATTCAACAAAAGAATTTTGGGACCTATACACAGGAGGGTGTGTAATGAATGCCACAGACCCCAACCAAACTTGCTCTTCAGATTAGCTGAGAGCCCGTCTGTGCTTCATAAGCCAGATGTATAGGTTTGCTTGCTTTGCTTTTGCTTTTTTCAATAAAGATGCATGCCTTAATTGTTTTAATAAATTGGCTTTTCACAATGCAGTCAAGGTCTTTCATATAAACTCATGTGTATGAAAAGACAATGATAAAGATTGGGGACAGCCCCCCTCTGCCACTAGCTCAGGGGGCTGTCCAGTGACACCTCTCTGGTGTTAGTGAGAGTTGCCTATAATAAATCTTTATTTCAACATCCTTTCCCTACATCAAAGCTTTACTTCTACTTATTTCTCCCAATATGTTTTCCAAAATGACCAGGAAGTCATCCTATGCTCTCAGTTCTTGTTCACTAGAAACCAAATCTGGTACTACACTCTTTTTTAATTTTTTTTATTTTTAATTGAATTGATTGGGATGCCATTGGTTAATAAAATTATATAGGTTTCAAGTGTGAAATTCTATAATGTCATTTATATATTATATTATGTGTTCACCGCCCCGTCAAGTCTCTTTCTATTACCATTTATTCCCCCTTTACATTCTTCTACCTCCCACCACCCTCTTTCAGTGTGGTAATCACCATACTGTTGTCTGTGACTATGAGTCTTGTTTGCTTTTTCTTTGTTAAATCCCCTCACTGTTTTCACCCAGCCCCCCAACACTCCTCCCACCTGATTGGTACCAAACTCTTTAATCTCTATTTCCTTGATGTTTCTTGGACATGAGTTAACTTTCTCTAGGTACTCATTGCTTCTTACCTGACTTACTGCATTAAGTCTCTAAACTGGTTCTCTATCACTTCCCCTATCTACCAGAAATATTTTTCTAAATGGGAATTAATTATATCACTTATTAATTTAACAGCAAATCACTTTCTCTTTCAGAGGAAAAAAAAGTCAAAACTCTTTGGCATAGCATAGTGCCTTTTCTTGTCTGCTATTGCTTGTATCTGGGGTTTCAAAGTTTTTCAGCTCCAACTTTACCACCTTGGCTCACCCACAGAACAGAAACGTAAAAATATTTCCTGTCTTGTTGCTTTACACATGCATGTCTCTAGATTACACTGTCATTGTCCCACTGCAACCCTTTGTCCTCCTCAAATTTCTCATGCTGGGAGAGGCATTTCTGAAAGGGTTAAAGGGAATAAAACAGGGCAGAGAAAAACTTACTGTGCTTAGCAGATATCTTGCAGAAAACTTGCAGCCCTGAGCACAGCATAGCTCAGATAACCAGACGACACCTGGCATGGGAGGAAACAAGGACGGACCAGACCCTATGTCAGCAGAGCGGCCTACAGCCAGCAAAAAATTAATAAAAACCCATCTCTCCCTGCTCTCTTCGCTGATGCCTTTCTCGGTCTCAGCCCACCTGCACCCAGGTGTTGGGAATAAAATCTCTTTTAATATATTATGGCCTCATGCCATAGGTGCGTGACCCCGGCTCACTCCAAACCTTTCATTTTCAAGCATTACTCCTTATTCTACTAGGGAGCTTTCCCTTGTTGGCTGACTTATGTATCCCTAGAGAGCAAGGACATGCTCCATACCATCTAAATCATAGATCATCCTATATAATAATCCTATATAATAAAGCGGTAGTATGCAAATTGACCCTCACACCCTCACATCACAAGACAGCCACCCCCACGTTGTCACAAGATGGCTGCCCCATGTCATCACAAGATGGCTGCCCCCATGTTGTCACAAGATAGCCACCCCCATGTCATCATAAGATGGCCATCCCCACATTGTCACAAGATGGCTGGCAGGGGAGGGCAGTTGGGGGGGACCAGGCCTGCAGGGGAGGACAGCTGGGGGTGAGGGGGCCGGCAGGGGAGCAGTTAGGCATCAATCAGGCCAGCAGGTAAGCAGTTAGGGGGCTATCAGGCAGCCAGGCAGGCGAGTGGTTAGGAGCCAGCAGTCCCGGATTGTGACAGGGATGCCCAACTGCCAGTTTAGGCCTGATCCCACAGTGATCCAGCCTAAACTGCCAATCAGACATCCCCTGAGGGCTCCCAGATTGGAGAGGTTGCAGGCTGGGCTGAGGGACAACCCCCAGTGCATGAATTTTGTGCACCAGGCCTCTAGTTTCATATAATACTAATACTTCAAGTGTTATTTGCTTGTGCCACAGCCTCACTGGACTAGTTCTCTCCCACCCCCACCATCTTAGTGGCTAGACTGCAGGCATAACTCCTTTGTTTTAATGAGCACCACTTTATTGAGCTGCACACACAGATGTTGTGTTTTTTACTAATTGAAGGCAACACTCTCCACCAGCAAAAAATATTACGGGTTTCTATTTTTCAATATTCACTTTATTGCATTGGCCTGGAACCAAACCTGCAATGTCTCTGAGGTATGCCTTTATTTCACCAAACATTATAACTGACAAACATAATACGCTCAAATCCACCTTTCCTTCTCATAAAATTACCAAACAAACAGTATTAACATTAGGAGAATTCTCACTTTTTCTGAATCTGTTAACCTTATCTGAGCTGACAACAAAGAAAACAGCTAATGGATTAAAGAAAATAGAATACTTGCTTATTCTGGTTCTCATGTTAATTTCTTCTTCACACGAAGCAATCTAGAACATATGTTTCAAATTTACTAATATCTCCTTCCATGTGCTATGTGCTGGAAACCAGCTTGACTGGGAGACGCTAATTATCTCTGTTCCTTTTCTTTTGTAATAGTTCTATTCCTTCCCTAAAATAGAGTTTTAGGGATACAGTTTATATTCATCATTTTTAACATTTGTATAGAGTCTAAATATTACATGTTACACTGTTAATGGCAAAAGGCTTAACTTGCTCCACAATGCAAAGAAATATTAGCAGGCTTATGAGGCACGTAAGAAAACCTTGATGTTTCTGAGAATAAGAGGGTCAAATCCTGGCTTCTTCAGTTAAGCAGCCCTGTGTCTCTGAACTTCTTTGAGCCCCATGGACATTTCTGTGGAGACTAGTGATAACACCAGGCTACAAATTATCTGACATAAACTAGTTTATATTCCCCAAATTTTTAATAACTAACTCCCTTCATACAATAAAATGCCACAGGTTGGGTTCTCCAGGAAACAAATACTTAGGTGAAGTTAAGGGTGCAAAATGTTCATTAGAGAGTAAATCCACATGAAAAGAAAAGGAGAAGAACCAGAACTGAGCAGAAGTTTAGTTGGGCCATGAGTCCTATCTCACAAATCCTCTGCCCATTGAAGGAGGGGCTCCATAGCCAACACTGCCGTTCAGAAGAACCCCAGGTTGAGGGAGAATGGGTGGCTCTTATACCACTTCCTCCAGTTCAGCCATTGGTTAGGCGAAATCTCAAGGGAACTAGATCTCAGCTTGTTACTTTACTCATTGTCTCAGATAAACTTGACTTCAGCTGAGGCAGGCCCTACAGGCACTAATAGCTAGATCAGTCAGCTAACCACAGGACTTGCAGCTGGGCAGTGAGTCCTTCACTGGAAGGGGATCTGAGCCTCAGCCTGGATCTACTACAATGGCTTTATGTTGATTAGTTATCAACATTTTTTCATATATTAATTTATATTTTGTTGATTAATTAGTTTAAAATGAAATATTTATCTATATTTTAGCTAATAAACATTGTAAAGAAACTTGGTCTTCCAAAAAATTTTCACTTCTCACAGTTCTGTGATTTCACTCCTGGGGAACTGTTTCAAGAAGCTCAGAAACTCACAGCTTTAAATCAGACAGGGGCTAACATATCGTTTGCATTTAATTATGGGATAACACATTAACTATCATATGTCATTAGAAGCCATTTTTAAAAACCTTATCTATTAATGTCTTTGAAAATAAATATTAGTTATCTAGCATTTGTTTTTAGTCAATATACTGTGGTATATATCTGTTCAATGCAAAAATGAAAGCCCTTCAGTAATTCTTACTCTGAGATGAAGGCGGGCAGCAATTTCCCTCCATATTCTCACTATATTTTCAAAATTCTAGGGCACATTTGGCAGGATAATATATTGAATTAGAAATCATATCGATGTGTAGAACTAACTGGATTTTAATATTCTTGGTTTTCAAAATAAGGACATTACATTAACATGAAGGCTAATGTAACCAATGTAACCTTGCATTTATTTCAATGGATATTATTCACAAATAGGGAAACCATAATTTAATAAATATAGCATCCTCTGTTTCATTGAAGGATAATTAATTTTTAGGGCTAAAATTCAATTACTTCCTAATTCAATAATTATTCATAAATATGGAACTCATAACATGGTAGATTGAAGATAGCTACAAATCCTATGATATTATTCCTACTGAAGGATGGAGTTTAATCCTTCTTTTTGGACCTGGGATGGTCTTAACTGACTTGCTTAACCAATAGAATACAACGCAAGTAACTCTGCATGACTTTCAGGGTTATATCAGAAAAGACCTTTCAGCTTCCACAGTGGGTCTCTGAGAATGCTTGCTCTCAGTTTATTCTCTTGCAGAAAGAACCCACCAGTCATGCTTCCCTTGACAGCGTTGTATGAGCTGCCAAAGGACACCCAGTATTAATTGCCAGCCGAGAGTCATCTTGCACATCCAACTCAGGTGATCAAAGCTCCTGCCAATATCTCACCATAACTACCTGAGTAGAATCATTTGCAAATTCCTGACTTATAAAAATTATGAAAATAAAAGTATAGTTTTAAGCTACTAAGTTATGGGATGATTGGTTATAGAGATTATCAGAACATATGGACAAACTTCAAATTATTAGAATTCGTGTAAATTGAGTCATTATAGTTTTATAAAAATGTATGGAGCTAATTTTAAAAATAAAATATGTTGTGATTTACTTATGATTTTGGTATTTAAGTTATGTTATATTTAGTGTAAATTTCAAGTAGATAATTTGATTCATAAAAAGAATATTTATGTTCTCATTATATAAACTACCAGAGATTCAGAAATACAAATATAAAAATTCCTTACAAATTATCTGATTTTCGTACTTTTATAAATTTGACAAGTTAAGAGCCAGATACCCATATATTTGGGAATTTTGTCCTGGAGCTGACTTCAGTCCCATTTATTCTATAATTTATTTTTGCCTGGAATTAGAATCACCTTTTTGTTTAAGACCAGTGTATAAACAGAAAGCAAGTACCATAAAATTAAAAATAAGTACAATCTGTAAATCACCTTGAAAGTGATCATATACTGAAATTAGAAATGCAGATTTTTAAAAAAATCAAATCATTTATAACTCACAAACCTCCCCATAGTTCCTCAGGTAAAATTATAAATATAACTCTTTGCTACAAGTTAGAAAAGCAAGTTAAAATTGGTATTGAGTCATCATGGCTCTCTATTTATAGACTTTTGTTCATCTCTCTGAAGGGCTTTACTTTATGACTTACATACTGTTCCCTTATTCTTATCAATGAAAAGGTCAAAGGATTAAATGGAAACAGGCAACTCTATCTGAGTAAACAATGACATAATGTTATGAACAAGTGGAAAAAAAGGAAAGAAAAAAATGGGAATATGGTAGTAGAGGACAGCAGGGCAGACTTTAGAGCGTACAAAAATGTTAATAAATTGACAGTATTCTGCAGCTCTACCTAAATAATGGACCTCATAATTCTTATGTTAACTTAGCTTTTAAGTAGCAGGCTATGTGCAACATAAACAGGACTATATGAGAAACTGCTTTTCAAATACTGAAAGCAAGGTCAATAAAAATAGGACCCTAATTTTTTATTATTTAGTATAAAACAATTAAAAATATATAAAGCATTTCAATACAATAATTGCTACATGATGCTATAACATTAAGTTTCTTTCCTTTTATTTTTTCTCCCTTTATTTTACTTTATTTTATTATATTCCATCACCATTTGTCCCCCAAGTACCCCTTTCCGCCTCCATCTATCCTCTCCTCCTGCATTAAATTAAATAAAAAGAGATTCTATATTCTAGATTTGACTATACATTTAAGAGATGTACTAACACTCCATTGATGTACACTGTGCCTTTTTCCCTAAATATCGTTTTCATAGAAATATAAAAATAAAAAAGGCATAATAGATGCTCAAAGTGTTCAAAGTGAGTATCTTAGCAATGTATTTTTTTGCTTGTAAATCAAATCAGAAAACATGACATTATCCCTCCTCACAGTATTATATTGGCTATGTTTTTTCAAGCAATTAAATACAAGATTGTTTGGATATCAGCATAATTTTTACAGCAAGTATTACTTTTTGAAATCTTAAGACTTCTTACTGATTTCCATCACTCAGAAGGTAATGACAACAATGTCATAATTGTATAAGAGCTTTCTAATTTATAAAACACTTTCATGTACAAAATTTCTTTTTTTGCTATCATAATATTTCTTGACCAATTTTTTTTAATCAAAATTATATAATTCTAGGCCAAGTAGGGCTTTAGGTATACAAATGAAGCAGAAAAGACAGTTGTAGCAAAAGTCAAGAAAAAGAAAACCATTAATAATACCAGGACCCTTAAGTTGTGTTCATTACTTAATGTATTCCTACATTTTTTTGAATACTTAAAAACATTAGCCTATACTTAGAAACTTGCTAAGATTTTAAAACAGTTCCAGGAGACCTTGAGCTTGTCATTCCAAGTTATTAGAGCCCTCTTAGATACCCTTTCTTGCATTAATAAGAAAAAATGGTGTTGCGTAACTCATGTAATGTAATGTACTACATCTTACTTATCTTTTTCTGTACAGTAAGAAAATAGCATGTTAACCTGTCATGATTCTTATAAAAATGTTTATTCAAAGTTTTCACTGTTCTTTTCTTTATTTCATACAGTTTAATTTGTGTAAATTAAATTTTAAAAGCAAACATCGGTATTTCATTTTCTAAAGTTTTTAAATGATGGTACATAATTTTTAGATATAAGGATATGAAACAAATTCCTCAGGGTCATAGGATGAGTTAGTAGGTATCACAGATTAGTTTCCTGATTTCTTAAACCCCTGGGTTTCATCGAAATCAATTATAAATCACACTGAAAACATAAATGGCTTTATAATCTCTTCAACAATGAGCTTCCCTCCAGAGAAAGTCAAAAGTGATAAAAGTAATATTAATTCATATTGTCCCATTAAACTTGCTTGATACAAAATTCACAGGGAAAGACATGTCCTTAAGAGGTTCTGAGATTTCCTGATACCAGCATTATTTTCTCTCACAGAAGATAGGCAAAATTATTACATTATACCTTATTTATTTTTATACCTTATTACTTAAACAAAGCAAGCAATTGTTTAAGTGATCCTTCCCACAATATATACTATATATGAAAAAATAAAATAAACTGGTTAAAAACACACTCTTAAAAGTTCCTGTTATGAAGGCATGTTTACTTGCTTTTCATGTTTTAAGTAAGAAATAGAGAGTATGAACTTAGTTTTTGGGAATAAAATATAATAAAAAACATCACACATATCCCACTCCCCATCCAGAAGTGTATAATTCAGTTGCTTTATTTTGTTTTGTTTAAAATGCTGTCTTGACCCTGGCAGAGGCCAGTTAGTTCCTCTTCTTGAACAGCTGATTAAATCCACATCCCAAACACTTCCCTATTGGGCCCTGCCCCTTCAGGCCCATTATGTACCACCAGCCCAGGTACTAAGCAACTCAGGACAGACTGTATGCCCCAGAGCTCTTGAAATTATTCAAATTAGTCAGTCCTCAGGGAGCCCCAGAGGAACCTATCTAATTACATCTTGCTAACCATTCATAAACTGCGCCCTATGGCTCTAGTTTGCTGTTATTCTGTCCTGCATGGCCCTGCCTTTCTGCCATCCTTCTGGGGCAAGAGCTGAGCCAGCTCTTGAGCCCGGAACATTTATGCCAATTCAGATGGAGGGAAGGAAAATGTGGGTAATATTGGGCACTGCTTGGCAATACATATGTATCTTTTGCATAATAAAGGGATAGTAAAGCCATTTTAGTTTTATGTTTTAATAAAGGAGAGTCAAAAACTCCAGAGGAGGACATCATAATATTAGCAGATCCTAAATATTTTGTAGTATCTTGTTTTATGGGGTGCTGCTGAATTGTGACATTGATGTGAAGAATGCAGAAATATGCTAAGTAATGCTTTAGGGGTGTTTATCAAGGATTCTAGCATAAATGTAGAATCGTGAAGATGGGATAAAGCAGAGAGCTCAACATTATGCTGTACAGGAATTATGGACAATGTGACTTAATTTAAGTAGTGGTTTTAGGCAGTCTGGGAGGTCAGCAAAATAAGCTGCAAAAAAAGCAAAGAACATTAGCTGAAGCTACAGATAACAGCTACAAAACACAAACCAGTGTCAGATATTAAGGAAAAAAGTAAAAGTTATGCTTTGTTCTGTTTAGAGCACCAATGGATAACAATGGCATACACAGTAGTATCTTCAAGTACTCATTATATGTACATTGTTAAGCAGGAGTCTTTAAAATGGCCTGCATATGAATTAGAAAAAAATAGATTTTTTAACTTATGAAGTACTAGTAGATATACTTTTGAATAGTTGCTTATATAGTGAATGCCTGCATACTGTGCCTGAATGCATAATTAACTTCCATCAAAAATCAAAATTTTGGCTTAAAGGTTATAGAAATTAAAGTTAAGAGTACTTCAAAGTTTCAGATTATAATTGAATGGCGTTAAACTATACTAAAAACTTTCATCTACTGTAGAAAAAAAACTACAAATCTAGCCATGTTTTTCATGTTGCCTCTTTCTGTTTCTCAATCTAGGCAGAGAAGACTTTATTGGAATCTTGGTTGTGTCACAACTTATCTGTGTGACCTTGAATAAATAAATTACTAATAGAGAAAATACAATTTACTGAAATAATCCCAAATACTTCACATACATGTCAGTGGCTAATCACCTTTACCAAGTATAAGTATTTCTCTCTTAACCTCATCCAGCTCGGCTGGAGAGCGGACAGGAATCCTGAGTAGGGGCGACGGGGAATTGAGAAAATGAAAGAGACACAGAGACAGTAGGAAAAACTGAGACCGGGTGGGGCAGCTGGCCCTCTGATAGAGAGACAGTGACCCAGAGCCGGTGCAGTGCGTTTATTTTATGTAGTATGATTCCAGGAAGTTTTACTAGAGTTAAGACAAAGGAATTATGTGAAATCATGGTTAAAGATCAAGCTATAATTCTTCATTCTTGTGGCTTCTATGTAGCTGTCACTCCTGGCTGAGCCCGGATAATTGTGTCTGTTCCTTGTGTCTGGCTGAACTTAAATAATGAAACCGACCCCCTGGCACCTGAGCTAAGGGTCAGGCTGACAACATACCTGCCTCTGGCACAGTATGTTTCCAGGATGTGGCTCTGCCAACACCACTGGACTCAGCTGACAATAATTAAAGAAATGCTTATGTGCCTTCCCAGAGGCTCTCTACAACCAGGGAAGTGTTACCACATTTTTCAGTGTTTTAAGAATGTTCCTATACTATCAAACTAAAAATAATCATTATTAAATTAAACTCAAGTCTGCATTATTACAAAACCACTGGATCTCAGTTGTAGTTTATACTATTTCCTGGAGTTTCTATTTTCTTCATAAATGGGGATCATGGTACTTTTCTTCCCACAGACTCATTAAAAACCATATAAAGAAAACCACAGTTAGGCTGTGATAGGTAGAATGTGTAAAACAGCACCACAAAGTTCTCTTGCCCTCATCTCCAGAATGCGTGAATAGGACAAGATATCATTCTTATGGTTATATTATGCTTTATGGTACAGTTTACCTTAAAATAGGTAAATTATCTGGGTGGGTCTAATCTAGTCAAATGAATCCCCAAGAATCACATAAGAATGAAGGCAGAGATAGTCAAAGCATAAGAAGGACTTAACTCAGGAAAGCTGTTCTGAGGATTGAGAGAGTCCCCATGAGAAGAAAGACAAATTTTAAGGAGATATGAGAAGCCTCCAGTTAACAGCCAGCCAGAAAAGGGGACCTTAAACCTATAATGCCAAGGAATTAAATTCTCCCAATAACAGAAATGGGCTTGGAAGAGATCCCAGAATGCAGCTGGCCAACACCTTAATTTCAGCCGTGGGAGACTTACAAAACTTAAGAGTGGGAGGGAAAAAATGAGAGTAGAGTCAAGAATCACACTAAGTTTCTGGCAGATCTTCTGGGTGAATGCAATTACTGCTCACTCCTATTGAGAGCAAATACAATTTGAGGTGAAAGAATCTAAGATGAGGAAAAGACGAGTTGTAACATCCAGCTGAAGAAATAAAATATGCACTGGTTTTGTAGGTAGGGGCTCAGAAGAGAGAGTTCTGGTCAGCAAATGGAGGTTTGGGAATCACCAGTATATCGATGTAGTGGACAATAAATAATAGGAAAAAGGTGAAGAAAACTGCAATATATCAGTTTGAGAACAAAGAAAGCATGGTGTTAGAATAGCCATAGCAGGAAATACCTTTAAGAAGGAGAGAGAGGTTGATGATACTGTTGTAACACAGATAAAGTAAAAATAAGGGCTCCCCAAAAAGCCACTTTTTGATAAGTGTTAGAAGCAGACTCCAGGTTACAGTGGGCTGAGAACTAAACTAAAGAAGTAAACTAAAGTACAGTTATGTACTTATCAAAATGCAAGCCCCTTCCAAGAAATGAAGGATAGTAGCTAATCAGGTTGAGATGGGGTCCGTGTGTGCATGCGTGTGTGCGTGCGTGCGTGCGTGCGTGTGTGTGTGTGTGTGTGTGTGATTTTAGATGGAAAAGCTTGAACTGGCATAAAGACTGATGGGAACGATTCAGCAAGGAGGGAGAAGTTAAAAACACAGGAGAAAGAAGAAATAAATAAAGGAGGGAAACTCTTCAAGTGTTAAGAGATGAGATCAATTTTATAGGAGAAAATATTAGCTTTCAGGTGGCAGAGAAATATCCATGAACAGAAAGAAATGAAATAATCTTCTGTTGATGGTGCTTCAATGGAAAATATTCTGTTTCTAAAAAAAACTTGAACCATTTAACAGACTGTTAAGACTAGAATATGTCCCCTCAAAAGTCACATGTTGAAGTACAAATGCCCGGTGCCTCAGAATGCAACCTTGTTTGGAAATCAGTCACTGCAGAGGTAATTGGTTAAGATAAGAAAATACTGAAATACTATAGGCCTCTAACCCAATAGATGGGTGTTTTACTATAAAGAAGAAATCTGGACGCAAAGAAATGAGCATGGGGAGAATGCCACCTGAACGTTGGAGTTATGCTGTCACAAACCAAGGAACTGTCAGAAGTTGGGAGCGAGACCAGGAACAGATCCTTCCCTAATGCCTTCAAAAGGAGCATAGCTGTACTAGTAGACACCTTTCTCTTGGAATTCTATCCTCTAAAACTCTAAGACAATACTAGTAAATCTCTGGTGATTAAGCTACTTAGTTTGTGATAGTTTGTTACAACAGACCTAGGAATCAAACACATAGACATAACATAAGTTCAACTGCTACACCTTCATATAGATCATATATAAACTAGAAGCCCGGTGCATGAAATTTGTGCACTTGAGGGGGTCCTTCAGCCCAGCCTGCGCCCTCTCACAGTCCAGGGAGCAGGCCTAAGCCAGCAGTGGGACATCCTTAGCGCTGCCGCCACTGCCATTGGGATTGCCAGCTTGAGCCCAGCTTCTGGTTGAGTGGCACTCCCCCTATGGGAGCACACTAACCACCAAGGGGCAGCTCCTGCGTTGGACTTATCAGCATATCTAAGATAACATTAGTTCTTTATCCTTTGTTATAAACATAGTCTATCCTTATCCTTGCACATTTAGTCACTACTTGATTCTTGAGCAAGTGAAGAGGTGCATGTATCTATGCAAGTCTGTACCTGACGCAGTATTTTTGCCTTTATGTAACAATCACCTAAGCATTTAAATGAATCCCAAAACTTCCCGTTGTGGACTTTCCTGCAGATACTAGGGCAGCCAGTTAGGAAGCACCACCACATCCTTGCAACTTGAGGTTCATCAAAATGTGTAGACAAGTCAATCACATCCAAGTCCAATTCACTTTGCTAATCAGTATGTGATGAAGTTCATGGAGCAATTGTTCAGATTCCTTTTCACATATAATCAAAGTGTAGTTAAGAAAAATATCACCTCCAGACATGGGAGAAAATGTAAATAAATGCCTTGATACCCACACCCATCTTCATCCCATCCTCATCCCATCCCAGTGCTGCTAATTAAAAGAAGACATTCTTGAAGACTAAAAATTAGCAGCCATACTGTAGATGTCCAGCATGAGAATGTCTAAATGCTGAAAGCAACCTAAGTATACAACAATTAAAGAATTATTATTAAATGATGGTAAATCTATTAAATGAAATTTGTGCAATTTTTAAGAATGATGATTACAAAATCTATGTGGTTAAATGAAAAAATATATACCCTTGTAAATATATAAATAAAATAAATACTTTTCACAAATCTGAAAATACACAAAATTATGACAATTATTTTGTTACGGTTGTGGGTTTATGTGTGATTTCAAATTTTTTATTTTCTAAATTTTCAGTAATGTGCTTGCGATATTAAAGGTGCTATATCCTAGAAAAATATATATATGAAAAACAAAATATTTATGCAAAGGTGTTGAGCAATCACGTGACCTAGTGAATCCATGGCATAAATGGTACTGTCTCAGAATAATACTGTTTTCAAAAGAAACGATTCCAGGCCCATAAAAAGAGTTCCACAATGACGAGAGATCTTCATTTGTGCATCCTGAACAACATGATTAGAACACGAAGTTCGTAAGAATAATTTGTACTATTACTCTCTTTTCTGCCAGTTTCCCTGATACTCCCTGGCTGCTCTCTCCCCCAAGCATCCTTATAGCCCTTGCTTACCTTGCTTAGGATGGGAGCCACAGGTCCTTCTACCTGCCAGCTTCCCTTCTTGATTTTGCATCATAAAAACCTTTAAGGATATCTCTGATAAAGAAGCAGCCCCCTCAGAGTGTAGGGAGGGAAAAAAATTAAGTAGACAAGACCAAAATTTCCTTTAGTAAACAGGGAAGAGATAAAATCTGGAAATAGTTTTACATACCCGCCCCCACAAATACCCACCAACTTAGAATGGCCTGACCATGTACTAGACACCAAAAAACGTGGAGAAAAGTGGCTAAATTATAAGCACCTGCAGGCCAAGAATAGCATCTTTGAATCTTTTTGCCACTAAGTACTCTTTACACATAGAGAAACAATAAGCATTTTGCTAATTAAGCTTAAGAAAGTATACAAGAACTGTCAGTTCTAAAAAGTTACTTAAAATCTACTAGAATGTTACAATTGTAAAATATATAAATGGCAACTTATGAAAGTGTACAACTTTAACTTACAATTTTAAATGGCATTGAACTGAGATTTATATAGAAAGCAACATATTGTAAAGGTGAATGGTGTCTTATTTCTGTCAATAATTGTCAAGTTATTTTTGCTTGAACACAGAAATTGTAGTTTTAATTCATGACGTCTTTATTCTGAACTTGTCACATTGAGAGATTTGCACTTTAATGGTATTATACTATCTTGAAAGTAATAGACCTTTATGTTCACTTTACTGTGAATTTAAATATGATTGCTGTTCTTCCATCGCTACTTTAAATTTGCCCAGCTGTGCAAGGTCTAACATCATAAGAAGGGAGCCAAGCAAGTCACAGGATTATAACACAATAAAAAAGTAAAGAAAAGAAAACTATATCTTGGAGGAAGCCAATACTGAAGTACATGGTTAGCAAACTAGATAGGTACCTTTCAACAGAGAGTGAATGGAGATTTATCTAAATCACCTGATTTACCTAAATCATCTGGGGAGCTTTTCAAAGGTTTACAGTCTCCTCCACCCTGCTTTCCCCCTCCGGGATTGAGACCCAACTGGAGGTGTGAATTGGAACCCATCTGTTTTCATTTTTCTAACTTCACTCTTTGGAACATGTTGTTATTGAAAACCAGTTGAAAAAGGAATGATTCCCAGAATATATTAAAAAGCATATGCATTCATGATAAAGAGTATAATTTTGCTTATTGTAGTCACAGTGTGCCATAAATTGTCCTCATGTGGAAAACACTTTCCACTATCCAGGACGATGGGGAAAAGACGGGTTTCCCTGGGATTGTTCAGAGTTGGTTGTACATAAAATCATAAGCAGGATGGGAAAGGTTATACACTTGTTCACTCTATTCAGATTACTCATCTAAGGTGAAAGCCCTCGAAATGAGAGTAACTGAGTTTTCATCTTCTCTACTAAGTCTCTTAGTTTTTAAACTAGATTAAGTTTCTCCTACCTTTCCTCAAACAAATATAGCAACAGCAAACATTCTGCAATTCCTGGCTTCTGTTCCTGACTCTCTCCTCCTGTTATTAATGAGATTCTTGGAAGAGGAACTGCATATAGAATCCACACCCTCATTTGCAATTTAGCTGGCAAATGAATAAATAACTAATAAATGATCAATCTTCCTGCCTCTGAAAGCTGGTTTCCACTCGTTACTTAATTAAAATTGCTCTCATCAGTGTTAAGTAGACTTTCTTTTTTCTTTCAGTCCTTAGCCTGATTTATGCTTTAGGTTTGGCAATACAACATCTGCTGGACTTTTACACCAGCATTTTCTGCTATTACATAGCATGATACTTTTTCAAATGCTTTAACATTTTTCTTTTCATTTTGTTCTTTAAAAGTTATTTTAGATTGAGAAAAAAATGGCGGCGGAATAGACAGACGTGTTCCGAGCCTTGTCCCTGAGCAGAAAGAAAGAACAGCTGAGGGTCGCACTAGGAGTGTTTGTTGGCAAGTTGGGGGACAGCTGAACTCCAGAAGAAGGTGGGAGACTGCTAGACGGGGCTCCCCTGACCTGGCAGCTCCCACTGCGGCTGGGTCCCCTCCCGGAGCTGCGGGCTTGGACGCGGAGTCGCCGCCATCTGGAACCGGAAAGTGGAGCTTATCGGAAGCCTGAGAATCCACAACTGCGGCACCCACGGAACAGCTGCGAGCCCCAGAACAACGCTCCCCAATTGGCGCAAACACACGGGTTCAGAGGAGCTCTACACTCCACCACGGAAAGGTCAGATTTCGCCTAGGATAAGGTGAGGTCTCTGGTCCCAGCGCGAGAGAGGAACGCGCGTTTTGCGGGAGCTGGAGGACCAGGGAAGTCTGTGCCTAGAAAAATCGGTGGCTGCTGGGGCTGGCGTGATCTGTGAATGTGGAAGGGGGTCCTCAGAGCTGCTAACAGAAGGGCTCTCTAAAAAGCAACCCATTTTGATCTGAAGTGCAGGGACACCCTAAGAATTTCAGGGGTGTGCTAGACTTACGCGCAGCCACGGAGTGCGCACACTTGGGCTTTTTCCTCTTGAAATTCTTGCTTCTGATTACTAAGCCCAATTCATAGGTTCACCCAGTTGGGGACACCCTGGGAGACTGCAGGGGAAAGTTGTTTTTCTGGAACCTGGGGATCGGAGCGGGGAGTGACCATCCGAGAGCCAGCTCTGAGGCAGCCCACTCCCACAAACCGGGGAAAGAAGGCTCTAACACTCCCTAGAGAGGCCATAGATAAACCCGGAAGTCAATTCAGAAACACTGCCACCCAGGGGCTGAATCACAAATTGACTCTTGTGTAATCAAAAATAAAGGAATACGAATTAAGACACACCGCCTGCTTAAAATCAGGACTGGCTTACATCACTGAAGAGCAGTGGAACGCAGGGAACTGCAATACTGTCCGGACTAAGAAACAGGCGTGCCAAACAGAACAACAGAGGAAGTGAATGACCTTCACTACTCCACATTTTATTATTATTTTTTATTTTTTTATTTTCATTTTTTGCATCTTTTACTCAAGAAACTAATTTTTTTCCTCACTTGATTTTACCTTTTTAATTATTACATTTTTATTTTCAATCCGTATTATTACTACTGCTATTTTATCTTTTTTTTTTTTTTTAAGTGTCATTTTATTTTCTCTTCATTTTGTTTTGGGATTAATGTTCTACATTCTATTTTTATCTTTCCTTTAGCATCATTTTACTCTATCTCAAATCTACCTTTATGCCATCACTCTCTTCCTCACTTTTCCCTTTTCAGTGTCCTGTTTATCTTACCCCTTTCCTGCTTTAGATTTTCCCTATACTTTCTGTTTACCCCCTTTTAAAATTTCACCCTACTTATATATCTAATCTCCAATCCCCTGCTCCAAGTCCATACACACCTCTCTCTTCGCTGTCTTAACTATCCAAAAAATTGTTTTTCTCTCGGTCCTTTTTTTGTTGTTGTTCGTTTGAATGTAGATTATATCGAATTTTTATGCTTTTTTGTGAGATTGTTTTGCTTATTCTTCTTTTGTTTATTTTTTTTGTTTGTTTAGTGCTTCTGTTTTCCCTTGCCTCACTCAATATTAGTTGGTGTTGTAGTTTGTATTAATCCCCAGGTACTTGTTGCTGGCATTTGCTGGGATAAGTGATTGTTCTATTGGAGTTTTATCCCCAATATATATAGTCTGTTTCCCTTTCTCTCTTAGTCTCTTTCTTGTCTTTCTTACTTTTTTTTCTTCTTTTTTTCCCTTTTCCCAATTTCATTTTGACACCCCTTTTTTTTTCTTCTTCTTCTTTCTTTCTTTTTCCTCTTCTTCTTTCTCTACTATCCCCTAATTTGCCTTTCTCTCTCTGGTGGTCACCTTTATTGGAGGTTATTAATATCGTGAATACATTTCTGTTCAGTGCCTTGTGTGTTGTACCTGGTAGTGCTATATTTTGTGCCTTTAAATCGACGCAGGAGAGAGAGAACTACATAACCAGACACCCAGAGAAGAGAGACCATGGGGAGACAAAGACACAGCCCGCATATGAAAGAAAAGCAGGCATCACCAGAAAAGGAAGTAAACGAAATGGAAGCAAGCAACCTTCCAGAAAAAGAATTCAGAGAAATGGTCATAAGGTGGCTGAAAAGAATGGAAGACAAATTCGACAATATGAGCAAGAACCAAGAGGAAATGAAGAAGAACCAAGAAGAAATGAAAAATGACATCGCTGCTGTAAAGAACTCAATAGAAAGCATCAAGAGTAGACTAGAAGAAGCAGAGGACCGCATCAGTGAGCTAGAAGACAAGATGGGAAAAAATACCCAAGTAGAGCAACTTCTAGAAAAAAAAATTAAAAGGCAGGAGGAGAGCCTAAGGGAACTTTGGGACAACACGAAACAAAACAACATCCGCATAATAGGGGTTCCAGAAGGAAAGGAAGCTGAGCAAGGAATAGAAAACCTATTTGAAGAAATAATGACAGAAAATTTCCCTGATATAGAGAAGAAAAAACCCACACAAATCCAAGAAGCTCACAGAGTCCCAAGCAAAATGAACCCCAAAAGACCGACGCCAAGGCACATTATAATTAAATTGGCAAACACCAACGACAAAGTAAGAATCTTAAAAGCGGCCAGAGAGAGACAGAAAGTTACATACAAAGGAACCCCCATCAGACTAGCAACTGATTTCTCAACAGAAACTCATCAGGCCAGAAGGGAATGGAATGAAATATACAAAGTCATGCAAAGGAAGGGTCTGAATCCAAGAATACTGTACCCAGCAAGGCTGTCAATCAAAATTGAAGGTGAAATCAGGAGCTTCACAGACAAAAAAGGACTAAGGGAATTTATTACCACCAAACCAGCAATGCAAGAAATGCTAAAGGGTCTGCTGTAAAAAAAAAAGAAATAGGAAGCGAAGAAGGAACACAGGTGTAAAGAATAGGAATGGCGACAAATAAGTACCTATCAATAATAACTTTAAATGTAAACGGATTAAATGCCCCAATCAAAAGACATAGGGTAATGGATTGGATAAGAAAACATGACCCATATATCTGCTGTCTACAAGAAACCCACCTCAGAAAAAAAAACGCACACAGACTGAGGGTGAAGGGATGGAAAAAGGTTTTCCAGGCAAATGGAACTGAAAAAAAAGCTGGGGTAGCAATACTTATATCTGACAAATTAGATCTCAAACTGAAGGACATAACAAGAGATAAGGAAGGCCACTTCATAATACTAAAGGGAGCAATCCAACAAGAAGAAATAACTCTGGTAAACATATATGCACCCAATACAGGAGCACCCAAATACATAAAAAAACTCCTGGAGGATATCAAGGGAGACATTGACAGCAATACAATCATAGTAGGAGACTTCAATACCCCACTATCACCATTGGACAAATCCTCTAAACAAAAAATCAGCAAAGAAACATCAATCCTAAATGACTCACTAGACCAGATGGAATTAATTGACATCTTCAGAACATTTCACCCCAAAGCCACAGAATATACATTCTTCTCAAGTGCACATGGGTCATTTTCAAAGATAGACCATATGTTGGGACATAGGCAAAGTCTCTTCAAATTCAAGAAGATAGAAATCATATCAAGCATCTTCTCAGACCACAGTGGCATAAAACTGGAAATCAACTACAATAAAAACAACCCAAAGAAATCAAACACATGGAGACTAAACAGCATGCTATTAAACCATGACTGGGTTACCAGAGAAATCAAAGAAGAAATAAAAAACATCATGACAACAAATGACAATGAAAACACTACAATCCAAAATCTATGGGACACAGCGAAAGCAGTCTTGAGAGGGAAGTTCATAGCTCTACAAGCCTACTGCAAAAAACAAGAAACAGGGGTAATAAATTACCTAACCCAACAACTCAAAGAGTTAGAAAAAGAGCAACAAGAAAAGCCCAGTGTAAGCAGAAGGAAGGAAATAATAAAGATCAGAGCACAGATAAACAACATAGAGACCAAAGAAACAATACAAAAGATCAACAAAACCAAGAGCTGGTTCTTTGAAAGGATAAACAAGATTGATGAACCTCTAGCCAGGCTCACCAAGAAGCAAAGAGAGAGGACCCAAATAAACAAAATCAGAAATGAAAGAGGTGAAATAACAACAGATCCCGCCGAAATACAAAGGATTGTTAAAAAATACTACGAACAACTCTATTCCAACAAACTGGACAACCTGGAGGAAATGGACATATTCCTAGAAAAATATAACCTTCCAAAACTCAATCAGGAAGAATCTAAACAGCTCAATATGCCAGTAACTATGGAAGAAATTGAAGCAGTCATCAAAGAGCTTCCAGCAAACAAAAGCCCGGGGCCAGACGGCTTCACAGGAGAGTTTTACCAAACATTCAAGGAAGAACTAAAACCTATCCTCCTCAGACTATTCCAAAAAATTCAAGAGGAAGGAACACTTCCAAGCTCCTTCTATGAAGCCAGCATCACCCTAATACCAAAACCAGATAAAGACAACACAATGAAAGAGAATTACAGGCCAATATCCCTCATGAATGTAGATGCCAAAATCCTCAACAAAATTCTAGCAAATCGGATCCAGCAGTACATCAGAAAGATCATACACCATGACCAAGTAGGGTTTATCCCAGGAATGCAAGGATGGTTCAATATCCGCAAATCAATAAATGTGATACATCACATAAACAAATTGAAAGATAAAAATCACATAGTCATATCAATTGATGCAGAAAAAGCATTTGACAAAATCCAACACCCTTTCTTGATAAAAACTCTCAACAAGGTGGGAATAGAAGGATCATACCTCAACATAATAAAAGCTATATATGATAAACCCACAGCTAACATCATACTCAATGGGCAAAAACTAAAACCATTTCCCCTAAGAACAGGAACAAGACAGGGATGCCCACTCTCACCACTCCTGTTTGACATAGTACTGGAAGTATTAGCCATTGCAATTAGACAAGAAGAAGAAATAAAAGGCATCCAAATTGGAAAAGAAGAAGTAAAGCTGTCCCTATTTGCAGATGACATGATATTGTACATAAAAAACCCGAAAGACTCTATCAAAAAACTAACAGACTTAATAAATGAATTCGGCAAGGTAGCAGGATACAAAATTAACGCCAAGAAATCTATGGCATTTCTATACACCAACAGTGAACTTACAGAAAGAGAGACTAAAAAAGCAATCCCATTTTCCATCGCACCAAAAAAATTAAGATACTTAGGAATAAACCTAACCAAGGAGGTAAAAGACCTATATGCGGAAAACTACAGGACACTGAAAAAAGAGATAGAGGAAGATGTAAACAGATGGAAGAACATACCATGTTCATGGATTGGTAGAATCAACATCATCAAAATGTCCATACTACCCAAAGCAATCTATAGATTCAATGCACTCCCCATTAAAATACCAACAGCATATTTCACAGACCTAGAAAGAACTCTCCAAAAATTCATCTGGAATAAAAAAAGACCCCGAATAGCCACAGCAATCCTGAGAAAGAAGAATAAAGTAGGAGGGATCTCAATACCAGATTTCAAGCTGTATTACAAAGCCACTGTTCTCAAAACAGCCTGGTACTGGCACAAGAACAGACATATAGATCAATGGAATAGAATAGAGAATCCAGATATCCACCCAAACCAATATGCGCAATTAATATTTGACAAAGGAGGCATGAGCATACAATGGAGTCAAGACAGTCTCTTCAATAAATGGTGTTGGGAAAATTGGACAGATACATGCAAAAAAATGAAACTAGATCACCAACTTACACCATACACAAAAATAAACTCAAAATGGATACAGGACTTAAATATAAGACGGGAAACCATAAAAATACTAGAGGAATCCACAGGCAGCAAAATCTCAGACATATGCCAAAAGAACTTTTTCAGTGATACTGCCCCTAGGGCAATGGAAGCCAAAGAGAAAATAAACAAATGGGACTACATCAAAATAAAAAGCTTTTGCACAGCAAAAGAAACCATCAACAAAACAACAAGAAACCCCACTGTATGGGAGAACATATTTGCAAATGGTATGACTGATAAAGGTTTAATTTCCAACATCTACAGGCAGCTTATACAACTTAATAAAAGGAAGATAAATGATCCAATAAAAAAATGGGCAACGGACCTAAATAGAATCTTTTCTAAAGAAGACAGAAGGAAGGCCAAGAGACACATGAAAACATGCTCAAAGTCACTTATTATCCGAGAGATGCAAATCAAAACGACAATGCGATACCATCTCACACCTGTCAGAATGGCTATCATCAACAAATCAACAAACGACAAGTGTTGGCGAGGATGCGGAGAAAAAGGAACCCTCGTGCACTGCTGGTGGGAATGCAGATTGGTGCAGCCACTGTGGAGAACAGTATGGAGTTTCCTCAAAAAACTGAAAATGGAACTCCCATTTGACCCAGTAATCCCACTCCTAGGAATATATCCTAAGAAACCAGAAACACCAATCAGAAAGGATATATGCACCCCTATGTTCATAGCAGCACAATTTACAATAGCTAAGATTTGGAAACAGCCTAGGTGCCCGTCAGCAGATGACTGGATCAGAAAACTATGGTACATCTACACAATGGAATACTATGCTGCCATAAAAAAGAAGGAATTACTACCATTTGTAGACACCTGGATGGAATTAGAGAACATTATGCTAAGTGAAATAAGCCAGTCAATGAAAGAAAAATACCACATGATCTCACTCATTTAGGGATAATGAAAAACATTATAAACTGATGAACCAAAAGATAGTTACAGAGGCAGTAAAGCATCAAACAGAGTGTCTAATTACAGCGGTAAGGTTAGGGAGAGGTGGGGGAAATAAGAGATCAACTGAAGGACTTGTATGCATGCATATAAGAGTAACCAACGGATGCAAAACATTGGGGGGTGAGGGCATGTATGGGAGTGGGGTGGGAGGGGCAATGGTAAGATATGTACACATATAATACCTTAATAAAAATTTGAAAAAAAAAAAAAGTTATTTTATATATATATGTAAATATATATATCCTATCTAATAAAAGAGTAATATGCAAATTAACCATCAGTCTGCTACATGCACAAGCCACGCCCACCAGCCAATCAGGAGTGAGTATGCAAATTAACCCAGCCAAGATGGCTGCAGCCACGGAGCAAGCAGGAGGCTTGGGTTTCTCCAGCAATGGAGGAAGCCAAGCTTTCTGCACACCTTGGCGGGCCCAGGCCTCCACTCCAGGCTACAAAGTCTCAATGATAGAAGATAAATAAATCCCAACAAAAATGGCAGCAGCCACGGAGCTGGAGAGAGCAGGAGGCTTGAGTTGTCCCTGGCGATGGAGGAAGCCAAGCTTCCGCAGCCCTGGCCTGCCTTGGCCTCTACTCAAGGCTACAAAGTTTCCATTATAGAAGATAAATAAATCCCAACAAATATGGCTGCAGCCATGGAGCAAGCAGGATGCTTGGCTCTGCTCAAGGCTACAAAGTTTCAATTATAGAAGATAAGTAAATCCCAGATCCAGGGCCTCTGCTTGGGTTGCCAGGGGGTGTGGCCAGCCTGCAAACCACCACAGGCCCCTCTCCCAGGCCACCCCATGCCCCAAGGGAACCCGCACCCTGATCCGGGACACCCTTCAGGGCAAACCAGCTGGCCCCCACCTATGCAGCAGGCCTCTATCCTATCTAATAAAAGAGCAATATGCAGATTGACCATCACTCCAACACACAAGATGGCTGCCCCCATGTGGTCAAAGATCCTGCCGCCATGTGGACACAAGATGGCCACCACAAGATGGCCATCAGGGGAGGGCAGTTAGGGGTGACCAGGCCTGCAGGGGAAGGCAGTTAGGGGCAAACAGGCTTGCAGGGGAGCAGTTAGGCATCAATCAGGCTGGCAGGGGAGTGGTTAGGGGGTGATCAGGCTGGCAAGCAGAAGCGGTTAGGGGCAATCAGGAAGGCAGGCAGGTGAGCAGTTGGGAGCCAGCAGTCCTGGATTGTGAGACGGATGTCCGACTGCCAGTTTAGGCCCGATCCCACCAGGATCAGGCCTAAACTGGCAGTCAGACATCCCTTGAAGGGTCCCAGATTGGAGAGAGCATAGGCTGGGCTGAGGGACACACACCCCCGTGCAAGAATTTCATGCTCTGGGCCTCTAGTATATATATATATATTTCAGGTTTCCATCTGAAGCTCTCTCCCATCTTCCCTTGAATGTTTCATCTCAACAACTACCTATAAATTAGCACTTCAGTATTTATTATCTATCCCCTTACCCCTCCTCTTATGAAATCTTGAGCCAAATTTCTAATTGCCTCCTGAGACTTACACTTGTTATATTCCGGGTGTGTCAGACTTAAAGTTTCAAATCAAAGATCCTCACCCCAAGGGGCAACATGTTATTTTTTCTACATTTCTGGTCTTAATAAAGTAATTTCTCCCATAACTTGACCAAGAATCCTGACTCATCCTTGACTTCTTTTAGCACTTTTAAGTATTTTCCCCATTATCTTCTGGCATGGTTTCTGATGAGAAGTCCGTTGTAATTCTTACTTTTTTCCTGTAGGTAAATTATTCTCTTTCTCTGAATTCTTCCAAAATTTTCTCTTGTCCTTTTGTTTGCTTGCTCATTTTTTGCAGTTTCAATATTTTATGTACAGGTGTTGATTTTTTGACTTACATCTTGCTTGGAATTCTGTGAGCTTCCTGGATCTGGGATTTGGTGCTTGCCATTCATTATGAAAAGTTCTTGGCCTTTATTACTTCAAACATTTCTTCTGCTCCATTCTTTCTTTTTTCTTCTGGTACTCCAGTTGGGCACATTTTATATTATTTGAAATTATCTCAGAGTTCCTGGATATTTGGTTATTTTTTAATTCATGTTTTTCTTTTTGTGTTTCAGTAGACATATCTTTAAGCTCACAGATTCTTTCCTCAGCAGAGTCTAGTCTACTGATAAGCCCATCAAAGACATCCTTCATTTAGGTTGCAGTGCTTTTGACTTGTAGCATTTCCTTGTGATTTTTTTTTTTCTTAGAGTTTCCATCTCTGCTTTACATTGCCCAATTGTTCTTGCATGTTGTTTCTTTTTCCACTAGAACCCTTAACATATTAATTATAATTATTTTAAATTCCTTGTCTAACAATTCTAAAATTTATGTCATACATATATCTGCTTCTGTGGCTTGATTTCTCTCTTCAGATTGTGCTTTTTTCCTGCCTTGATCATGCCCTGTAATTTTTTTCAAAGCAGAAAGTGACATATTAGGTAATAATATCTGGGGTAAATATTGTGAGTTTTTATGTTTATCTGGTGGCAGGAAGTTGGACTGTGTTTAATGTTTGCTGTACCCGTAGGCCCCAGAGTTGCAAGGGAAACCAGAAGTCCTTTTCCTTGATTTCTTATCTTCCCTCACATTCCATAAACAACTGACAAACAATCTCCCTTCTCACTCCAAAATTCCTTTAATTCATTCCCTTTCCTCAATTATCATTGTTCCTGACTTCAATCAGGCCTTTGCATCTTGTTAGATTTCTTCATTGATCCCAAAATTGTTCTCCTTGCATTTGTTTCTACACTAAGGAAGAGAACTTAATAGAGTTATTTGTTTATATATCTTAATTTCCTATTAAATATAACCCCTTTGAGGATAGGTACCATATTTTATCTTTAAACGTTACGAATCATCTAGTTCAGTAACTTTCACAGGGGAAGAATTTAGTAAATATCAATTAAATGAATGCATGGGCAAAACATCTACTGTCCTTTGTGCCTTTATTGCTTTAGTAAAAAAATAATAATAATAATTAAGCTAAAATTTGAAGTTAAAATGATATATATTTATATATATGTATATATATGATTTATATCTGAATACTTAAAGGATTTATCAATAAAAAATTTTAATACCTTTCACACTATTAAAACCACTTACTCCTAATATATTATTTTATCATAGATATGTGTTTTTTTAATTTTTGTTGCCATATCTGGCATATAACACACTGTTTTAGTTTTCACCATTCTTTTCAATGTGATTTTATCTTTTTTGTAAGGTACATTGCAATCCTTCTTCCTATCTTTCATAAGTAAATTGAAATAGAAAATGGAATGGAAAAGATAAGTGACTTGCTCAAGGCAAAAACAAAAGTTATCAAAAAAAGCTGAAATAAAAGACTGTCAATATTTCAATAACAAAAACCATGATTTCCTATTGTAGACAATAGCTATAGAAAACAGAAAAATGCAGAAATTTTTATTTTACCTAGTATCTAAAGCCAAGATTGCATATTATATGTAAATATAATTTTAAAGAACACAGAAAAATGTGTACAAAACACCTATTTTCTTCAGCCTCATAAAAGTAAAAAATTTAACTATTATATTCCATACTTTATCCAAAAAATCTTTCAACTTCTAGAAAAAAATATGAAAAGATTACCCATTCAGTTCCATGGGATTTATAGCCTTCATTTCATTAGTTTTGATTTTACAGAAATCCTATGAATTAGGTAGTATCACTAAGATTTTACAGGAGAGTGGAGTTCCTCAGAGAAGCCCCAGTGGCCAAGATTCCACAGTTATATTTACATTTAAAGAAAATCCACACATTGCATCTTTGATGACTGACTAATTTCTTAGTTGAGCTCAGTGTCTGGTTCTATAGAGAATAAAAGCATTATGAGGCATAGTTTTTCTATTCTTAATTCCAAGAGTTCATGGTCTTTTGAAGATTACAGATTCATAGAAACGTTGATACCTCAGTGAATTTAGGTTACCTTTACCAAGTATATTAATAAAGTAAAAAAAGTAGTATTCTTGGGCAAGGAGCCTTCCTGACCATCTGTCTGTCTGGCTTACAAGGCATACATAGTTATTATTTTAACAAACTCATTTGAAAGACTATCAATAATATCTAATAGCCTACTGTCCTATGCCTGCCCCCTTTCTTATAGATGGAGTTAACTGGATGGAAATAGTTCTCCCTCCATTGGATCCCACCTTCAACTTTTGAATAAAATCATGCTAGATAATCTGAACTTCCTTCACCCCTGCTCTCCATTTGACATCAGTCATGGAAAGTTTTCAGATTTCCCTAGTGTTATTGGACAGGGGACATGGCCTAGTGGGTCTGCCTAGGGCCAGCCAGTAGTATGTGAGTTCTTGACTTTATGCAGGGAAGCTTTCATAGCACATATTCAGGTAACTATGAGGGTATATTTATTAAAGCTGGGGACAGTGGAACGGCTTAGCATAGAACAGTGGTCGGCAAACAGCGGTCTGCTGACTAATGTGTTTGCCGACCACTGGCATAGAAGAAGCAAGAAAAGAGCCCAGGTTGGTCTGCAGTGGCTCTCTCTAAAAATGTTATAGGAAGGAAATGAGCTGAGGTGGGGATGCTTTCGCTCATTGGGAAGTCAGAGAAAAGGGGGCCTTGGAGACAGGTTCAGAGGGTTAGCCTGGGATGAGCTGCCAAGGCCCATTGCTCCCCTGGTTGCAAGTCCCAAGGGGTCCCTTAGAGTTTAGGAGATGCATGCCTGTGGGGGAAGAGGAGGAGGGAAAGGAAAGGCACAGGTGTGCTCCATAGAGGGAGAGTGTGTGCTGGGTCCTTTGTCTTGAGGGTTTTTCTTTCTTTCTTGTAGGCTGGACCCTTAGAGGAGGTCTTAGGAGAAGATTTCAGCAGACAGAATATTCATCAGTTTTCAGGGTCATGGTCTTGACTGATTGGTCAGCTCCAGGGCAGGGGGTCGTTAGCCATTGCAGCTGGTCCTGGTGTCACCCACCTGGTTTTGCTGCTTTTCTGGGCCTGGAGCTGAAATACCACTGAGGCCTAGATGTTTTCTCTAGGGAGGTGACCTTCTGCATCTGGCTGTAAATTGCTGGATCAGTTTGTTCAGCTATTTGTTTCAATTTCCCCATTCTACTTGCCAAGGAATTTCCCGAGCTTCTTACTATCCTGCCTCATTAGAGCATGCAGCTTGCATGCACAATAAAAATAAATGACTATATTGTACTGCTTCTACTATCTCAGCATTTTTCTTTAATTCTTCTGAGGATCATTAATGAACCTAAAATATTCTTAGAGATCATTTAGAAGGGAAGTAGAAAATGATACTAATGTCCATGCTTACTTTTTTGGGATCCCAGCCCATCTTCCTTTTGAGAAAGGATAACACTCAAATTAGAGAAGCAACTTGTCCTCATTGATTAGTAGACAAACCTAGACTTCCTAATCCACCAGATAATAATGACTAACTGTGTAACAGGGACTCAGGGAAAGTCAGTCCAGAGGGCATCTCTATTATAGTTAGGGTGTTTTTTAAAATAAGTAAAATGATACATATCTAAAAGTGGCTTAAACAGAAAAGATGTTAATTATCTCATGTAACAAGATGACCAGAAGTAGGTGGTTCCAGGATCAGTTAATTCAGTAGTATAACATTATCAAAGATCCAGATACTCACTCATCCTCAAAGGGTTGGCATTGTTTTTAGGTGTGCCCCTTTACAGTTGTAGAACCAAACACAGGTCCAAAAAGCAAATTTTCAATCCACTGAATGTAATAGTGGGAAGAACACTTTCTCCTCACAAGTATCTTTTTCATCCCATGAAATATTTTTCCCTCTAGCCCAGGGGTGGGCAAACTTTTTGACTCGAGGGCCACAATGGGTTCTTAAACTGGACTGGAGGGCCGGAACAAAAGCATGGATGGAGTGTTTGTGTGAACTAATATAAATTCAAAGTAAAGGAGCGGAGGGGAGAGCAAGAGAACCCTCCGCTCTCTCGGCTCCGCAGGCCGGATAGAACAGCTGAACAGGCTGGATCCAGCCCATGGGCCGTAGTTTGCCCACGGCTGCCATTGGCCAAACGTGGTCACACAATTAAGCCTTAAATCCAAGGGAGTATCAGGCATTTTTCAGCTGGCAGATTCTATATCAAGGAGTGATGTCTGTGTGGGGAGGAGATAAATGAGGTAGAATCTGATATTGCAAGTTCACGTGCATAATCCTTAAGGAAAGTCTCATATGAATTTGTAATTTTATAACTCTCATTAGAGGCCTGGTGCACGAAATTCATGCATGGGCGGGGGAGGGTTGTCCCTCAGTCCAGCCTGCACCCTCTCCAATCTAGGAACCCTTGAGGGATGTCCGATTGCCTGTTTAGGCCCGATTCCGGTAGGATCGGGACTAAACAGGCAGTCGAACATCCGTCTCACAATCCAGGACTGCTGGCTCCCAACTGCTCACCTGCCTGCCTGCCTGATTGTCCCTAACCGCTTCTGCCTGCCAGCCTGATCACACCCTAACCACTCCCCTGCCAGCCTGATCGACAACTAACTACTCCCCTGCCAGCCCGATTGCCCTAACTGCCCTCCCCTGCAGGCCTGGTCCCCCCCAACTGCCATCCCCTGTAGGCCTGGTCACCCCTAACTGCCCTCCCCTGCTGGCCTGGTTGCTGCCAATTGCCACCCCCCGCTGGCCCGGTCATCCCTAACTGCCCTCCCTTGCTAGCCTGGTCGCCCCCAAGTGTGGGGGTCCAGCCCGCAACCTGAGCATGTGCCCTGACCAGGAATCAAGCCAGCAACCTTTTGGTGCACAGGATGATGCCTGACTAACTGAGCCACACTGTTCAGGGCTCAGTCGGGTCCTTTAGAAATAAGTAAATGTTAAATGCTAACCACTGTCCAAGGATTGAGAATACAGCAGCAAATAAGATAGAAAAAGGATGCGTATACTCTTTAGCATAAGGGACAGATTTTTACAGTATGATGATGTTCTGGAAGAGAACTACTAGATTTTAGGGAAACATAATCTAGTCTTTTTTGATGAAATAATGTTTAAGCTGAGATATGAAGGATGACTATGGACTTCCTGTGGGAAAAGAAAACACCAAAACACACCTGGACTGCTGGACTCAACTAAATAAATGGAACACAGACAGTTCAAGGACATAAAACATACCTAGTATAGATGATGTAAAAAACAAAAGGAACAAAGTGGCACTTAACAATACTGTAAAATAAGCCATATCATTTGTGTTTCTTAGATTTTATCTTAAGGACAAGGGGAATGAAGGTTTTTAGACTTGATTTAAGGATGAAGGTTTTTAGTAGGAATAGGACATAATCTTTACAGAAAGCTGAAAGACTGATTGGGAGAATAAGAGGAGGGGATAAAGTTGTAAGAGAGGAAGTGAGGACCTATAAGAAAGCTATTACAATACTAGAGGAAGGAGATAATAATATTTAACTAAGCTAGTAGTAGATGCCTTAAATTGCAAATTTTCTCCAAATTCCTCTAGAAAAATGTTCAACTAGTATCTGAAATAATCTTTACCACAGCATTAACTTCTAAATAAATAATTGCAAATTAATTCAATATGGTCTAATAAAGAGTTTTTAAATATCAAAAGGACCTCTAACCCTATCTTTAAGGGATCAGGAATCTTGGGAGTGCAGTGTTCCTCTAGATTAAATGTGGTATCCCACATGAAGTTCATTGCAGAAAACTGTTCCCTTCCCAAATGTGAGACTAAATTAAAACAAACAAACAAACAAACCCGAAATAAAATGTACATAATCTCTGGGGTATTAGTTTGGGGAAATAAGATTTGGCTTCTTAACTTGTTGGTGTATTGGTTTGGTTTAGTTTTCCAGAAGAATACATTTCCAATAGTATACTGTCATTTATTGGAGAATTTGATTACAATAAATTCTGCTTCTCAGATACTTTTACAGCAAGGCTTACTTGCAATCATCCAACAAGAAATGCATCAATCCATGCACTTATGCACATCCTACTTCCAAATTAATCTTCTTCGATATTTTTTTCGAATGCTTGAATTGTGGTTCTTTCTATGCACGGACTTATGAATACAGGGATATAGTATAAATCTTCTTCCTATCATAGTCTCCCAATTGCCAGTGGTCTGTAAAATGCATATTCTAACAAATTAACTTCAATGAGACCCACATTTCCTACTTCCTAAAGAAGTAACTTTAAGCAGCTTAGTGTTCAAGATAATGTAATTTGAGTTATACTGTTATCAGGCAAAAATGGTGCTTATATTTTAGAGAGAACTACATGAAAATAGTCTAATAAAATTATTCAGTCTTCTTTTCCCCCTAAGATATTAAACCAAAAGAATAAAAGAAAATATAAAGGAAAGAAGAATTATTACTAAAATAAGCAACTCACATTTATTTTGTTTTAATTGTATGTCAAGCATACTGAACAAATTATCTCATTTAACCTATCCAATAACCCTGCGTTAGGAACTTATATTTTGTGATTAAGCATTAAAAAACTGTTTTAAATGTATAAACAATTCACGCAATTTTCCAGAACTACCCAGTAATAGTATTAGTTCTGTTTGGCTCCAATGTTTCAATATGATGCTACATTGCTTCTTTCATAAAAAATATCTAAAATATGCCAAGCATTCTTGGGTGTTTTAAGCACATTTCTGTTAGTCAGTAAAATAATCCAGCTGCTGCCTTGGCCCATGCACTCAGTGGTCAGTGTCAACCTGTGCACCAAAGGGTCTGGGGTCCATTCCTGGTCAAGGGCACAGACCTGGGTTGCAGGTTCTATCCCTGACTGGGCCAACACTAAGCATTGAGGAAACCAATTGATGTGTCTCTCTCACCTCTCTCTCTCTCTCTCTCTCCTTCTCTCTCTCTCTCTGCCCCTCCCTCCCTCCTTTCCACTCTCTCTAAAAAATCATTGGGAAAAATATCCTCAGGTGAGATTTAATAAAATAATAATAATGATAATCCTGCCGGATAGATATGTTAGTTACAAATATATATATATATATATATATATATATATATATATATATATATATATAAAATACATATAAGAAAACAAACTCAGAGACCTTTGAATACATCTTCCAATGTCATAGTTCAATAGTAGCTAGAAATAAGTGATGGAGTTTTTATTTGAACTTATACATTCTGACAACAGAGTACACTGTTCTAGTTCCAAATGATCCAAGATTAATAGCAGAAATGGTGACAAATTCTCAGGAGAAAGCTAAGTGAGACAGAGAGAACAGGAAGTGCTGGGGGTGAGTTCTTAGAGTGCAAGAGGTTATGTGTAGAGGCATTTTTAAAGTTGTATTTTAGAGCAGAAATTTATGGATTAATTAATCTTTCAATACATTTATTCAACAAATACTTTTTGAGTACCTGCCATGTGCCCAGACACTGGCTGTATAATATTGAAAGAAACAAGTCAAGTTTCCCATTGAGAACTGAGAGGACTAAGTTAACCAGGGCTTGCTGGAGGTGAAGGAACAGAGAACAGTAAGGGATAGAAATGCATGGGGTACTTGGATACTGACAGAATCAAAGCATACACACACAGCCCAGCCAGCATGGCTCAGTGGTTGAGCATTGACCAATGAACCTCTCATCACTGATGTTTCTATTGCTCTCTCTCCCTCTCCCTTCCTCTCTGAAATCAATACAAATATATTTAAAAACAAAACAACCACACACAGAAAATATTTTCATTTACTTAGCTGTCAGGCCTTTCTCAGATTCCTTAAGATTGGGAGATTTCAGTTTCCTCACATGGAGAATGAGGAAATTATTAGTGCTTAATGTATATGGTTGTATTAAACATTGAAATGAAGGATGAAGATTAGTATGTTAATACATGTAAATCATTTAGAAGGAGTGACTGACTTCCAGGCACTGAATAAATATTACTTATTAACCTTACACTTATGTTGGATGTTACGATGATGAGTCATGTTTCCTATTAACATGAAAGCACATTACCAAAGTTTATTCAATGTATAGCTAGCTCTTAGTAGATACCGTAAATTAGAGCTACTAATTGAAGCAAGACTGTTTAGAACAAGGGTTTCTTTTCAAAACAAGGTCAATTGGAGCTATAAAATTTTTCCTAAAGCTCTCATTTAATTCTATTATCTTGGAGATAACTTTCAACAATTTTACTTCTCTTAATGAGACTTACATGCAAAATTCTTCTGTTTAGAAGCATCTTTCTCTTGTCTCCTCTAATCTACAAGGTGATGTAAGTTTTGTAAAAAAGATTTATCAGTGTTAGAGAATTGTATATTATGAACTTACTAGAGGCCCGGTGCACGATGGGGTCCCTTGGCCTGGCCTGCAGGATAGGGTTGGAACTGGCTCTCCAACATCCCCTGAGGGGTCCTGGATTTCAAGGGGGCACAGGCCAGACTGAGGGACCCCACTGGTGCATGATTGGGGCCAGGAGGGACATGGGAGGTTTGCCAGCTGGGAGGGATTGCTGGAGGGCTCCAGGGCATGTCCAGCCTGTCTCGCTCAGTCCTGATTGGCCAGACCCCAGCAGTAAGCTAACCTACTGGTTGGAGTACCCTGGTGGTCAGTGCACGTCATAGCGAGTGGTTGAGTGGCCTTAGCATATCAGCATATTACGCTTTGATTGGTTGAACAGATGACCGGATGACCAGACACTTAGCATATTAGGCTTTTATTATATAGGATAGAACAAATTGTTTCTCCTTGATTTCAGGAGAATTGTAATGAAATTAAAAAGGAAAATTGTTTTATTTCATACAGTACTCTCTTTTTCATTGTATTAAAAATTACTTAAACACCAAACTTACTATCAGTTGCACTTTGGGCACTTTGGGATGCACAGTCTAGCCTACTCCCTACATTTTACACATGAAGATACAGAATGAAATGTATAACCTACTTTCTCAAGACCTCAAAGCTAATAGAGGAACCTGTACAGACTGGCACCAAAAGCCCTCTCCTAAATTGTTGTTCACAGCAATGAGACCAACCCATTGTCAGGTACAATGGCAAATGACCACCACCACAGTTATAGCTGATCCCAGATTGGTAGACAGTGACAGCATCCACCTACCAAAGCAATCAGACTTTTAACCATCTGCTTTAGAAAAGGAAATGTCACAAAATATCCAACCTCTCCCCCTCTAAAGAACTATAAAACACTAACTAAAAATTCATGGATGTAAATAACAATTTTGAATGCTAATTTCTTAAGTTAAAAAGTGCCTGCCTATTTATATGTAAACTATTACAATTATTCCATATTACTTTGAAATCTATCTATATATATAAAAAGCCAGCAACCAGAACAACAACTGGAATGACCAGTTGCTATGATGCCCACTGCGGCCAGCAAACCACCAAACCACCCAATTGGAGGTGGGGCTGGTGGCCAACCTCCTGTGGCCCCTCCCCCTGGCCAGCCCCACCCCTGATCGGCCTCTCCCACCCTGATCAAGGGTGGGGAGGCTGACCAACCCCCCCCCATGGCCCTTCTCCCTGGCCAGCCCCCCCAATCCACCTGCAGCCCCTCCTCCCACCCAGCCCCACCCCAGATTGGTCCCGCCACTCCAATCAGGGGCAGGACTGGCTGGCCAACCATCTATGGCCCCTCCCCCAGGCTGCTGGCCCCTGATCATCCCCCCCACCCCATTCCGGGGTGGGGCCAGCCGGCCCACAGCCCCTCATCATGGATGGCCCCACCCCCAATCAGCCCTCCCACCCCAATCAGCCCACAGCCCCTCCCCATGGCCAGCTTGGCCCTGGTTGGGCCCCAATCAGGGCAGGCTGGATGGCCAACCTCCCACCGAATTCTCCTCCTGACAGGCCTGGCCCCGATCCACCCATTGGGGTCAGGATGACTGGACCCCACCCATGCATGAATTCATGCACTGGGCCTCTAGTATATTTATAACTAACTTCTTAAGGGAAAAATCCATATGTCGTCATAGTAGTAAAAATCTTCAGAACAGAAACTGATATTTTTAAAACATAAAATTATAATGAATGTAGTTAACCTTCGCCCTATCCCTCTAATTATTTTATTATTATTAACAATTGTAGTTCAGAAATTTTTTTCCTCCATGTGCCACATTTAAGAACCTTATCACATTCACAGTAAAATCTCCAGAACAATAGGTTTATGTTGCAAACTATTTGTAAATTGATGGAATAATATTTCTTATATTGTTTCACCAGGCACCACACAAATTTGGAGAAGAGTTTAAAAAAAGTAGTTATTATTATGTTTGACATTTGAACAGATACTCTAGCCCTCGAGAGGAAATGGGCTGCATTTTTATCACTTCATCACAAGTACTCAACTCATCATTTTCCTATGATCTCTCAGAGGAAATGTGGAATGGGCCCATTCAATTTTAGTCTTCAAGGTTCTGAAGAATTATTATTATACAATGAATCATTTTTCCTTTGTTAAATCAATTACAGAAGGGTTCAAAAAGAAAAGGGTCTTGTCAATACGAACTCTGGGCAGAGTTTAGAAACTAAACATTTCATTTAAAAACATTAGTCAGCTGTTTGTGACTTTGTAACTTAAATTCAGAACATCTTCTTTGAATCTGTAATAGCTGTCCATTTTTAAGGCTGAGGATTGTACTCTGACATGCAGGTCCTATCAATAGACTTTTTGGAATAAGAGTGGGTGAGATTAATGAGCTTATTATAATTCATTAGAAAGTGGTATGTGGATGACTGCCTACTTTAATTAGTTTTATTACTGTAGGAAATTGTTTCATATGCCAGGCTCATCACCAAGCATGCCTGGAAAACATTAGAGAAGTAATCAGACTTGATTTGAGGGACCTTTCATTAGGCAGCATGGCTAAGGACACTTATAATGAACAAGGAGGGTATTAAAAAGATGGACACATGACAGCATTTAGCAAAAAGGATTTTATCAATTCAACTATTTTTGTGAAGCAAAATGCAAAGTATAGCATTTCAAAATATTGTTATGGCATACAGGGTACTAGACACATAATTATGGCAAAAGGTTTAAGTATCTCAGGTTTAACAACAAATCTCAATGCAAATTTTATATGATTCATATATTATAAAAAAAATGTTAGTAGCCACATCTTTGAAAAAAAGTAATAATTGAAATGGTATCTCTTAACCATCACTACTCCCAAGGAATAATATACCTATAACTTTGATCAAATAGAAAAAATCAAGTCACAATCTGAAGGAAGCAAGTCCAAAATAAAACATATTTCAGATTAGAGGTAAATTAAAAAAAAAAAAACTATAAACATATTCCATAGGAATTGACAGGCTCTTTTGCCAAGTTCTGATTAATAAAAACATTCTTTTTAAAAATGTTCTTAATACATTTTTTATTTTTTTAAACTTAGGTCAAAATTAATCTTACAATCATTTTATAATTAAGAATTTGGCTTCATAAAATATTAGAAGTTAAAACTTCATGGAATAATTACAAAGAATAAAACTACATACTTACTCATATTTATAGCTTACTAAATTTTATTTTACCATATCTTGTTAAGTAGTGTTTATGAAGCACAATCACCATTTCACTGACCAAGAAATGATAGTGATCATTTTTACATATATTGAGAGCTTGTTGAAGTTTCTGACTACGCAATCTAACTTTTACTTTCATGAGTACATCCTTTCAATAGTAAGAATTATTCCTTCAAATATGTGAGAATATACACTCAAGACATTCGAATTCCACCTCTGCTATTACAGCAATAATGCCATTATAATTTCAGGCAAAGAACTGCAACTTAGGGCCTCTCTGCTGATGTATACTGTGTTTGTGTGGGTTTGTGGTTTTTTTGTTGTTTTATTTTACTGGAAATATTCTAATTACAAAGCATTATAGTTCAGTAATCTATCATTAAGCAACACATGCAAAAAATACCAGTAGCTATTTTTTCATTCATTATAAATGCTATAGATGTCATCCAGGTTGGGTAAAATCTAACTTCAAAAATATTGGAAATAAGATGGAAAGGCGTTTCACTATATCCTTTTATTCCTGACTAGGGGCCTGGTGCATGACATTCGTGCACTGGGGGAGGGGGATCCCTAGCCCAGCCTGCCCCCTCTCACAGACTGGGAGCCCTCAGGGGATGTCCTACTGATGGCTTAAGCCCCAGTCTGGCCTCCCTTTGTGGGAGGCGACCGGGCTGATCAGGGAAAGACACCAGCCCCATCACCCCGCTGCTGCAGCCACTGCCAGTCACCGCAGCCACCAAGGTGTTTTCATCAACACGGACTCCAGTCCCTTCACCATGAAAAAATGACAACTTTCTTTAGGCATTTTCAAGATGTGTCTTTCATAGGATATGACATTTCTTTCTTTCTTTCTTTGTTCTTTTTTTTATCCTCACCTGAGGATATGTTTCCATTGATTTTTAGAAAATGTGGAAGAGAGAGGGAGAGACAGAGAGAAACATCAAAGTGAGAGAGACACTTTGATTGGTTGCCTCCTGCATGAGCCCTGACCTGGGCCCCAGCCAGGGAGGAGCCTGCAACCTAGGTACATGCCCTTGATCAGAATCTAACCCGGACCCTGCAGTCAGCAGGCCGAGGCATTATCCACTGAGCCAAACCGCCTAGGGCAGGATATGACATTTCTTAGCCCTCCAGCAGCAGACCTTCTTTTTTTCTCCAGGAGTGTGGTGGAAAAGCCCTAGATCATCTTTTTAGATTCTATACCCAAGTTACTAAGAATATTACCAGTGGCACACAGGGAGCTTAGCCAATGAGTGGTCAGAAAAGGTGTTTCCTCTGTAGTTCACACCTATCTCCTCCGATCTCCAGCTCCACCCCTGCCAAGGCCTAAAGCCTCGGGGACTGGGCAGGGGCCCGCCAGCTCCTTCTGATTGCCAACTCTCCCCAGCCCAGGCTCAAAGCCTCTGGCCTAAGCTTGGGGCCTGACCAGGGGACCCCAAGCTCCCTCCGATAGCTGGCTCCACCCCTGCCAAGGCCTAAAGCCTCGGTGCCTGGGCAGGGGACCCTTAGATCCCTCCGATCTCTTGCTCCGCCCCTGCCAAGGCCACAAGCCTCTGGCCCAGGCTTGGGTCTTGGGCAGGGGACCCCCAGCTCACTCCGATCGCTGGCTCTGCCCCTGCCAGGGCCCCCCCAGCTCCCGCCGATGGCCCGCTCTGCTCCTGCCAGGGCCCAAGCCTCTGGCCGAGACTTGGGGCCTGGACAGGGGACCCCCAGCTCCCTCGGATTGCCCAGCTCTACCCCTGCCCAGGAGGCCCCTGGCTCAGTCCCTTCCCAGTTGCTCAGGACCCACCCCGGGCCTACCTCGGAGTGACCTGGGTGCTGAGAAAGTTCCCAGGACCCAGGCTGCTGGGCACCTACGTATGCAAATTAACCTCCATCTTTGTTGGGTTAATTTGCATACTCACTCTGATTGGCTGTGGGCATAGCAATAAACTTAACCATCATCACTAATAGCCACAGCCACAACAGATCACTCTAGTTCCAAACCCAAAAAAAGCATCTGTAGTGTCCTAAAGAAAGTTTGTTTCTAGTAGCTTTCAAAACTGCATTGTAAACATTGTGATTTCCCATTCAGCACACAAGTCTGCCCTCTATTGCTTTTATTAAAGGCATAAAGCAATGTAAAATTAAGCAACACATATGTTTCAAAATAAGATGTGGGCAATCCATAATTTTAGAAATATTTGTCCATTATATATTCATTTAAAAAATACTCTTTTTGGATTACATTTCATCTTGTTAGCAATACAGATAAATAGATTAGTGAATATAAGAGGTTAGAAAAACTTGGGAGGAAAAACATTTTTCCCTTAGGGTCATAAAAGAAAAGGGTCTTCACAAGAAAAGACACTTAATAGATAAAACAATTTTTTAACACAATAAGAAAAGCCTACTTTTCCTTCAGAGGAAATCAATTTTAACAGACAAGTCACAGTAACTCTGCCAGGATGTTCTTGTGATTAGAGAATGATTTGAGGTTTCATTTTATCTGCTACACCACAACTCAAATGTTTGAACACTACAATAACTTAAATCCAAGCATGGAAACATTTTCAAGTATGAAGGCAGTTGGGTGATTGATTGATTGATCTGCCATAAAAATGTTATAATTCCTTGTCAAATTTTCAAATGACACGAAAATATTTGCATTTTGTTCCAGTAGTGAGTGTAAGTTATAGCTGACATTTCCTGTGAGAAATGTTGCCTATTAACATACATAAAGTAATCATCAATAAACAATCCTATATAATAAAAGGCTAATAGGCAAATCGACCAAACACTGGAATGACCAGTCACTATGATGTGCACTGACCACCAGGGGGCAGATGCTCAACACAGGAGCTGTCCCCTGGTGGTCAGTGCTGTCCCACAGGGGGAGCGCTGCTCAGCCAGAAGCCAGGCTCACGGCTGGCGAGCGCAGCAGTGGTGGCAAGAGCCTTTTCCGCCTCTGCGGCAAGCTAAGGACCCCCTTGGGGGATGTCCGCTTGCCTAAGCTGGCAGGCGGACATCCCCCTAGGGGTCCCAGACTACGAGAGGGCACAGGCCGGGCTGAGGGAACCCCTCCCCCAGTGCACAAATTTCATGCACCCGGCCCCTAGTCCTATATAATAAAAAGCTAATATGCTAATTAGAGTGAACAGCAGAATGACCGTCCAGAAGACCTTCTGGACAAAGCTGGGGGACGAAGCCTTCCCCCCTGCCAGCCTGGCCCAATGGGCCCCCATCGGGGGGGGGGGGCACCCAGATCCCACTAATGCATAAATTTGTGCACCGGGCCTCTAGTATCATATAACTTTGTAAAAACTGTTCTTTTTCTGAATAATCTAGTTAATGACAGAAGCAAAAAATAGCCTTTTGAATTCATTAAGTTAGGACAATCATTTGGTTTAGTTTAGATTCAGTAAACTGTAATTCAACTGATCTTAAAGGTGAATAGAGGTTCACAGATAATTTTTAAAGAAGCAGAACTGTTTAAACCAACATTACTTAAATCAGAAAATAGAAAAAAGTGCAACATATTATGATGTTTTGCACTAAAAAAAAGTTTTTTTCTATCTAAATTTGCATTTTGCCTTTTTCAGAATTGTGAATGGTTGCACTATGTACTGTTAAATTCTTATTGGATTAACTTGTTATATCCCAAAGAAAAAACTGTAGGAACACATAAAAGCACCATACATTTTAATAGTCCTCCGATGAAATTAGTTCAGAAGGCTCTATTGATCTAATATTGTGATGCTACGATAATGACTATCATATGCATTTTTCCTAATTTGAACAATACACAGAGCAACTGTGAGGTAACTGGCTGTGTACCATTCTCTAGTCAGATAAATGGCATTCAACTGGCTAAGCAGTACAATCACATTTGACAGGTAATTCATCTTAAGTTGAACTGAGTGGTAAGGTAGTGATGAATTGCTTTGGCTTTCCTAAACTAGTGCACAGAACTTAAGCCTTCTTAGACCTCATAAATGTTTTATATCTTTACACTATACCTATCTCTGTATCAATGAAGATAAAATAAATATTACTGTAGAATTTGTGAATACAGAGAAGAAATTCAGAAAAAATAAATATTTAAACTCCTTTAAAATATGTGTGTATGTGTGTATTTAAATATTATCAAGTTGCACTTATTACATAATGACAAGGTCATTTTGATTATGATTTGCTCTATTTTCTTTGAATAAAACATATTACATATAGGTAACATATTTAAATAAAATAGAGCATAAATATATGTACATATAAGTATATATGTATATTACTTCTCTCTAATTAGTAGTAAGTGGTATTACTTAGTATGCATGATCCTGAATATCTGAGTTGTAAATAAAAACTTTACATATTATTCTGCCTACCACAGGTATTAATAAAACAGAACTTGTCAATGTGAAAAAATAAAAAGAAATATTTTATATGAACTGAGGAAATTAGGGGAACAAAACGTTCAGCAATTATTTTCATAAATAAATGATCTGCATTAGATAAAAAAATCTGCCATGCTCAAATATGGGTGGATTTTAACAGATGTTGATGTGTTTGTTCAGATTTTTGGCATACTACCTGTCCCTAAATTTCTAACAATTTATGTTCTAAAAATTTCCGACTTAGTTTATTAAAATTTTATTCATATATTCCCTTTTCTTCCTCCAGTGCTTTCAATGATCCTATCTACCTGTTCAGCTTTAGCCATCATACCCCATAGAAATCCATATAGGTAATAGTCTTGAACTTCTTACATGGCTTCACCTCCTTACTTCTACCATCTTTCTTTCTGTCGGATAGGCCTTTTTTCAATTCTAGCACAATCTGACAAATTATTAGAAATGCAGAATAAATATTACCCTTCCAGGGAAACCTGGAATCTCTTGGTGTAAATTATATGCTTAATTTTTGTTTTACTTAAAAATTGATTTTAACCAGTAAGAATGTAGCCTGTTTGTTTGTTTTTTCTCCCTCACTAGACTGTAATTTCCCTGAGAATGAATTGATTTTGCAACACTGGCTAAAATGGAGTTATGGTCAAGGAGTAAATATTAAAGTATAAATAAATAAATAAATAAATAAATAAATAAATAAATAGTTGTATGACTGGTAGGAATGGAAAGAGGGGATGTTCCCTTTAAATCTCTGCATCCAAGATCCTAACAAAAAAGAGTGCAGAGCAATCCTAAGCAAGTCATCGGGTGTATTTCTTAATTGCCAAGATTCTGGAGTGAGCCTTGAATAAAATACCTAAATATTAGGTCTTCATAGGTCAAAAATGTTTACAGGAATGAAATATTAGAATGCTCCTTAGGGAGGCAGGAAAGAAATTTCTCTCTTACTCTCCTTACAATCTGCATATAAATGAATTACTAATAAGTGTATTAGGATTTTAAACAGAGATTCTGAATCCTTTAAGGAGACCAAAGGCTATTGATGAAGCCATTTTTGTTAAAAACTTGTTTCCCAAAACTCTTGTACATGTTGTTAAATACAAAACGAATTCAGGTTTGATACAGGGACACCTCTAAGAACAAAGGAGATAGTTCATTGAGTTAGTGACATGCTAAGAAACAAGTCCCAATTAAAAGAAAACCTGAATTTTTCATGAGTGTGTAAAAAACAAGATGTCAAATAATGTAAAATTTATAGTTATAAATATTAAGGGTGATAGCATACCTTGAACACACTAGCATACCTTTATAACACACTAATTCTCAGTATTTACAAAATGATTGTTTGTTTATTAGGTAGCGAGAAATATATATTAGTTAATAGTACAATACCATCATTAAAGTGCTGGGAAGTGGCACATGCTCTCTTTTTTTTCTTTCTTGGAAGAAAAGAGAGAACAAATTGCTACTAATATCCAAGTTATAAGTGACTTTTTAGAAAATCACAGGTTAGGAATTTTGAACTAATTATCTAGTTAAGAAAAATAAAGTTTCCAAAACATGGCATAATTTAAATGAAAAATTTTTCATCATTCTTTTAAATGACTGAATAATAGGTTAAGTTGTAAAAGTTAATATAAGAATTAATATTTTCAAAATTTTGTATGTTGTTTTAATAAATACTTCAATTCTTACAGAAAAAAATATTATGGCCTTGATACTCTGCTGTTTAATAAAGGCTTTCTATTATGCTCCATGCAGCCCATACCTTAGTCACCACCATCATTAGGTGACAATTGATTTTTCTGTAGGCATAAGACACCGGGGAAAAATTAAAATTAATCACTATTTTCAGTGTGATCCATAAATACAGCTTTATTAGTTTATACTTAAAGACCAAGTTTTAGTTCTTCTCCATAGCAGATGAACAGTGTCCTGGATTATGGTTTATTTATATTTTACTAGAGGCCCAGTGCACAAAATTTATGCAACTCAGGGGTGGGGGGGTCCCTCAGCCCGGCCTGCGCCGTCTTGCAGTCCAGGGCTCTCGCAGCCCAGGACCCCTCCCTCCTACCTCCCCCTCTCCCGCCTACAGCGGAGGCAGGAGAGGCTCTTGCCACTGCCTCTGAGCTCACCAGCCAGGGCAAGTTCCTGTGTTGAACGTCTTCCCCCTGGTGGTCAGTGCTTGTCATAGTGACCTGCAGTTCCACTGTTCAGTTGATTTGCATATTAGGGTTTTATTATATAGGATTGGTCAAAGTTAATCCTCTTAAAAAACAAAGAAAAAAGACATGCACATTGTTTGGGGACATTTTCAATTGAAATGTCCATTAAGTAAATATATATTAAGTTCAAGCTTGTCCTCATTGATTATTATAATCTACCAGGAAGGTCAGACTTCATACAAGTCCTACAAGTATGGTAGGTGCTCTGGAAAAAAAAAAAAAAAAAAAGACTAAGAATCAGGAGTTAAGGGAAGCAAATGATAAGAGAACAGATAATGTGATCTGGTGAGCCAGGATAATTGTGAAATATTGTAATGTCTGCTTTTCCCTCACGTATTTTTTTTTTATCTTACTCTCATTTTAATCAAGGACCTAGGTTTAATTTAAAGAATAATCCATGTAAAAAAGAAACTCTTTATAAAATTCTATGACTTTATAATATCTTGAAAGGATAATGCTGAAGTACTGAAAGATAAAAAGGAAAGTGAGAAAACCTTTGAGAAGTACTTAGGAGGTGAGGGGAGATTCTTCCATTAGAGGGAGAGCTATACTGGTCCCATGAACAGGAGAGACTTAGTTGTTCCCGGCATCACTGTGGAGATGGGAAAGGCAGTGGAAAAGGGCTGTCTTATTTACTTTTGACCTAAAGGGCTACATCCTAGGCAGAGGACTTTCTAATCTCTCCCAATGAGCCTGTACCTCAAGTATGACATGACATGGGCAAAGCCATGGGACTTAAATGGTGCACTGGGAAAAGCCATGTCTGATATGGTGCTTCATGAACTGATTGGCCTTTCGAACAGCACAAAATTTGTAAAAATCTTAGGACATTTGCAAAACTTCACAATGGGACAATTCATAAATAACTGAAGTTATTACTCCTACTGTCATTAAAGGATGAGTACTTGGACAGAGAGAGAGAAACATCAATGTGAGAACAGAATTCAATCTAAATAACATTAAAAATAATTGTGGCCCTGGCCAGTGTTGCTAAGTTAGTTGGGCATTGTCCTGGGCACCAAAAGTTGTCAGTTCAATTCCCAGTCAGGGCACATGCCTGGGTTGTGGGTGGGATTCCCCTGGTAGGGGGAATGCAGGAGGCAGCCAATCAATGTTCTGCTCTCACTTCAATGTTTCTCTCTGTGTGTCCCTCTCCCTTTCTCTCTCCCTAAAAATCAATACGAATATTTAAAAATAAATAAATAATTGTAATATGGTCCTTAAGTGCATCTGTTGATCTTGCTTGCTCTTATTAACCATGGGGGCTGCACGAAGCATGAGTAACAAATGGGTACTCCCAGCTATGTTAATATTATACTGCTTTACCTCTCACTTCCCAGTTGACTGCCATAATTTAAAGTACCTAACAACCGGACCTAAGTCCCAGTGAAAGCAACAATGAAACAGGTAACCCACTGCGAGAGAATGGAATTGCAGTGAAGCGACCATACCTAGCACATTTTTGTCAAAATAAAATTGCTGGAGAGCAGATGACAATTTGAACAACAGCAAGATTTAAAGAGGCTGAGGCTCAGTCTTTGTAGAACTAATTAAATATATTATAAATGAAAAACTTACGTAAGACAATGGAAAAAGAAAATATTTTCTTCGAGAGTTGATTTAGTGACTGGAATATCAAGAAAAGGTGTTACTGGAGAGTCAAACTCCCCTGTTGCTCATGGAAGCCAGGTGGAGGTTCTTGGGGTGCTGCGGAAATAAGAACTGTCAGAAGCCCCCGTGTGGGAGAAGGCTTTGTGTCTGTGACAGTTGTTTGGGTTGGGAATGGATGTATAAGAGATGGCACTGGGCAGTCAGGTAGGAGGCTACTGCAGTCCTGGATGAGGAAGGAGAGGGATTCAGATGAGGGAGAAGCCGTAAGTGAATTTTTCAGGTAACTAAAGATTACCTCTTAAAACGTTAAATATATGAAGGTATTTTATTTTCAAATTGCTCTCTTTATATGTTTTTATATCCCCTAGCCTTCTAGAATAATTATTTAACTATAACTTGACCATTTCTTGAATTTTCCTTGTCATGCAGATAAGTCTTCTTACGAAATGACTGATGCTTTGATGTCTTCTCTTATTGTGAGCCATCTTGTTTCACTTTGTTTACAACAGTCTACAATTCACATTTCTAAACTGCTATCCTTATAAGGAAATGAAAGAAAAAAATCAGTGAGCCCACCTTTTTAATTCAGTTATTAATAATGCCCAAAGTCAAGGTACTGTTCTTAAGGAAGTGCTGTATCAAGTTCTTTTTCAATTCAATTTGGGATGATATTTATAGATACAGAGTCATAAAAAATACCCTTCTTCAGACTCAGTAGACTAAATCAGTGCATTGTTATTGTTATTTTTAATTATTTTTAAGACATTGGAACCTGGATAGTTGAGTAATTAGTTGGAGATTAGACATATCCATCAAATAACCAGGAGTTCAAATGGATGAAAAGGGGGTTTGTAATAAAATTGACAAGTCCTGTGATATAAAGTAACCTCACAGGATGATCTGATCCTAAATTCCTAACTTGGCACTTCATGGTAGGGAGTCAAACAGGGACATGTAACTTTTAGTAAAAGGTTCATTTTTGCCTTAGGCAAGCCCTGTCCATTGTTCTTGTGCATTTAGGTTAATGCATCTTTGAAATGCCAAAGTAATCCTCTTCATCAGACCCCTTAGATGTGTTACCACCCTCATAAGAGACATAATCTTATTAACTGTCCTGAAATCCAATCCCCACCTTCATTTAATCTTCCTTACATTCCCTCCTTATTTCAAAATGCATAACAGAGACTGCAAACTGTCATTTTAGGAGGCATATTTCTCAGTCAGTTGAGATCTTGCTTCTAGATGTACTCTCTATTTGGCTCAAAGGAACTCAAAGCAGCTCATAAAAAGTATCTACAGGTTTGGACAGTCTTATGTTGACAGCCAGAAGACTGGAAATACAGGGTTATAATTGCATATATTTACTAGATGATACCCTTTTTATAAAATTTGACTTCCCTATTAATTGCTAAAGGCTGCATTTCCCCATTCATTCATGTATTTGTTAAAAAAAATACTTATCAGGAACCTATTAAATCCAAAAGCAGTCTGACCAGATACAGATACAAGTTGAATAAGATAAAATAGCTGGTATTGTTGACTTTATAGTATTACTAGAGGCCCAGTGCATAAAATTCGTGTATGGGAAGGGGGTCCCCTCAACTCAGCCTGCACTCTCTCCAATCTGGGACCCCTCAGGTCCTCTGGCTCCTAACCACTCACCTGCCTGCCAGCCTGATCCCCCTAACTGCTCTCCCCTGCCTGCTGATTGCCTCTAACCTCCTCTGCCTTGGCCCTGCCAACATGGCTTTGTCGGGAAGGATGTCCGGAAGGACATCTGGAAGGTCAACCGGAAGATGTTCAGTCTAATTAGCATATTACCCTTTTATTAGTATAGATGCCACCTTGTCCTACAAATGCAGGTTGTTCCCAGGTTTTCCTATCATGGAAGGGGAGCCCGCTGTATGCAATTCCTAGTAGAAGACACTTGGATGTACCTTGAACATTTCTATTGAATTTGCCAAATCACCTCCAAAAATGTTGAACCATTTTAAACTCCCACCAGCAACCATGTGTGTGCCCTCCATCCCACTTTGATGCCAATACCATTGATTTCTCCCTAGAAGCTTCCCTCCGGTCAGCCGGGATTGCTTGGTACTTGAGCCAACCTCATTGTTCAGCTGGGGACTTGATTTCCCGAGATAGAATTATGGAGGAGGAAAAATAGTTTTCCTCTACCTTTCTGAGTTTTTAATGGAGGCCCTTGTAATGAAAGACAAATCACCAAAGGGAAAAACAAAAGTTCATTAACATGTGTACCTTGTGTATATGTGGGAGATCCCAGGGAAAAATGAGTAATTACTCAAGGTTGCTTAGAATGCAGATTTAAATACCTTCTTCCTAGGGAAAGGGGACGGGAGATGTAGGCCTCTTAGAGGAGAGTAAATGATATTTAGGAAAGATGAATGGGGGTGGGGGGAAATAGTTTGTAACAAAGTTTGGGTGTGATGTCAACTTCTACTCTCCTGTCCTATGACAGGAGTCAATCTTCTCTGCCTGATGACACTTCTCCTGTGAAGGGGACCTATGACATTTGAGCTCCTTTTGGGGGCTCCGATTTTAGTCAGATGAGGAGACTTCAGTGAAAGCCTCTGCATGCATTTGCTGTTTTTCAAGCATCTGCAGGTCAAGATCATCAATATAACAACACAGCATATGTTGGGGTGGCATGTTCTCTGACCTTCAGAATAAACCCAACAGAAGCTTCTTTCCTCTCTTAGATGATTTGCCACAGTAGCGTTATTCCCTGGAGACGGTATTCTGACCAGACCTTCCTGGGAGTGGTCATAACATTCCCTGAGCTTGTAGAAGGTGTGGGCCACATCAGTAAATAAACCAGGGTCAGTTTTCTCATCTTGTGGAAAAGGAGATAAAGTTATGATAGTTTATCTCCCTTTCCACAGGTTTCTTGCAGGTTTGTGTCTCTGCTGCCCTCCCCCACCCCCCCAGCAGCCCCAGCACCACGGTGGCAGGCCTTGGGGCTGCTGGGTGCCAGCCCCCCTGCAGGTTTGTGTTTCCGATCAGGGCCCCCACAGCCTCAGCACCGCCATGGCGGGGCTTGGGGCTGCAGGGTGCCGGCCTCCCTGTGGGTCTGTGTACCCAATCTGGCACCCCCAAGCCCCAGCGCTGCCATGACGGGGCTTGGGGCTGCAGGGTGCCGGACTCCCTGCAGGTTTGTGTCCCTGATCCGGGTTTTTGTCCCGGACCTGGGTTTTTGTCCCCGATCCAGCCCCCCGCAGCCCCAGCGCCACCATGGCAGGGCTTGGGGTTGTGGGTGCCAGCCTCCCTGCAGGTTTGTGTCCTGATCTGGCCCCCGCAGCCCCAGCGCAGCCATGGTGGGGCTTGGGGCTGTGGGGTGCCAGCCTCCCTGCAGGTTTGTGTCCCCATCCGGCCCCCTGCAGCCCAAGCGCCGCCATGGCAGGTCTTGGAGCTGCTGGGTGCCGCTGCCTGGATGCTATGGGCATGGCCATCTTTGTTGGGTAATTTGCATACTCACTCCTATTGGCTGGTAGCATAACGGAGTGATGGTTTATTTTCATCTTACTCTTTTATTAGATAGGATGGTACAGACAGTTATTTATAAAGAGTTAAAGCACAATTAGATAATTGCTATCATAGGTGAAATCCTAAGTTACTACACAAGTGTGTAGGTAGAGAGTATAATTATAGTCAATAACAATAGTAGCACCTACCACTTATTCACAAACTGGAGGCTCAATGCAGAAATTTGTGCACTCAGGGGGCGGGGTCCCTCAGCCTGGCCTGCGCCCTCTCACAGTCCGGGAGGCCCCAGGGGAAGTCCAACTGATGGGGTGCAGGCCTAAGCTGGCAGTCAGACATCCTTAGCGCTGCCACAGAGGTGGGAGAGGCTCCTGCCACCACCTGCTGCACTCACCAGCCGTGAGCCCGGCTTCTGACTGAGCAGCACTCCCACAGGGGGAGCTCACTGACCACCAGGGGGACCTGCGCATCATAGTGACTAGTCATTCCGCAGTTTGGTCAATTTGCATATTAGCCTTTTATTATATAGGATTCAGCATCTGCTATGTGATAAAGAATGGAGTTAGGAGCTTTACATGTGTCATTTCAATTTAATTTACAAAGCCTTACAAATTTGGTGTTATTAGTTGTCATTTCATATATTTGGATTCAGCCAGCTTAATTTTTCCTTCAAGTGTCAGCTTAAAAACCACTTTTTTCAGGATTTTCTGATTTTGAAAATAGTTTAAGATCCCTGTGCCCTTTACTCTTGTAGTTCTTTGTACTATGCTATTACACTGTATTTGTATACTGTTTGTATTTACCAAAAAAGAGAAAGTTTTATGAGGACAGAGACTTTATCTGCCTTATTTATTTTTATAATCTCAGGCATAGAACTCATCCATGAGTGAATATACAAAACAACTTTCTACAAGCCCATAGCAAGAAACAAAGCAAGGATTCAACCTAGATCTATTACTAAAACCTGTATTTTAAATCATTAGAATATTCTATTCTTTAATGGGATAGAACATTTTTATTTGTTTAAACTAATTAATTTTCATAAATTGAAAGTCTGCTAGTTTTTTAATAATTGGGTATTATCAATAACTGTTAACAACAAATCAGACAAAATACTTGTTCAATGTCTTAAATAAATTAGAAGTAGGTAGTATTACCAAGTTTACTTTTTGTCAGTTTTCAAATATTAATAGGAAACAATATTTTAATTTTATAACTATGACAGTAAGTGCAGTAAAAGACATAGATAACAAGATATAAATTCAAATTGCTGAAGAAGAGTGCACCTTTTGTATGACAGGAAAATAGAAATGAGCTCATATCTGCTCCTACTAGATGTTTTTTTATGTTTTTCCCCTCCTATTAGATATTAATGGTAAGATATTATTAACAGCAACATTAATTCAAATGTTAAAAAATATAATTATGTACAGTTAGCATTCATATTATAAGTGAACATGATAATTTTAACCTGAGTGTAGTCTAAAAATAATTTATGGGTGGAAATTATAGTCACATTTTAACCTAAAATGGCATCTATTATTTCATATACTCATTTATTCAGGATATAACCTACATGTCTCATTCAAAATAGCCAATAATTATTGCTTAAGAGATTTTTAACTTGGCACATATTCTTCATGATAAAACTAAAAAATATTCATATTCATAAAGCTTCTTAGTAAGAAGCTTCTTTATCTAATGAAGAGGGAATATTCAAATTGACCATCACACTGTCACAAAGATGGCAGCGCCCAGTCCACTCAGCCCTGCCTGAGTCCCCCAGTCCTTTCAGCCCTGCCAGGGGGGTGGCAGGCGTGTGGTGCAGCTGGACCTGCCCTCAGCCCAGCTGCCCAGGGCCGGCCCGAGGAGAAGGCAAGCCTCAGATGGAGGCTGCCCAGCCAATGCCCGAGGTGCAGGCAAGCCTCGGATGGCAGCTGCTCAGCCTCCTAACGCTGGCCCAAGGTGCAGGCATGCCTCAGATGTCAGCTGCCCAGCCACCTAGGGCCAGCCAGCCCGAGGCACAGGCAAGCCTCGGATGGCAGCTTCCCAGCCACCCAAGGCCGCCCAAGGCTCAGGTAACCAGGGCCAGCAGAGACTTGCGCTGCTGGCAGTGGCAGCAGCAGAGGTGTGATGGGGGTGTCACCTTTCCCTGATCGCCGGGTTGCCTCCCACCCCTGAGGGCTCCCAGACTGTGAGAGGGGGCAGACTGGGCTGAAGGATCCCCCCCTCCAGTGTATGAATTTTCATGCACTGTGCCTCTAGTTTATTATAATCTTTTAAAATATTAAAACAATAATTTTAAAGAAAAGTCACATTGTGACATTTAAGTAGTTTTATACAGCTACTTTAACCATATGAGAATACCTTTGTTTAAATAAAACTTCTAATGTTTTGTAAATTTTGTGAAATTAATAAATTTGCTCTTGATATAATTATCATTGCTTTTTTACTAACACACACTTGTGGTGTATGTGTGGTGATGGTGTAGAGAGATTGTTGAAAATAATTAAATTTGTTTTGTCTATATAGATACAGCTTTTCTATTCATATGTGTGGTGTGTATGTATTCAGACATTTAATACATGTTTGTGTATACATATACATTTAATACATAATATTTCTAAATATATATATTCTAAATATATAAAGCATTTCTAAATGTATATATATATTTATTTTTAGAATATAAATGTATAAAGGCTTGTTATTTAACAACTTTAAAAATACTTATGTAAATCTTATAGTTGTGCTTTTTCAAGTTGTTTTAGACATCTATGAATTCAGGTCTTCTACTTGACTTATATCTAAAGGTAGTATCTGGGCAGGTGAAGAAAAAGCAATTGCAACGTATGGCCATGAGATCAAGTTTACAGGAAAATTCTAATTATTTTGTGCAATCAGATTATATCAACAGTATTTTTAGTATATATATATATATATATATATATATATATATATATATATATGTGTGTGTGTGTGTGTGTGTGTGTGTATACTATATACACACATATATTTGTGTGTGTGTGTGTGTATATATATATATATATATATATATATATATATATTCTGTGATTCTTTGTCATATATATCTTTATATATCAAAATATTATTTTGGTCAAAATACTATCATCAAAGAGTTTTATAAATTGTGGCACATGTTCTTCACTGTCCATGAAAAATATAGCTTACCTCATGGGCCTCTCTCACAGAAAAGGCAATACATCCATAGCATAACATCAGAGAATTTGCCATAGCTGTTTCTAAGGAGTTTCTTATTTATAGCTTTTGTTTTATCAAATCAAGTGATTCTGTGTAGGTAGCTATAGCTGAGTAATGGGATGGATGGAAGTATCTTGGCCCCAGAGCTTTCTTGGCAGAAGCATAAGAGGAAACTCTTAATGAGGGCACTAACTTTGTCATTTTCTTCCAGATAGAAACTTGCCAAATCAATAAAAATTTCTCTCAACGAGTTTGAATATCAATTGCCCCAAATATGTGTGGGAAGTAGATAGTAGAATTAGGTAGCAGAGAAGAATGGAAACATCAATGAATAGAAAACATGACATGGTAGGAATTATGTGACAACAGAAGTCAACCCAGCAGAAGTTACCAGGAAGAAACAAAAGAGAGTTGAGAGAAGTTAGTCAATAGCGAAGGACAAAAGAATGCTAATGGTAACACTGAAGGAAGTCAGGAGCATGGCACCCTAGTGTGCTGGCTGTTAAGTATCCCACCCTGAGAACCACAGTGATTACTAACGAGGATGACTGGTTTTCTAGTTCATCATGGGTTTTCTGCTGGATTTGCCTGCATGAGTTTGCAAGAGCCCATTGTGCTCATCTTTCCCCAACTCTGAGGTCAGTAACTTGACTTGGTAGTTTGACCTGTGTGGTGGAGCAATGACACCAAATAAATTGGCAAATGCTATAAAACAGTCTGGTGGTGGTGGTGGTGTGCGTGTGTGTGTTTTAATTTTAAAGAGTTTATTATCATTTTCCAGCACACCACTGATTCTTACTATTTTGCTTTTGAAATTTGTTCTTTTCCTCCTTAATTCTCTTTTATTTATAAAATAAACTTATATTTACTGAGATGGCTTGAGTTTTTCCTATTCTCCAACATCCTGAGAAAACGATGCAATTTTCTCATTGTCATTCCTATTCAGTGAGATTTATTGGATGTTTATTATTGACTAGAGGCCCAGTGCATGAAAATTCATGCACTGGAGGGGGGTCCCTCAGCCCGGCCTGCCCCCTCTCACAGTCTGGGAGCCCTCAGGGGTGGGAGGCAACCTGGAGATAAGGGGAAGGTGACACCCCCATCACACCTCTGCTGCTGCCACTGCCGGTAGTGCAAGCTTTGGCCGGCTCTGGTTACCTGAGCCTTGGGCGGCCCAGTTGCCATCAGAAGCTTGCCTGTGCCTCGGGCCAACCCTGGGTGGCTGGGGAGCTGAGGGGACTGGGGGACTCTGGAGGCAGGCGCCACTCTGGTGGGGCTGTGGGGACTGAGCACTGCCATCTTGTGGCTGTGGGTGCCGCCATCTTTGTGATGGTGTGGTGGTCAATTTGCATATTCCCTCTTTATTAGATAGGATTGGGCACTATATACAATGCAGTATGATTCAGAGACAAATAAGACATCATACTTACCATCAGATCAATGATAGTATAATGGAGAAATGGATAAGCAATTATTCCTATGCCCTGTCATAAGTAATATAATTGAGCTTATTTTGAGGGGTGCAGAGGACAAGCACAAAAGAAAGATACTGTCCACTACCTGGGAGACAGTGTTGGTGTCTGGTAATATTGCTAAGAGAATTTGAATATGGATCTTTTACTTTAAGGATGACTAAGCTTTGGTCAGAGAGATGGTTTGGGAGGAGGCACAAGTTGTTCCAATAGAGGAGACAAAGGATTTAAGAGAAAAGGGACTAGAGGGAGTATGTTAAATGGTACTAAGAAATCATGACAAGTTGGGGGAAATGCAAATACAATGGTCTGAAATATCATTAAGATTCCTCTCCTTCCAGTTGTCCTTTTTCACCATTACCAGGAGACCTGAAATTCTCTCAATTTGCATTCTTAGTCATCATATTGAAGTATTTTTGTGTTGTTTTCATATTGAACACACTGAGTTTAATCTTTTAGCGAACAAGATCTACATCTACATTTTAGCACTTTCACAGGAACTGGTACAACAATATCTTTTTTAAAGGAATTTTTTTTAAATAAGAGGGGAAAATAGGTTATCCTCAAATTACTTAAAGTTTTAATCTTGGTTTAAATGAGTCTTTATAAATTTATTTTTAGTTTAAATAATATATTCATATCAGTGAAAAAATATGCATGTGTCCTCCGTTACTTATTTCATCCTTTTAACCTAATGTTCTGCTATATTTTCAAGAAGTACTTAGTAAAATTTAAGAATTACTATAATTCAATAATTACCTAATAAAAATGTAAAATATTCAAAGCACGTTGCTAGGTATTTCAGAGGATAAAAATAGATATATGTATATAATAACTGTGGTTCTTGTCCCCTAGCAATTCAAAATTTGACATGAGAACTGAGAACATAATTTTCACCTTTTCAAATTATTTTAAGAAACCTTTGGCACATGAAATAAAGCTGTCAGTATTTATTAGACATATTACATAAGGTCATAAAACAAATCTATAAGTTGCTCAGAAACTTAATACTAAAAGAGACCATACTAATTAACTTCAATTTAAAAAATTAATTACTTTGATGCATGTTATTCTTTAAGAATCATCCCTAAAAATGTTGAAAATTTGCTTGTATTTCTCTGTATAGGAGTTGAATATAGAGACAAATATTAGTTAATGAAATCACTGCAAAGTTCTACAAATCTTTGTGATGGTATCTGGCATTTGTACAGAAAGTAAATAATTTCATATTTACTTATATATTTTAAAAGCTTGATTTTTAGATAAGATAAAAACATTCTCAGTAAAATGGGAAATATATTTTAAAAATATAAGTCCCACACAGCATGTAATTTAGCCAAAGGAGTAAGTATTGTTGGATTTTTTTTTTCTCCAGTGTTTATCTTCATTAAGGGAACTGGTCACCCTTTGTTCACAAATCACTATAGGAGATTCAAGATTTTGTTTATTTCATTTAGGACAAATCACAGTTACAGTGTTTGCATCGCTAATAGTTCTTTAAATTCTGTTGCAACTTCAGTTGAATTTTCTTTCTAATTTAAGTAGGCAATTTGGCCATTTATGTAAGAATACAGTACTAAACAGAATGTGTTCATTTTTCTTGTTTTTAAAATATCTACAGAAGTGCTGATAATACAAGAGGCAAGGCTTCTTCAGCTTTTTAGCATCTGCTAGATAAGGTGCTAATGAAATCAAGCCAATAGGTTTGCCACTCTAATGCAAATTTAACAAGTATTTAGTAACTATTATGTAAAATACAGTGCTGGATGGGATGGTAAATGACAGAGAGAGCACAATAGTGAAATACAAAGAGGTGGAGTGTATGATAAGAAATGGAAAAAATAAACATGCAATAATTATAGCAGTTAGGATAAGTTATATAAGACATTCAGATATGTATTTCAAATAGACTGTTACTTGTTTATGTTAACAGAAATGATGATAATATGCTCTTCTGTGATACTGAATTATCTAGTCAATATATCATTTGAGTGGTCTAAGAGATGCTCTGATCCATGCCCTATCTTCATCCAATTAATGCAGGTGACAATGAATTAGACAGACAATTGTGTATAGGTCAAAGTACAATCTGTAGTATAGCTTGGTAGTTTAAAGCCTGGGTTTTGAAATCACTTTTGATTTGCCAATTATTAAAGACTAGAGGCCTGGTGCACAAAATTCGTGCATGGGGGGGGGTGTCCCTCAGCCCAGCCTGCACCCTCTCCAATCAGGCCTGCTCCCCTGAAACTGTCCCCGACCTAGTGGGATCGGGCCTCAACGGGCAGTCGGACATCCCTCTCACAATCCAGACTGCTGGCTCTCAACCACTTGCCAGCCTGCCTGCCTGACTGCCCCTAACGGCTTCTGCCTGCCAGCCTGATCACCCCCTAACCACTCCCCTGCCAGCCTGATCAATGCCTAAATGCTCCCCTGGTGGCCCAAAAGCCCCTAAATGCCCTCCCCTGTAGGCCCAGTCACCCCCAACTGCCCTCCCCTGCAGGTCTGGTCTTCCCAACTGCCCTCCCCTGCAGGTCTGGTCCCCCCAACTTCCCTCCCCTGCAAGCCTGGTTCCCCCCCAATTGCCCTTCCCTGCAGGCCTGGTTGCCCCCAGCTGCCCTCACCTGCAGGCTTGGTTGCCCCCAACTGACCTCCCCTGCAGGCCTGGCCCCCCATAACTACCCTCCTCTGCCATCCCAGTCACTCCTAACTGCTCTCCCCTGCCGGCCTGGTTGCCCCTAATGCTCTCACCTGCAGGCCTGCCCCCCCCACCACCACTACAGCCCTCCCCTGCTGGCCTGGTTCCTCCAACTGCCCTCCCTTGCAGGCCTGGTCCCCCCAACTGCCCTTCCCTGCTGGCCTGGTCCCCCCCCCCCCACAACTGCCCATACCTTTTCCCTTTCTGGCTCTCAGGTTGGCACCATAGCCTATCACTTCTAGACAGGAAAATCTCCTGCATTTATCTCTATATACCCAAGCATGGTTTTTTGACTTTCTAAGAAATTCTGTGTATAACCAAATACCCCATACTAAAATTCCATTTGCTTAAACTAGGGAAAACAAATTCTATTCTCTGCATCTATGAAAACTGTCCAATATTACAAGTGGCTTTCATTCCAGGATTGCAAAGGTGGCTCAACATTATTAGATCTATCACTAAAAAAATACATAACCTTAGTAGCATTATTATAGCAATAGATGCCAAACTGAAAGAATGGAGGGTTGATTTCTTATATCTTTTCTCTTTTCTTCCCCTTCCCTTTCTCCTCTCGTTTTCTCTCCTCTTCTCTTGATCTTTACCTCTGTTTCAATTTGCATCCCTCTTTGGTTATATAAAACTAATGAATAGTCAGAATCATGCTTAAAATAAAAAATACTGTAGCCTTCCTGAAGTACAGTAGTTAAGTCTTTAGAATTTTTAAAAATCTGAGTTGGAATTCCAGCTGAGCCATTTACCAGCACTGTGACCTCTAGTCAGGTTATTAATTGTTTTAGCTTCAATTTCCATATTTGTAAAATGAGACAATAATCATGTGAATTGAGGATTGATACTAAAGAAGCAGACAGCTTTGTGAATTTCCAATTTGGAAAAATCAGTCTGTATCTAAAACTTCCATCCAACATTTGGCTATGGGAATCTCAGGAAAAGGTAACATTTATATATCCAAACCAGGCAATTGGCAGGAAATGACCTTGTGTCTTAGACACTGTTTATCAAATAAATACCAGCTGAAGCAGACACCACATTTTGAGAACACAAGATAAGATCATGACAAACAAAGGCTATTGAATACTAAATTTCCTGGCATGAAGTTATTCTCATAACAGATAATTTTTACCTTACCATTGGCCCAGCTATGCTTAGGGTTGTAGGGAAAAAAAAACAGAATAAGCTACAGAAAATTTGGTCGGCTTCCACTATTGCCCATTTCCACTCGGAGGGGCTGACTGCTCACTAAAGCTTAATCCAAAGATTCCTTGTGAATGGGATTCCAACAAAGCCAATTTGAGAAAGACCATGTGATCAATTTGATCAATTGCTACTCTTGTGTTTATGCAAACAACCAAGCCATACTAAAACTGGACTTAATACAGTCTCTTTGAACATGAGTGTAATCTTAGGGGGGAAAAAAAGTGTGTTTCAATGAAAGTCACCATACTAATCGTGGGTATTGAACTCCAGTGCAATTAACTGTCTTCAAAATTTTGTTTTAAGACTGTATCTGTGTATGCCATACAGACCACAGCACCTAACAACACCAGAAATGTTATAACTGCAGACAATCTGTGGGATTGTCACTGCTTGCTTTCATTCCAGCAGAAGACTTGCATATGGAAATCTTCACAATTGGTTTATGATTTTGTGTGCATTAACCTTTGTGTTTTCCTACTTCTGTTTTCATAAAATGTATGCCTATATTCTTGTTTACTTTATCGCTTGCTCACACAATACAGGCCTCACTATAGAAGCCATTTGCATCACCTTCTTCTGAAATGAGACTCAACTGTTTGGACTTATGGTTGAGACAATGAAACAGGGACAGTCTAATAGTTTCACTGGAAACTGCTTTCCCTTTTCTGGCCAAATGGTTCATACAGAAGAGCCCACAGTTTCTCATGGGGAAAATCTTAGAATATCTCCTTTAGCTTAATTTAGATTTAGTGAGAAAGGAGCTTCAGATAAGTAGGATACACCTGCCTCCAGGGAAGCCACTCCTCCCATTGGAGACACTATAAGTTTATCTTTCCCTTTATCACATGAGTTTTTACCTCTCATCATACCTTTAGCTGTTACAAGTCTCCTCACTTTTGAATTATGCCTTTTAACCTTCCTGTCAAGTTTGTCGTTTCTAGAGTACAACAAGGATGCCAGCTTGTCCAGTGCATCATCCTGCTGACATCGCCCAGGTCACCTCCCAGGGAGCTCAAGAAGAGTTATAAATCAAGATCTGGAAACAGTCCAAATGCCCATCAGTAGATCAGTGGATAAGAAAGCTGTGGTACATTTATACAATGAAATACTACCCGGCACTAATGAAGAAGGTACTCTTACCCTTTGCAACAGCATGGATGGACCTGGAGAGTATTATGCTAAGCTAAATAAGCCACACAGATAAAGACAAATACCTTATGACCTCACTAATGTGGAATCTAATGCACAAAATAAACTGATGGGGGGAAATAATGAAAATAATTATGCAATTTTCTACATTTTGCTTCTTATTATTTGCTTAACTTGCTATGGTCTGAATATTTTTGTCCCCACAAACTTCATATGTTGACATCCTAGCACACCAAAGTGACAGAATTAAGAGGTGGGGCCTTTTGGGTGTGATTAGGTCATGAGGCCACAAACCTCATGAATATGGTTAGTGCCTTTATAAAAGAGGACCCAGAATGCTCCCTGGCCCCTTCTACCATATTAGGTTACAGTGAAAAAACAAACAAACAAACAAATGGCTTTCTAGGAAGTGGGTCCTCACCAGATGCTGAATCTGCCAGTGTATTGATCTTTCCAGCCTCTAGAACAGTGAGAAATAAACTCCTATCCTATCCTATCCTATCCTATCCTATCCTATCCTATCCTATCCTATCCTATAATAAAAGGCCAGGGACCACAAGCATAATGACCAGAATAACCGCTCAACCAGTCGCCATGAGGTACATTGACCACCTCTTGGTCCCTTCCCTCCCTCACCTCCCCCACCCCTCATCCCCGCCCACAGGTGAATGGGGAACCACGGGGAAGTAGGCGGGTGGCGAGCAGGTGGAATGGCTGACCTCTTGGTCCCTCCCCCTGGCTCGCAGGCTCCAATGGATCAGCGATGGTGAATGGGGGAACTGGGGTGGGTGGCAGGAGGACCAGGCTGGCGGTCAGACCATTGGGATCTCCAGCTCATCCCCAGCTGCTCAGGGGCTCAGGCCAGCAGGAAAGCAGGAGCCGGTGACTTCACCTCCGTGCGCGTGTGTCAGGCTGGCCACTGATAGAATACACAGTGCACTCAGGGTTACTCATGCGGGCACTGCTGCTGCTGTTGCCTCTGCTGCTGCCGCTGCTGCTGGGGCTTGCAGCGCTGACAGAAGCTGCAGGGCATGCCTGCAACCTACCCGACCCGGTGGTGGAGGCGGCGTTCAGCCTGGGGACTGGTGAACAGGCAGAAGATGGCCCTGATCCCAGGCTAGGCCTGGTGACCCTACCTACACAATTTTGTGCGCTGGGCCTCTAGTCCTATCTAATAAAAGAGTAATATGCAAATTAACCATCACTCCGTGACAAAATGGTGGTGCCCACAGACACAAGATGGCAGCGCCCAGACCTCTCAGGCCCACCAGAGTCCCCCAGTCCCAGGGAGGGCTGCCGCTGAGAGAAGGCAGTGTGCGGCCTGGGCTGTTGGCCTGGGAGACGGCTGTGCCCCCCTGCACAATCCTCTCCCAGCCCCTGCCTGGGCCATGGCCTGGGAGGCACCTGCGCACTGCTGGCGTGATCCGCTGCCAGCTGCGGCCCAGGCTGTCGGCCTGCGAGGCACCCGTGCACCCCTGGTGCGATCCGCTGCCAGCCGCGGCCCTGCCTGTGCTCCCCCCTCACCCCCCCGATGCGATCCGCTCCCAGCCACAGCTTGGGCTGTGGGCCTGGGAGGCACCCGCACCGCCTATCCTCCCCCCAGCGATCAGCTCCCATCCGTAGCCAGGGGGTGTAGACCTGGGAGGCAGCCACGCCCCCCACAGCTGTCCCCTCCCAGTGGCAGCCTGGGGTGTCAGCCTCCAAAGGGCCTGCGCTCCCATGGAGTGATCCCCCCCACACACACCTATAGCTTTGGAACTTCCCTTGCCCCCAGCTGAGTGATTGGAGATGGGGGGTGATATCTGGGCGATGCTGCCCAGCAAACCTCTCCCATTGGGTCGAAACTTCTGACCAGGTTAGGGAGGTAAATGGGTTTTGTTTAAAATCTTTAAAAACCACAAAGGAAATGTCTGAGGTAGGGTTTCACATCGGAAGTAACTTACAACTAATTTCTGAAGGCAAACGGGGACATTGCAGTTACATTACTGGAGAGTACTGGGAGGTCTGGAGGTTGGCTCTGCAATGGCGGTGGTGGGTGCTTCCCGCCCTGGTTCCTCAGCACCTTGGGCAGGGCTTGAGCCCACCCAGGAAGGCCTTTTCCCCTACAGTTTTAACCAAGGCAGGGAGGTTTTGTAGACATGAATAAGAAGTGCCCACACACAAGTCCTGAAGAAGCCGGGGCTGGTAGAAAAGACAAACCTAGAAAAGAGAAAAACCAGAAACACCACCGATCCCAACATAGATCATCTTTTTCTTCACATGACGGTGTGTTTCCCTCTCCTTTGTCTTCTGGAAGCAAGACAGATTCAAGTACTGATGATTCTACCAACAGAGAAGTTAAGAGAAAGAGAGGACAGAAAAGGAATAAAAGGAGAAAAGAAAGAAAGGACAAAAGATGAAACATCAAGAAAAAGAAAGAGAAGGAAAAAAGGAAGAAACAACCACATGATATCACCTTTCCAAGGTCTCATGAAATTCCTGTTTAAGGAGTTTATTTTATGACACTTTTAGTTTGGGTTTACATTTTTTCTGGTTTGTCAAGACCACGGCAGGTACACTGTCCAATATGTTAAAGAAAAAACCCTATCGAATAAAGAGGGAATATGCAGGGGAGGGCATTTGGGGGTGACCAGGCTGTCAGGGGAGGGCAGTTGGGGATGATTGGGCTGACAGGGGAACAGTTAGGCGTCGATCATGCTGGCAGGTGAGTGGTTAGGGGTGATCAGGCTGGCAGGCAGAAGCGGTTAGGGGCAATCAGGCAGGCAGGTGAGCAGTTGGGAGCCAGCAGTCCTGGATTGTGAAAGAGATGTCTGACTGCCTGTTTAGGCCCAATCCATGTGTGGGATCGGGACTAAACAGGCAGTCGGACATCCCCCGAGGGGTCCCAGATTGGAGAGGGTGCAGGTTGGGCTGAGGGACACCCCCCCCCCACAGTGCACGAATTTCATGCACCAGGCCTCTAGTATATAATCAAAGCCTACTATGCTAAATGTCTGGTCATCTGGTTGGCCATTCAACCAATCAAAGCCTAATATGCTAATGATATGCTAAGGCCACTCAACTGCTCACTATGATGTGCACTGACCACCAGGGGGCAGACAGTCGACTGGTCGACCTGTTGCTATAACGTGCACTGACCACCAGGGGACAGACGCTCCAACTGTTAGGTTAGCTTGCTGCTGGGGTCCAGCCCATCAGGACTGAGTGAGACAGGTTAGACACGTCCTAGAGCCCTCCCACAGTCCCTCCTCAGCTGACCAACCTCCCGCATCCTTCCCTAGCCCCAACTGTGCACTGGTGCACGAATTTATGTACCGGGCCTCTAGTTGTTTATAAGCTTCCGAATTTATGGTATTTTGTCACAGCAGCCAAAAGAAAGTAAGACACAACTCTTGCTTGCAATACTTCCTGGCTGTGAAAGGTAGTCCTAGCAAATAATATCTTTCACACAAAACAACTTCTTCCTTATCAAGACTGAATACTTATAATTTCTAGGTCCTTATGACCTAACCTGGGACTTGGGCTCTTCTCCCTCAGCTCAGATCTCATGACACTTCCCTTTCTTCAAACCCATCTTTGTACTTTTGAAATGCTTTGTACTTTTCCAGGCTAAGTTTGTGACACTTCCCTTTCTTCAAACCCATCTTTGTATTTTTGAAATGCTTTGCACTTTTCCAGGCCAAGTTCGAATACAACCAGCATTATAATTTTCTGTAGCTTTCTATAGTCAGAATAAAATATGTATGCCCTAGTACCTTTACATAGGTTTTATACATAGCAGGACCTCAATAAATGTTTGTTCATTTTCTGAATGACTTACCACATTCAACAAAGTAACAGAAATAGTAAGAAACAACAATAGCAGAACTAACATCACCAAATGACTAAATCTCATAGGAAAGAGCAAGAAATAGAAGGAAACAGCTATGTTAACAAGAATATAGACCACTGTAGGTTTTATTCCCGTAGGCATTAGTATTAGAAATTGTGACCAGATTCTCTTTAACATGGTGTAGCAATTGGCAGGGCTCCATTTTTTCTATTGGCTCTGTTGCCAAAGGTTCTATTTCCTGGCAAAGACACTTCAGGGAGAAAAGTGAGCTTAATACCTCTACCTTTAATTATGTTGGGCAATTATGCTCAATGTTTAAAAATTTTTCAGACTGCTGCCAAAGTCTTTTTTGTTAAACATTTATTCTTAAGAAATATGTGCAATAAAATTCTAAGGTAACAGGTTTAGCCAACATCTCCAGTGTCTATCACAACTCCTGACATAAGGGTTTCCCATCAGATTTACTAGAGTAAGAGCAATTACCTGAGAAAACTTCTTGTCCAGGTATAGACATAGCTGACTGCTGATAATATCATGCAAAAACTTAAGAGAAAACATAATTTGCATAGCTGAGACTCTGACATCAACACTTACTCAGAATATTAAAATTACCCCTATCTTCACAATTATTTTATTAGGCTGTTGATTATATTCTGATACATCCATCTGGTAATGGTTTACCTTCAGTGCTCTGTGTGATGGATCTACCACTATCCAAGAGGATAAAAGTAAATTTCTGCAAAACTGCATTGCACCTTTCATTATTTCTTTTGGAATGCATTTTAAAGTGGTGCTCCTAAGTCACCCTACACAACTAAGAATATCTTTACTATAGGCAACAGTAAATAGAATCTTCCAATTTTTCATAATTATTAGCCAACTATTATTTATTCATTTTAATTTTATGTTATTGTTTAAAATATTGCAAATAGTAGTACATATGTGTCCTTTTTTTCCCCCATTGACTTTCCCCCAATCTTCTCTAACCCCCAGCATATGCCATCACCCGCCCACAATGTCTTGCATCCATTGGTTATGCTTATATGCATGCATACAAATCCTTCGGTTGATCTCTTACCCGCCCCCCACCCGCAATCCTTCCCTAGCCTTTCTGCTGTAATTTGACAGTCTGTTCGATGCTTCTCTGCCTCTGTATCTAACTTTTTGTTCATCGGGTTATAATGTTCTTTATTATCCATAAACTAGCCGCCTGATGCATGAAGATTCATGCAGAATGGGCCTTCCTTACCCTGGCTGCTGGTACAGCCTTTGCTCCAGCGTGGAGCTATCTTTCTGTCTTTGCTCTGCCCCGAGCCGCCTTTCCGTCTTCTCATGCTGCTGAGGCCCAGAGCAGCTGGGGCAGTGCGAAACGCCTGCGTCGTCGTTTTCATATGTCTCTTGGCTTTCTGAATGTCCTCTTTCGAAAAGTGTCTATTTAGATCCTTTGCCCATATTTTGATTGGATTGTTTATCTTCCTTTTGTTAAGTTGTATGAGTTCCCTGTAAATGTTGGAGATTAAACCCTTATTGGAAACATCATTGGCAAATATGTTCTCCCATGCAGTGGGCTTTCTTGTTTTGTTGGTTTCTTTTGCTGTGCAGAGCTTGTTATTTTGATGTAGTCCCATTTGTTTATTTTCTCTTTAGTCTCCATTGCCCTACGAGCTGTGTCTGCAAAGATATTGCTACGATATATGTCTGCTATTTTGCTGCCTATGGAGCCTTGTAGGATTTTTATGGTTTCCCGTTTTACGTTTAAGTCCTTTAGCCATTCTGAGTTTGTTTTTGTGTATGGTGTAAGTTGGTGATCTAGTTTCATTTTTTGCATGTATCTGACCAAATTTCCCAGCACCATTTATTAAAGAGACTGTTTTGACTCCATTGTATGCTCTTGCCTCCTTTGTCAAATATTAATTGAGTATAATGGCTTGGGTCAATTTCTGGGTCCTCTGTTCTGTTCCATTGGTCTATATGTCTGTTCTTGTGCCAGTACCAGGCAATTTTGAAAACCGTGGCTTGGTAATATAGCTTGATGTCTGGTATTGTGATCCCTCCAACTTTGTTCTTCTTTCTCAGGATAGCTGTGACTATTTGGGATCCTTTTTTATTCCAGATGAATATTTGGAGAGTTTGTTCGAGATCTTTGAAATATGCCATTAGTATTTTAATAGGTATTGCATTGAATCTATGGATTGCTTTAGGTAGTATGGACATTTTAATGGTGTTGATTCTACCAATCCATGAACATGGTATATTCTTCCATTTGTTTATGTCTTCCTCTATCTCTTTTTTCAATGTCTTATAGGTTTCCAAGTACAGGTCTTTTACGTCCTTAGTTAAGTTTATTCCTAGGTATCTTAATTTTTTTGGTGCAGTGGTAAATGGGATATTTTTTTCTCTTTCTGTGAGTTCATTATTTGTGTATAAAAAGGCCATAGATTTCTGGGTATTAATTTTGTATCCTGCCACATTGCCAAATTTATTTATTAGGTCTAGTAGTTTTTTAATGGAGTCTTTGAGCTTTTCTATTTATAGTATCATGTCATAGGTAAATAAGGACAGTTTTACTTCTTCTTTTCCAATTTGGATGCCTTTTATTTCTTCTTCTTGTCTCATAGCTATGGCTAGTACTTCTAGTACTATGTTGAACAGGAGTGGTATAAGTGGGCATCCTGGTCTTGTTCCTGTTCTTAGGGGAAATGGTTTTAGTTTTTGCCCATTGAGTATGATGTTGGCTGTAGGTTTGTCATATAGGGCTTTTATCATGTTGAGGTATAATCCCTCTATTCCCACTTTGCTGAGAGTTGTTATCAAGAAAGGTTGTTGGATTTTGTCAAACGCTTTTTCTGCATCAATTGATATGATTATGTTATTTTTGCCTCTCAGTTTGTTTATGTGATGTATCACATTTATTGATTTGTGGTTATTGTACCATCCTTGCATCCCCAGAATAAATCCCACTTGGTCATTTCACACTTCTTTCTAATGTATTGCTGAATCTGATTTGCTAGAATTTTGTTGAGGATTTTGGCATCTATGTTCATGAGGGATATTAGCCTGTAGTTCACTTTTCTTGTGGTGTCTTTAACTGGTTTTGGGATTAGGGTAATGCTGGCTTCATAGAAAGAGCTTGGAAGTGTACTTTCCTCTTGAATTTTTTGGAATAATCTGAGGAGGATAGGTTTCAGTTCTTCTTTGAATGCTTGGTAAAGCCATCTGGACCCGAGCTTTTGTTTGCTGGAAGATTTTTGATCGCTGTTTCAATTCCTTTGGTAGTTATTGGCTTATTCAGGTTTTTTAATTCTTCTTGGTTGAGTTTTGGGAGCTTGTATTTTTCTAAGAATATGTCCATTTCATCTAGGTTGTCCATTTTGTTGGAATAGAGTTGTTCATAGTATTTTTTCATAATCACCTGTATTTCTGTGGGATTGGTTGTTACTTCACCTCTTTTATTTCTGATTTTGTTTATTTGAGTCCTCTCTCTTTGCTTCTTGGTGAGCCTGGCTAGAGGTTCATCAATCTTGTTTATCCTTTCAAAGAACCAGCTCTTGGTTTTGTTGATCTTTTGTATTTTTTTTTTTTTTTTTTGGTCTCAATGTCATTTATCTCTGCTCTGATCTTTATTATTTCCTTCCTTCTGCTTACGCCGGGCTTTTCTTGTTGCTCTCTTTCTAACTCTTTGAGTTGTAGGGTTAGATAATTTATTACCATTGTTTCTTGTTTTTTGAGGTAGGCCTGTAGAGCTATGAACTTCCCTCTTTAGACTGCTTTTGCTGTGTCCCATAGATTTTGGATTGTTGTGTTTTCATTGTCATTTGTTGCCATGATGCTTTTTATTACTTCTTTGATGTCTCTGGTAACCCAGTCATTGTTTAATAGCATGCTATTTAGCCTACAGGTGTTTGATTTTATTAGCCAACTTTTAATTGGTATCATCAATATGCCAATTTTGCCCGGCAGGATTAGTATAAATAACAGAATCTCAGCCCAGTTATTTATATGTAATATGAAAATTTCAGGTATAAAATGCTAAAGGTATGATGCAAAAAATTCAGAACAGAATACTTGATTATTTTACTCATTTTATTGTATCTGTAACCCTGGCCATTTAATACCTCCATACTGTATAATTAAGACAATGGATGCCCAATGTCTTAGTAAAACATTTTAGGTCTAATAATCTTTAACTTTATGTTAAAATTTATTAGATTATAAAAATTATCAAGGATCATATAATCATTTCTATTGAATACATTTTAATTTAATTTATTGGGGTGACATTGGTTAATAAAATTACGTATATTTTAAGTGTACAGTTTTATAATACATCATCTGTATGTTGTACTGTGTGTTCATTCCCCAAAGTAAAGTCTCCTTCCATCATCATTACCCCCCTTTATCCTCTTCTGCCTCCCACCAAGCCCCCTTTCCTCTGGCAATCATCATACTATTGTCTGTCTGAGTTTTTGCTGTTTTTTTTTTTTTGCTTAATCCCTTCACCTATTTCACCAGTCTCCCAACACCCCTTCCCTCTGACAGCAGTCAGTCTGTTCTTTGCATTATGAATCTATTTCTATTTTGTTTATTTTGTTCATTGGATTCCATGCACATTATAATTTAAAGTTTCAAGTGCATATTGATATGATTTGAATTCTAAAATATAATTGTATTTTAAATAGACAATTCCAAGACAAAACAGATAGAAATCATTATCAGATAAACTAAATTTATGCTGAATCCACTTTTGACAGGTTCCCATATTCATGGTCATTCTCAAATGAGCATGTTAATAATGAATCCTAATCTTTAGATTTTATCTTGATTGCTAACACCTTATTTAAAGAAAAACATGTAGCAGTACATTTCACACTTACTGGTAAACTCTAAAGTAATGCTAGAGATTATATTAAAAACCAAAATATGAATGTATATGACCTAGAGAGTGTATGAAATGGTAATGCTCAGATAAGACATAAAAACTGTGCTAAATATGAGATAAGTTACCTAAATTATCATTGAGAATGATGTGTTATCTCAAATGTAGTGTTAATCCCAAGCCAATTCCAATATCTGATGTAGGCATTAGATGTTAAAAGAGATCTTGTTAATATTCATGTGCACAGCAATCTCGTATCAAGGTTTTCTAGACACGTGGGGCAAGCAGGTGTTGAGGAACAGGGCACCAACCGACTCTATACATCTTGACTTCACTGTTTTCAAATAAAATAGCCCTGACACCTTATTGCCAGATGAAACAAATGTTTCAGTGATGACACTCCACTTTGAAGTGGGTCCCCAAACCAAGGTTGAGGTCATAAAGACTCAGTTTCTGTAAAATCCTGTGTGTGTGTGTGTGTGTGTGTGTGTGTGTGTGTGTGTGTCTTTTCAAGAAACACATAAAGTTGTTTTATTTCACAAATTTTCAAGGCTTTTGTTGGCTTTAGGATTTGAATAGCAGTACTTCAACATTCTGTCTTTTATGTACAAATGTATCCAGGATTATCTTCCTTTGGTCTACACCTGAATTTTATCCTCCCATGTTCTATATCTGTTTTCTAAATTCAAGTTTTTCCTACAAAAGCCCCACTTTTGTCAATTATGAAATACAATCCATATCTATGCATCTTGTTTTCTAGGGCTCTGTTAAAACCAATGATATAGAAAATGGATCTCTGAATTCAATTTTCTGTGTTTTAACAGATGCTTGGTAACTCCTGTCCACTAAATATACCCAAGGGACCCTTTGATTACAATAAGCAAACAGGGTATAACTCAATACTCTCAAAGCACATTAAAATAAGGCTTTTCACAAAGAAAATTTTATATTAGGATCGCTTGTAGAACTCAAAAAGTTAAGTTCTCCTAAGGCATCAACTTATGCAAAGATAAAAAAAAAGAAAAGAACTCATCAGATTTAAATTTAAGAAAGAAAATGAATGTGTGAGCTGGTGATGATGTGGGAAGGCATATGCCATTATATTTAGTATGTATTAATGTTGACAAGCTCTATATCTTGTACAGGCATTCCTGAAATCATTTGGACAGTGTGTGAGAATAACTTGGACAGCCATATGAAGCTAGTAGGCAACATACAAATATTTGCTTTTTTTTTTCATTAAAATCCTTTTCCCTGAGGTCTGAGAGATATTGCATATATTTAACACAAATGAAATAAAATTGGTTTTGGCTTTAATTTATGTAAAATAATTTTATTTGTTTTATCAGTACATAAAATTATTATTTTTCTTTCTATGTGAGCTTTCATCATACATCAGTAATACTGCAAAAAATGAAATAATAGATATAATGTTCATTCAAAATTTATCTTGACAGAGCAAAAAAGAAGTTAGCATAAAATAATACTATACAAACATAATACAGAAAGAATTGTTTGGTAGCTGTTATTTCAATTTAAATTTAACTCTCAGTGATAATCAAGAATTTGGTAAAATATTTTTAAAGCCATATTCTTCTATACTATCAACCACAAGATTTTCAGGACTATAAGTTAATTCAAATATGATGACATTTAAGTAAACTTCCCAAATTTAATGAAAATTAAAATAACATTGGAAAATGTACTTAAATGTGTATACTGGTCGATAAATATAAACATTTAAGGAAATCTCTTATTTCCTTATACATATTCTCCACCTGTCTGAGAATCCAATAACACTGAAAACTGTATTAATAAAGTACTATCATATATCAATATGTTAGATAACAGATTGCTGCAAATCTTTGTCATTCCCCATCACAATAAGCAGTTCATTTTACCTTCCCGTGATTTAAGATGTGCCCTATGTGCAGAAATGAGATAACCTAGCAATCTGGAGCCTATCTTTTATGGGCTGAATTGTATCTCCCCAAAATTTATATGTGACCATATTTGAAGATAAGATCTTTAAAATGTAAGTTAAAATGAAGACATTCGGGTGGGCCCAGATTCAATATGACTGTTGTCCTTACAATAGGAGGAAGAAATACCAGGAATGTGGATGCACAGAGAAAAAGGCACGTAAGAACACAAAAGAATATCTGCAAGCAAAAAAGAGTTTCGCCGGAAACCAACACTTCCAGCACCTTGAATTTGTACTCCTAGCCTTCAGAACAGAGGAATATATATTCTAGCTCAGGACTGCCGTAAGAAAATAACACAATATTGTTTAAGCCACCGAGTTGGTGACATTTCCTAATGGCATTCTTAGCAAACTAACACTATCCTTAGAAAGGTCTGCTTACAATGTTGGCTACTGGCTGGCTTCTGAGAACTTGACTGGTAAACAGTGTCCCACTCTTATATCAAAGTTTTCATAAAGGTTAAGGGTGGATCACTTTGCTTCAAACTATCTATACAAAAAAAAACACATTGCTTATGCTGAACATCTGATTTATTTCTAGGAGTTTGGAATTTCTGCATGCTCTAGGCTCAGGGTTTCTATATGACCAGTCCCTAATAAAATCTTTGTTCAATTTTTAATGGGCTTCACTGTGTAGAAACATCAAATACACTGCTGGAAGAAGAGTGTATGTGCTCTCTATTGCTACAAGCTGAGTTCTGTGAGTCCTTCTAGCAAATCTCTGAACATAGGGGTAGTCTTGGGGACCACCAACATACCATATAACTGCTTAATCAACATAGAAGGATGTGGAGTGAAAGTTGTCTATTTCTGTGTCTAGTCTGTAATTGGTGTGGTGGCTTCCACTGCCTCTCCTATTGGAACATTCACTCTGGGGGATGCCAGAAGCCATGTAACGATTCTTGTTACTCTAAAACCACTACACTGTGAGAAAACCGAAGCTAGTCCATAAGAGTTATCTTGGATGTACACCCCTCTTGATCCTTCAGGTAAGTACATTCTCAGTCTACATCTTACTGTAGCCATTTGTAAACCTCAAGTAAGAACTTTCCAGATATGCTCAGTCAACCTAAAGAATCACAAACAAAAATAAGAACTTATTGTGTTAGGCTGTCAAGCTTTCAAATGGTTTATTAGGCAACAACAGATAACCAAAACAATAATTCTATTTTGAAGTCATCCAAAATAATTGCTTAAACTACACATTTATAGATCCCTCTTAAAATTTATTCCAGTAAGGTCACACATTGATGCCATTTTGTATTTAAAATTATGATTACATCATAAACCAATCTCTTAAATATATAATCATAGTGATTTTATATTCAAAATTCATGGTTTTTTTTCCCCCTGCCGCTTATTTCTTCCACTAACACTAAGAAGTCATGTTTTACCCAGCTGGTGTTGAATAAGCGTCAACTTATGAACCAAGAGGTCACAGTTAGATTCCCAGTCAGGGCACATGTCCAGGTTTCGGGCTCAATCTCTAGTAGGCAGCATGTAGGAGGCAACTGATCAATGATACTCTCTCATTATTGATGTTTCTATCTCCCCTTCTCCCTTTCTATTTGAAATCAATAAAATTATTTAAAAAAAGAAATGTTTCTGTCCCATATATAAATCCATATAAAATGAAAAGTTAAATCTAGTTTTACCTGTGTGTTTTCAGTTATCTAGGAGAGAAACAGATTACCAGTAATTATTTTCTTTGTATAACTGACATTATCTGACATCTCACATTTACGGCAGTCCCTCTGACTCACTACTACTAAAACAATGAAAGCAAACCAACAAAAAATAAGATTTCATTCATCTCTATATCATGGTATCTACTTATTTGAAACATCAGAGAAAGCAAAAAAGGTAAAAATAGGAAAATATGGACAATGTTAGAATTAAGAATAATCTTTGATATTCTTTTTTTTATATCGCACATACAATCCAATAATAAATTCTGTAGACTCACATTCAAAATGTGTACAAAATCCTGCCAATGTTAACTTCTCAACTTTTACTGCCAGCTTAAGCCACTGTCATCTCTTGTTACAGGATCCCTGACTTCCTTCTTTTACCATGTCCCCTTGTGCCTAAATCTACACAGAAGTCAGAGTAATAATTTTAAAAGAAGGTCTGATTATGTCATTTTTTTCTCTCAAACCACTTGAATGGTTTCCTATCCCTTGTAAAGTAAGATCCCTAGTCCTTGCTTTATCCCACAAGGCCCTTCCTGATCTGGTTTCTCCCTGACCTTATGTCTTATTACTTCCAGGCTCATTTCTGCTCCAGCCGCAATGGCACTCGTGACAATTCCCCAAAGGCCTAATGTTCTCCTGCCTCATAGGTTTTGCACTTCTGTTCTCAAGCCTCATCCCACAGATAGAAATAGATGTGGCTTTCTCCATTTCTTCATTATGGTCTCTCCTGAAATATCTCCTAATCTGAGTGGCCATCTTTGACCATCCTCTCTGAAACAGCAGCATACATCGGAGTTACTTTCTATCATCCAAATCTTGATTCATTTTTTTTATCATAACATTTATTATTACTACCTCACATAGTGTGTATTTGTGTATTTACTGTCTATCTTTTTTCATTAGAATCCAAATACCAAGAAAGCAGGAATTTGGTCTGGGTTGTTTACATTGAAGCATCAGTGTCTAGAATATTATCAAATGCATGGTAGGTATTCAATAAATTGGTTCATTAACAAATGAATGAATGAGTAAATAGCTTAGTCAAAAAAATGTTCAGCCTGGCCAATGTGGTTCAGTGGTTGAGTATCGACCTATGAGCCACGAGGTCACCATTCACTTCCCAGTTTGGGCACATGCCCGGGTTACTGGCTTGATCCTCAGTAGGAGGCAGCCGATGGATGATGTTTCTCTCTCATCAATGTTTCTATCTCTCTATTCCTTTCCCTTCCTCTCTCTGAAAATAAAAATATATTTAAAAACAGAACAAAACAAAACAAAATGTCCAGAAATGCAAAATATATCCTTTGGGGTTCTTTCTGTGACACAGAAAAAATTTATTTTTAATAATAAGAGAGACCACTGAATTCCTGAAAAACAGTAATAATAAACACACAAAATGTCTAAATCTCTGCAGGATATACAATAGATGATGTGTGGATGTCATGCCACTATCTGACTCCTCTTTCCTGGAGTCTCCAAATGTGCTCTTTCCGTTATGTTGTTGTTAGACAAAATAAACTGACACTACTTAGTATACTAATGTTTTAACACATACAGAGTGAAGTGTCAACATTGCTTTGTTCACAGTGTGGTTTTTCCCAGTATCTAATGTGATTGAACAATGTTCCTTTAGTGGAAGTTGCATTTAGGAGGTTACCAGGTTAACTTACAGGGGAAGGTTTGGGAAATTTTAAAGAAAAATATACTCTGGTATATTCCTGATTTTAAAAAAAATACTATTTAACCCTATAGTTACAGAAACGATTATGTATTTTTTTTCCCCCAGTAATGACTTATTATACTTACTAGTTTTCACTTAAGGAAAATTTATTATATTTACTTCTTCTCCCTCATAATTAATGAACATTTCAATCAATTATATTTTATAAGAGAAATCAGATATATGAGTTCATCTGAATACTTGAGGGTATAAAATAAACAGCATGGCTTCTAGAAGTGAACATTATACTCTTTTTCTCACCAAAGCAAAGCGTTTGTTTCAACTATATTTCTGGTCTCACATTTGCAAATAAACTATGAGGGGTTGAGTGAGATATTTCTGTGTCATGTTATTTCTAACATATAGAACCTTTTTGCCTTAAATTTAGGGATATTTCTTCCTAAAAATAATATTTAACACATATACTGCATATAATATACTATTCTAAGCATTTTCAACTCCTTAACTTGTTTAACCTTACAAGAACCCAGTGAAGAAATGATTGCTATTGCTCCCTTTCACAGATGGTGAAATCAAGACACAAAGGCTTAAGGTCACCCATATAGAAAGTGCTGGACTGGGATTTCTTCCCAGGCAGTCTCCTAATGGAGCTACATTGCTTATAATGTTCCCAACTCTCTTTTCTACTTTCTTAAAAATAAATGTTATTAAAGTAGTAATAAATGGCCCTTATAGAAACTACAGGGAAAAATTATGATTCTAATAATTGATGATTGATGTATATTTTATAGATTTTTTCCTATATAATATGTATTTCATATAACTGAGAGCAAACTATGTGTGTTACTACATGTTACTAAGTCCTGAATTTAGGCTCTTTGGTCAAGTGGAGTCGTAATCATTTTCCTCCTCTAACATTCCAACACTGCATGACAGGATAAGTTATTTGAGACAGTAACTTATTTCTCTATTCCCACTTTGTTCCTTGCTTAAACTGGTGACCCTGTGATTCTTAAAGTGATTTTTGTGTGAGGACAGAAGAATCTTCAGACACTTCAGACAATTCCTTTCCTCAATTTTATTTCTAAAAGTACATTGAAAAAAAATTGTTTCCAGACCCTGGCTAATTAAAGGAGAGAGGAATAATATCTGAAAAAACTTTGAAGAGAGGGTTTTTCTAGTTTAAACTAAGTGATGATTTCTGGGGATGAGGAAAAGGGGTCAAGAGAACTTTGGATTATACAAGGAGACCCAGGTATGAGCCTATCACCACCCTGTGGCAGCTTCTGGGAAGGTGGCTGACCTCAGATAGGGTGGCTCCATTGAGTATTCCAAGTACTAGATACCCAATCTCATTAGACAGTCTAGGAACCCAAACATCACAGAGAAGCAGCTGTCAATGAATAGGCCAAGAAAGGCAATGAGTTATTTTGCTTATTTTTAAACTTTGAAGACTGGTGAATTGAGGGTATACTTCAGTGCCCTTGTGTACTTTTGAAGTAGAGACTAAAGAAAAATAGAGTTGAATTTGTTTCTATCTCATTGAATTTATCACAGGATAAGGATAACAGGTTAAGGGAGAAAAAATCCTTTTTCTAACATATCTAATGAAAGAAAATATGTTTTTTGGAGGAAAAAGGACCAAATGTAGCAGCCATGCTTTGAAGAAGTATAAATAAATTTTAAAATATGTGATGAATGTGGCAAGCAAAAAGAACATGGCCAAAAGAACATATATTATTACAGGAGGGGCCAGGAACAATGAACAGGCTTAATCTTCAAGAGTGCTAGCTTAGGAATGGATTAAGACTGTAAATATACAAATAAATTAATAGGGTAATCCTACTACTGGTAAAGAACAGTTGAATTTGTTAGCCCCAAAGCATGTCTGGTGTGGAACATCTGACTGACCCTAACATAGGAAGAGAGGAGGCCAGTGATTAGACAGGTAAGAGAAATCAGGGAGAATGGCAGAGAGAAAATGTAGAATATAGTAAAATGGGAATATAAAATTTAACAATGCCAACTGGGTTCATTGTTATTCTATAGAAAAACATAAAAAATGTAAATTAACAATTAACCAGTGAACTTTCTCACTTTTGTTGTTGTTGCTGTTGCTGTTAATCCTTACCCGAGGATATTTTCCCATTGATATTTAGGGAGAGTGGAAGAGAGAGGGAGAGGCAGAGGGAAACATTCATGTGAAAAAAAAATGCATCCATTGGTTGCCTCCTGAACTCGCCCAGGGCCCAGGTCTGGGCCAGGGAGGGACCTGCAAATCAATGTACGTGCCCTTGATTTGAATCGAACCTGGGACCCTTTGATCTGCAGGCAAACACTTTATCCACTGAGCCAAATTGGCTAGCACTCTCTCATTTTTTTTTTTTTTTCAAATCAAAGCCTTAGATGAATGATCATGAACTTTCATCATTCTACTATGGTTATTTGACATAATATTATTCCCACCCTTGCAAAATTAGTTTTCCCTTGGCCCTTTCATAATGATGTAGTGGCATATGACAGACCAGCTGTGTATAGAGTGTATGTAATGCTGACTACTGTATTATAAAAATAGAGGTTACATATTTGCCTTTTATCTCTAAAGTATGTCTATTGCAATAGCATGCACAGATTTATGAACTTGGAATCCTAGAAAATTCTCAGCACTAAGAGTCTGACTAGGAAATCTGTGAGTGTATTACTTACAGAAAGTGTAGAGAATCATGCATCTTCTTCTCTGAAAAATATAGTCAAAGTTTCCATGGCCAGACATGAACACAGTAGGGAATGGTGATGACTGTGGTGAAATGACATTCATGTGCCCTGCCCTATTTATCTTTGGTCAATCAGTTCTATCTGAAAGAAAGGCACAAAGTTCCCTGCCATTGCTTAAGACTGGATGGATCTTTGTAGGAAACATCCTCATTTTTGAAAGACCAGCTAAGCAAAACAAAACACTACAGCAATAGGTTTTAAATGGTAAGTGCAAGTTTAGGAAGTTTAGTAGGCAATTACCTGCTCAGTGGAGAAAACTGAGAAGGGAGTAAGTATATGGGATTGGATTTTCCTTCAGTGCAGATCTGTTTTTCTTCAAAAATTAAATTGAAGAATGAGATCCAATATTAATAGTGTCACCCTAGCCGTATCATCAGTATCATCAGTGGATACAGCGTTGGCTTGTTGCTTGAAAGGTCCTGGGTTTGATTCTGGTCAAGGGCACTTACCTTGATTGCAGGGTCCTCCCTGGGCCAGGCCCTGGTCAGGGCGCATGAAGGAAGCAACCAATTGATGTGTATCTCTCATATCAAAGTTTCTCTCTGTCTTTTCCTCTCTCCTGCTCTCTCTAAAAGATCAATGGAAAAATATCCTCAGGTGAGGATTAACAACCCCCCCCCCCAAAAAAAAACACACAAAAATAACACACATACACAAAAAAATCAGTGTTGAAATATACTGCTATGTTGTGGAAAGGAAGCATTTTGTCCCAAACAAGATCTAATTGTCTTGTTTAACCTACCTCTCTTGTCTCCTTGAGAAATTCTCCAGGATGTTACCCAGTTTTCTTCCACATTTAACTTAATAGACCTTACTGTGGTACTATTGGCCTATTGATTGCCAATTTCTCATCTAACATTGAAGTCAAGAATAAAGACAGAGATATTAGTGGAAAGATAATTACTAAGGTGTGTGAATAAATAAATAACAAAAATATATATGTCATATTTGAGATTATATTGTTAAAATCAATTTAATCTGAATGTCATTCTAAAGCTGATAATTAAAGAAAAGCATTCACTTTGATAAATATTTGAGTCAAAACAGGATATTTTTCCCCAATTGTTGCATGAGTACTTTCAATATAGACCAAGAAAAGAATGGAATGCATTCCTTTCAGTAACTTAACTTCCAGTAGAAAAGATAAAATCAATTCCCTCAATCAGCTATCAAAGCTTATCTTTCACAGGCCACATTAGTGCAGTTGCCTATGGATTTGGATGCTGGAATCACTGTCTAAGAAAAGGAAGCTAAATGATTAAAGAGGATTAATTTTATATTAACTTGAAAGACCATGCTACATTCATGCCATTTAGTTAAATATAATTTTAAAGAAAGTTTTAGATATAAATATATTATAATTTCAGGATTTTTCAAGACATGGTTATAAGAAAACTCCAATGTCTTTTAGGTATTAAACAGTTTTCAACACATTTTTCAATTATAATGCACTTTAGTGCTAAGGTGTATCTCAAAAGAGTTTTTATATATTTTGTGTCTACATAAGGATAAATAAATATTCTATTACTCATTTACATAGTGACAATTTATAATATAAAAATGAAAAAGCAAATATAGGAATTTTATTTTGTAATTTCAAATTTTAAATAATTTTAAATACTAATGAGACATTTTTATATCTGATAAAATTTTTTTAAAAATTATAAATAGTATTCCTTTCAAAAAAGAAGTAACTTAATAGGTACTATAATTGTATGCATTGCCAAAAGCCAATATTATATATTATAAGCACTTGGCAGTTTTAATTGTTGATACAATCCCTTACACACATTAATACAGGAATAATATTTGTCTCTTAGAACCAATCAGAACTTTTTAATATATTAAAAAGAGAAAATGGCTTCTAAGAATGGAATGCATTTATTTCAGTAACTTAACTTCCAGTAGAAAAGATAAAATCAATTCCCTCAATCAGCCATCAAAGCTTATCTTTCACAGGCCACATTAGTGCAGTTGCCTATGGAATTGGATGCTAGAATCACTGTCTAAGAAAAGGAAGCTAAATGATTAAAGAGGATTAATTTTATATTAACTTGAAAGACCATGCTACATTAATTTTATGTTAACTTGAAAGACCATGCTACATTCATTTACAATATTTTTCAAATATTTGAAAATCCAATGAAAACCTTGTTAAATATATGTTTCTTCTGTAAATTTTGCCCCATACATCATAAGATGAAAATATGAAATAACACTAAGCTTTGAAATATTGTATTATTTTCTCCTTTTGTTGTAGGATAATAAAGAATTATTTCTCAATAATAACATAATCAGAATACTATTCAGTATTTTGCAATTTTCTGATATGAAATGATTTTTAACAACTATTATTGTCTATCATTAAGCAAGAGAGCAGGCATAATTAGAAAACTATGATACACAATGGAATTCATAGCCTTCTATTATTTTAAACAATACAGTTTACAAAATATTTACAAATATTCACTGTATATAAATCCATGCCAGTCACTACACTAGGTGTAAGCAGTATAAAGTTGAATAAGATATAGTCTTTATATGAAAAATAAAAAATCCCACAATAATTTTATGATGAATACAAAAATTATGAAAGTTATAACAAACCCCAAAATGTACATTTCCCTGTCTTTAAACCAAACAACACTGAAACTATTGCACGTAAGTATATCATCCCAACTCTCCAAGTTTTTCTTTTTATCTCCTGCTCTTAAGGAGTGCCTTTACTTATAATAATCCTAATGAAATCCAAATATCCCTGGCACAAATATAAAGTGGCTGATCTACAATCTTTGGCCTAAAGAGAAAAATCTAATCTTAAATATCAAAACAAAAAGATGACTTCATATTTTTAATGTATAAAGACTCCCAAATTAAGGAATTCTACTAATCATAATACTTAAATACTTATTTGCATATTTACTTAAATATTTTAAAATTATAATGTGGAGGAATGGTTCCATATTTCAATTCTTGAATTTGACTATTATTTTGTAAAGATTAATTAATTATGACCTACAGTCATCAATGAAAATTTAACTACTAATGAAAATTTAAACACTTGATGAGGGCTGACCATTCATTCTAAATTTGCTTAAATTAATATAGAGTAAAGGTTTGTAACCTCAATTCATGTAACATCAAACTATTACAATAAAAACACTGTCTTTCACATGCCAAGCAAACGTGTTCCAGAAAATATTAATTTATATTGCAAACCTTTACATTTATTTACCAACTAGAATGACAACAAAATGAAACAAAAAAAAGATTTTAACATTTGATATAAGATTATTACAGATTAAAGCAGTTAATTTTTCCATTTATGCATTAAGTATCTATTTTACTAGGAAAAAAATGGCAGCAGAATAGACAGACATGTCCCAAGCCTTGTCCTGGAGCAGATAGAAAGAACAGCTGAGGGTCGCACGGGGAGTGTTTGTTGGTGAGTTGTGGAACAGCTATACTCCAGGAGACTGTGGGGAACTGCTGGACAGGGCTCCCCTGACCGGGCAGCCCCCACTGCTGCTGGGTTCCCTCCCTGAGCGACCGACTTGGATGTGGAGACCCGCCATCTTGAAGGGGAAAGTGGATGTTATTAGAAGCCTGAAAATCTACAACTACAGCACCCAATGAACAGCTGTGAACCCCAGAGCACTGGTCCCCAATTGGCGCAAACACACGGATTCAGAAGAGCTCTACACTCCACCACGGAAAGGTCAAATTTCACCTGGGATAAGGAGAGAGAGAACTACATAACCAGACACCCAGAGAAGAGAGACCATGAGGAGACAAAGAAAGAGCCTGCATCACCAGAAAAGGAAGAAAACAAAATGGAGGCAAGCAACCTGTAAGAGAAAGAATTCAGAGAAATGGTCATAAGGTGGCTGAAAAGAATGGGAGACAAATTTGACAATATGTGTAAGAACCAAGAGGAAATGAAGAAGAACCAAAAGAAATGAAAAATGACATCGCTGCTGTAAAGAACTCAATAGAAAGCACCAAGAGTAGACTAGAAGAAGCAGAGGACTGCATCAGCTAAAAGACAAGGTAGGGAAAGATACCCAAGTAGAGCAGCTTCTAGAAAAAAAAAAATTAAAAAGCAGGAGGAGAGCCTAAGGGAACTTTGGGACAACACGAAACAACATCCGCATAATAGGGATTCCAGAGGGAGAGGAAACTGAGCAAGGAATAGAAAACCTGTTTGAAGAAATAATGACAGAAAACTTTCCTGATATAGGGGAGAAAAAACGCACACAAATCCAAGAAGCTCACAGAGTCCCAAGCAAAATGAACCCCAAAAGACCGATGCCAAGGCACATTATAATTAAATTGGCAAACACCAACGACAATGTAAGAATCTTAAAAGTGGCCGGAGAGAGACAGAAAGTTACCTAAAAAGGAACCCCCATCAGACTAGCGACTGATTTCTCAACAGAAACTCATCAGGCCATAAGGGAATGGAATGAAATATATGAAGTCATGCAAAAGAAGAGTCTGAATCCAAGAATACTGTACCCAGCAAGGCTGTCAATCAAAATTGAAGGTGAAATCAGGAGCTTCACAGACAAAAAAGGACTAAGGGAATTTATTACCACCAAACCAGCAATGCAAGAAATGCTAAAGGGTCTCCTGTAAAAAAAAAAAAAAAAGAAAAAAAGAAATAGGAAGCAAAGAAGGAACACAGGGGTAAAGAATAAAAATGGCGACAAACAAGTACCTATCAATAATAACTTTAAATGTAAACAGATTAAATGCCCCAATAAAAAGACATAGGGTGATGGATTGGATAAGAAAACATGACCCATATATCTGCTGTCAACAAGAAACCCACCTCAGAAAAAAAGACGCACACAGACTGAGGGTGAATGGATGGAAAAAGGTTTTTCAGGCAAATGGAACTGAAAAAAAAGCTGGGGTAGCAATACTTATATCTGACAAATTAGATCTCAAAGTGAAGGACATAACAAGAGATAAGGAAAGCCACTTCATAATACTAAAGGGAGCAATCCAACAAGAAGAAATAATTCTGGTAAACATATAATGCACCCAATACAGGAGCACCCTAATACATAAAAAAACTCCTGGAGGATATCAAGGGAGAGATTGACAGCAATACAATCATAGTAGGAGACTTTAATACCCCACTATCACCATTGGACAAATCCTCTAAACAAAAAATCAGCAAAAGAAACATCAATCCTAAATGACTCACTAGACCAGATGGAATTAATTGACATCTTCAGAACATTTCACCCCAAAGCCACAGAATATACATTCTTCTCAAGTGCACATGGGTCATTTTCAAAGATAGACCATATGTTGGGTCATAGGCAAAGTCTCTTCAAATTAAAGAAGATAGAAATCATATCAAGCATCTTCTCAGATCACATTGGCATAAAACTGGAAGTCAACTACAATAAAAACAATCCAAAAGAATAAAACACATGGAGACTAAACAGCATGCTATTAAACAATGACTGGGTTACCAGAGAGATCGAAGAAGAAATAAAAAACATCATGGCAACAAATGACAATGAAAACACAACAATACAAAATCTATGGGAAACAGAGAAAGCAGTCTTGAGAGGGAAGTTCATAGCTCTACAAGCCTACTGCAAAAAACAAAAAACAATGGTAATAAATTACCTAACCCTACAACTCAAAGAGTTAGAAAGAGAGCAACAAGAAAAGCCCAGTGTAAGCAGAAGGAAGGAAATAATAAAGATCACAGCAGAGATAAATGACATTGAGACCAAAAGATCAACAAAACCAAGAGCTGGTTCTTTGAAAGGATAAGCAAGATTCATGAACCTCTAGCCAGGCTCACCAAGAAGCAGAGAGGACCCAAATAAACAAAATGAGAAATGAGAGAGGTGAAGTAACAACCAATCCCACAGAAATACAGGTGATTATGAAAAAATACTATGAACAACTCTATTCCAACAAAATGGACAACCTAGATGAAATGGACATATTCTTAGAAAAATACAAGCTCCCAAAACTCAACCAAGAAGAATTCAAAAACCTGAATAAGCAAATAACTACCAAAGGAATTGAAACAGCAATCAAAAATCTTCCAGCAAACAAAAGCCCGGTGCCAGACATCTTCACAGGGGAGTTTTACCAAACATTCAAGGAAGAATTAAAACCTATCCTCCTCAGACTATTCCAAAAAATTCAAGAGGAAGGAACACTTCCAAGCTCTTTCTATGAAGCCAGCATCACCCTAATACCAAAACCAGATAAAGACAACACAATGAAAGAGAATAACAGGCCAATATCCCTCATGAACATAGATGCCAAAATCCTCAACAAAATTCTAGCAAATCGGATCCAGCAGTACATCAGAAAGATCATACACCATGACCAAGTAGGATTTATCCCAGGAATGCAAGGATGGTACAATATCTGCAAATCAATAAATGTGATGCATCACTTAAACAAATTGAGAGATAAAAATCACATAGTCATATCAATTGATGCAAAAAAAGCATTTGACAAAATGCAACACCCTTTCTTGATAAAAACTTTGTGCAAGGTGGGATAGAAGGATCATACCTCAACATAATAAAAGCCATATATGATAAACCCACAGCTAACATCATACTCAAAGGGCAAAAACTAAAACCATTTCCCCTAAGAACAGGAACAAGACAGGGATGCCCACTCTCACCATTCCTGTTTGACATAGTACTGGAAGTATTAGCCATTGCAATTAGACAAGAAGAAGAAATAAAAGGCATCCAAATTGGAACAGAAGAAGTAAACCTGTCCTTATTTGCAGATGACATGATATTGTACATAAAACACCGAATGTCTCCATCAAAAAACTAATAGACTTAATAAATGAATTTAGCAATGTAGCAGGATACAAAATCAATGCAAATAAATCTATGGCATTTCTATACACCAATAGTGAACTTACAGAAAGAGAGACTAAAAAAGCAATCCCATTTATCATCGCACCAAAAAAATTAAGATAACTAGAATAAACTTAACTAAGTAGGTAAAAGACCTATATGCGGAAACTTGCAGGACACTGAAAAAAGAGATAGAGGAAGATGTAAACAGATGGAAGAACATACCATGTTCATGGATTGGTAGAATCAACATCATTAAAATGTCCATACTACCCAAAGCAATCTATATAGATTCAATGCACTCCCCATTAAAATACCAACGGCGTATTTTACAGACTTAGAAAGAACTCTCCAAAAATTCATCTGGAATAAAAAAAGACCCCGAATAGCCACAGCAATCCTGAGAAAGAAGAACAAAGTAGGGGTGATCTCAATACCAGATTTCAAGCTGTATTATAAAGCCACTGTTCTCAAAACAGCCTGGTACTGGCACAAGAAAAGACATATAGACCAATGGAATAGAATAGAGAATCCAGATATTGACCCAAACCACTATGCTCAATTCATATTTGACGAAGGAGGCATGAACATACAATGGAGTCAAGACAGTCTCTTCAATAAATGGTGTTGGGAAAATTGGACCGATACATGCAAAAAAATGAAACTAGACCACCAACTTACACAATACACAAAAATTAACTCAAAATGGATACAGGACTTAAACATAAGACGGGAAACCATAAAAATACTAGAGGAATCCACAGGCAGAGAAATCTCAGACATATGCCGAAGCAATTTCTTCACTAATACCACTCCTAGGGCAATGGAAGCTAAAGAGAAAATAAACAAATGGGACTACATCAAGATAAAAAGCTTTTGCACAGCAAAAGAAACCATCAACAAAACAATAAGAAAGCCCAATGTATGGGAGAACATAATTTGCAAATGTTATCACTGATAAAGGTTTAATCTCCAACATCTACAGGGAACTTATATAACTTAATAAAAGGAAGATAAATGATCCAATAAAAAAATGGGCAACAAACCTAAATAGAATCTTTTCTAAAGAAGACAGAAGGAAGGCCAAGAGACATATGAAAACATGTTCAAAGTCACTAATTATCCAAGAGATGCAAATCTAAACGACAATGCAGTACCATCTCACACCTGTCCGAATGGCAACTATCAACAAATCAACAAATGACAAATGCTGCTGAGGATGCAGAGAAAAAGGAACCTTTGTGCACTGTTGGTGGGAATGCAGACTGGTGCAGCCACTGTGGAGAACAGTATGGAGTTTCCTCAAAAAACTAAAAATGGAACTCCCATTTGACCCAGTAATCCCACTTCTAGAAATATATCCCAAGAAACTAGAAACACCAATCAGAAAGTATATATGGATCCCTATGTTCATAGCAGCACAATTCACCATAGCTAAGATTTGGAAACAGCCTAAATGCCCATCAGCAGATGAGTGGATTAGAAAACTATGGTATATCTACACAATGGAATACTACGCTGCTATAAAAAAAGGGAATTCTTACCATTTGCAGCAGCCTGGATGGACCTGGAGAGCATTATGTTAAGTGAAATAAGCCAGGCAATGAAAGAAAAATACCACATTATCTCACTCATTTATGGAAAATAAAGAACATTATAACCTGATGAATAAAAAGATAGATACAGAGGCAGTAAAGCACCAAACAGACTGTCAAATTACAGCGGGAAGGCTGGGGAGTGTTGGGGAGGGAGGGAAATACATCAACCAAAGGACTTGTATGCATGCATATAAGCACACCAATGGATACAAGACACTGGGGGGCGGTGAGATGAGGGCATGCTACAGGGGTTGGGGAGGCTGGGGGAAGGTCATTGGGGGAAAAAAAGAAGATATATGTACTAATATATGTAATATTTTAAACAATAAAAATATTTAAAAATATCTATTTTACTATATTTATGAACTATTTTTAAAAATTCATGTTTGTTTGTTTGTTACCTTGAAAGGCAATGGCTCTTCAGTAAGAGGACTAACTGGAAGTGAAGTGGTGCTACTTGCTGGGCTCATATCCGCACTCTGCAGGAAAAACAAAGTGAATTGAAAAGACACATTTTGTAGCCATTTTTATTATTCCTAATTTAGAATATAATCCTTGTTATTAAAATTAAAAAAACAAAGTAAATATGGGTGTAGGGAAATGAAAAAGTATCTATATATGTAAATGTCTATATATATAAAAGCCCAAGAGACTGAATGACTGAACGACCAAACCACCAAATGACCAGTCGACCAGTCACTATGACACACACTGACCACCAGGGGGAAGACACCCAACGCAGGAGCTGCACCTTGGTGGTCAGTGCGCTCCCATAACGGGAGTGCCGCTCAGCTGACCTACCTGTCCCAGCAGCCCACCAGCCCAGTGGCAGCCACTCACTCCCTCAGTAGTCCTGCAGGTCCAGTCTCCAGAGTACAGGCCAGGCACCGATGGACCAGTGCCACCAGCACAATCCTGACAGCACCGCTGGCCTCCTGGAAGTCGGCCTCAGGCACTGCAGCCGCTTCCCCTCCCTAGATGCTCCACAAAATATATAAAAGTGGCTGCCAAGTGGCTCCCGACAACCAGCATGAACATCAGAGGGACGGATCCAGATCCCGAGCTGGCATGGGTGCCCCACCACCCACCGAGAGGGCCAATCACGTCCCTTTCCTGTCAAACCCCCCTTGGGATAGGTGCCAGATGCAGGGCTCATGGCTGGTGAGTGCTGCTGCTGTGGCGCAAGCCTCTCCTGATCAGAACTGAATGGGCACAAGCCCATGGCAGGCACTGGGGGGGCGAAGGGGGAGCTGGGATAAAGTGGGAGCAGCAGGCAGGAGCTGCAGGTGCATTGGCTGCCAGCTTCGGCCCAATCCCTGCAGGCCACTCCAAGGGACCCCCACCTGTGCACGAATTCATGCACCGGGCCTCTAGTTGTTATATAATGAATTATTTCTTATTTAGAAATAGTTACCTGAGATATCAGTGAAATCATCACAATGTACATTACAAATGTATTTTATTAAATATAATAATCATTTTTTGTGTTAGAGTAGTATTTAGTATTACATTTGCTTACTTTATTTTTTTTTTACCTTTTATTGAAGATGATACGTGTTTGTGAAATTCACTATGTTGCTATTTCTATGTCTTTCAAACTGATTTTCAAACATGGATTATTAATTTTTTTGTTTTATGGAGACTAATATAATTATATCAAGTTTTTATAAAAAGCATGTCTGTCATTACTATACCATTGCAAAATGAAGAAATATTATATTTTTAAGATCCCTACATTCATAGACCTTGACATTTTACAAACTTTCTTATTATATTCTGCTAAACAAAACTTTAAAGGACAAAAGACACAGTATAAGAGCATAATTGGAAATTTGCCAATGCTGTTCTTTCAGTTCTTTAAAAATATAATCAATTAAAACTTCTTACATAAGAGATTAACCTAAAAATTAGTTAGAAAGTTGTCATAACTTTTTCTAAAAGCAAGAAAAGGATATTGACAATAGGTAGCTACAGAATTTATTTTACTATATTCTTAGCTCATTCTCTCAGAGGAATTTTCCATTTAAGTAGGCAAGCATATAAAATATTGAAAATAATTCACACCTCCATTTTTTCAGCTCATTTTCCAAATATACATGCACACAAATACAATAAATTTTGCAGTAAATATTAAAGCATAGCAATGAATTAACCATGATTGAGATAAGGGAACAAGTAGACAAATTTGGCTGACTTGAAAAAGCAGAATAATGGCGGCGGAATAGACAGACGTGTTCCGAGCCTTGTCCCGGAGCAGAAAGAAAGAACAGCTGAGGGTCGCGCAAGGAGTGTTTGTTGGCTGGTTGGGAGACAGCTGAATTCCAGAAGGAGGTGGGGGACTGCTGAACGGGGTTCCCCTGACCTGGCAGCACGAACTGCGGCTGGGTCCCCTCCCGGAGCTGCGGGCTTGGATGCGGAGTCTGCGCCATCTTGATCCGGAAAGTGGAGCTTATCTGAAGCCTGAGAATCCACAACTGCGGCACCCCAGGAACAGCTGCGAGCCCCAGAACAACGCTCCCCAACTGGCGCAAGCACACGGGTTCAGAGAAGCTCTACACTCCACCACGGAAAGGTCAGATTTCGCCTGGGATAAGGTGAGGTCTCTGGTCCCGGCGGGAGAGAGGAACGCGCGTTTTGCGGGAGCTGGAGGACCAGGGAAGTCTGTGCCTAGAAAAATCCGTGGCTGTAGGGGCTGGCGTGATCTGTGACTGTGGAAAGGGGTCCTCAGAGCTGCTAAGAGAAGGGCACTCTAAAAAGCAACCCATTTTGATCTGAAGTGCAGGGACACCCTAAGAATTTCAGGCAGTCCAGACTTACGCGCAGCCCGTGCGCTCCCTTTGTGCCTGGGTTTACTCGCAGTCCCGGAATTCGCACACTTGGGCTTTTTCCTCTTCAAATCCTTGCATCTGATTACTAAGCCCAATACATAGGATCACCCAGTTGGGGACACCCTGGGAGACTGCAGGGGAAGGTTGTTTTTCTGGAACCTGGGGATCGGAGCGGGGAGTGACCATCAGAGAGCCAGCTCTGAGGCAGCCCACTCCCACAGGCCCGTGGCGAGTGCCACAGGGAAAGAAGGCTCTAACACTGCCTAGAGAGGCCATAGATAGACCCGGAAGTCAATCCAGAAACACTGCCACCCAGGGGCTGAATCACAAATTGACTCTTGTGTAATCAAAAATAAAGGAATACGAGAAATTAAGACACACCGCCTGCTTAAAATCAGGACTGGCTTACAACACCGAAGAGCAGTGGATCGCAGGGAACTGCAATACTGTCTGGACTGAGAAACAGGCGTGCCAAACAGAAAAACAGAGGAAGTGAATGACCTTCACTACTCCACATTTTATTTTTACCTTTTATTTTTTTTTATTTTTTTATTTTTTTTAAATTTTCATTTTTTGCATCTTTTAATCAAGAAACTTTTTTTTCTTTTTCCATCACTTGATTTTACCTTTTTAATGATTACATTTTTATTTTCAATCCGTATTATTACTACTGCTATTTTATCTTTTTTTTTTTTTTTTTTTTTTTTTTTTTTTTTAAAGTGTCATTTTATTTTCTCTTCATTTTATTTTGGGATTAGGGTTCTACATTCTATTTTTATCTTTCCTTTAGCATCGTTTTACTCTATCTCAACTCTACCTTTAGGCCATCACTCTCTTCCTAACCTCCCCCTTTTCAGTGTCCTGTTTGTCTTACCCTTTTACTGCTTTAGATTTTTCCTATTCTTTCTGTTTACCCCTTGTTAAAATTTCACCCTACTTACATATCTAATCTCCAATCCCCTGCTCCAAGTCCACATACACCTTTCCCTTCGCTGTCTGAGTTATCCATAAACTTGTCCTTATCTCTGTCCTTTTGTTGTTGTTCGCTTGAATGTAGATTATATCCAATTTTTATGCTTTTTTTGTGAGATTGTTTTGCTTATTCTTCTTTTATTTATTTTTTTGTTTGTTTTGTGCTTCAGCTTTCCCTTGCCTCACCCCATATTAGTTGGTGTTGTAGTTTGTACTAATCCCCAGGCACTTGTTGCTGGCATTTGCTGGGATTAGTGATCGTTCTATTGGAGTTTTATCCCCAATATATATAGTCTGTTCCCCTTTCTCTCTTAGTCAATTTCTTGTCTCTCTTACTTTTTTTTTTTCTTTTCTCTTTACTTTCCCTTTTCCCAATTTCATTTTCACACTCCTTCTTTCTTTCTTTTTTTTTCTTTCTTTCTTTTTTCCTCTTCTTCTTTCTCTTCTATCACCTAATTTGCCTTTCTCTGGTGGTCACCTTTATTGGAGGTTATTAATATCGTGAATACATTCCTGTTCAGTGCCTTGTGAGTTGTACCTGGTAGTGCTGTATTTTGTGCCTTTAAATCAACCCAGGAGAGAGAGAACTACATAACCAGACACCCAGAGAAGAGAGACAATGGGGAGACAAAGAAGCAGCCCGCATATGAAAGAAAAGCAGGCATCACCAGAAAAGGAAGTAAACGAAATGGAGGCAAGCAACCTTCCAGAAAAAGAATTCAGAGAAATGGTCATAAGGTGGCTGAAAAGAATGGAAGACAAATTCGACAATATGAGCAAGAACCAAGAGGAAATGAAGAAGAACCAAGAAGAAATGAAAAATGACATCGCTGCTGTAAAGAACTCAATAGAAAGCATCAAGAGTAGACTAGAAGAAGCAGAGGACCGCATCAGTGAGCTAGAAGACAAGATGAAAAAAATACCCAAGAAAAGCAACTTCTAGAAAAAAAAATTAAAAGGCAGGAGGAGAGTCTAAGGGAACTTTGGGACAACACGAAACAAAACAACATCCGCATAATAGGGGTTCCAGAAGGAAAGGAAGCTGAGCAAGGAATAGAAAACCTCTTTGAAGAAATAATGACAGAAAATTTCCCAGATATAGGGAAGAAAAAACCCACACAAATCCAAGAAGCTCACAGAGTCCCAAGCAAAATGAACCCCAAAAGACCGACGCCAAGGCACATTATAATTAAATTGGCAAACACCAACGACAAAGTAAGAATCTTAAAAGCAGCAAGAGAGAGACAGAAAGTTACATACAAAGGAACCCCCATCAGACTAGCAACTGATTTCTCAACAGAAACTCATCAGGCCAGAAGGGAATGGAATGAAATATACAAAGTCATGCAAAGGAAGGGGCTGAATCCAAGAATACTGTACCCAGCAAGGCTGTCAATCAAAATTGAAGGTGAAATCAGGAGCTTCACAGACAAAAAAGGACTAAGGGAATTTATTACCACCAAACCAGCAATGCAAGAAATGCTAAAGGGTCTACTGTAAAAAAAAAAAAAAAAAAAGAAAGAAAGAAAGAAAGAAACAGGAAGCGAAGAAGTAACACAGGGGTAAAGAATAGGAATGGCGACAAATAAGTACCTATCAATAATAACTTTAAATGTAAATGGATTAAATGCCCCAATCAAAAGACATAGGGTAACAGATTGGATAAGAAAACACGACCCATATATCTGCTGTCTACAAGAAACCCACCTCAGAAAAAAAGACGCACACAGACTGAGGGTGAAGGGATGGAAAAAGGTTTTCCAGGCAAATGGAACTGAAAAAAAAGCTGGGGTAGCAATACTTATTTCTGACAAATTAGATCTCAAACTGAAGGACATAACAAGAGATAAGGAAGGCCATTTCATAATACTAAAGGGAGCAATCCAACAAGAAGAAATAACTCTGGTAAACATATATGCACCCAATACAGGAGCACCCAAATACATAAAAAAACTCCTGGAAGATATCAAGGGAGACATTGACAGCAATACAATCATAGTAGGAGACTTTAATACCCCACTATCACCATTGGACAAATCCTCTAAACAAAACATCAGCAAAGAAACATCAAACCTAAATGACTCACTAGACCAGATGGAATTAATTGACATCTTCAGAACATTTCACCCCAAAGCCACAGAATATACATTCTTCTCAAGCGCACATGGGTCATTTTCAAAGATAGACCATATGTTGGGACATAGGCAAAGTCTCTTCAAATTCAAGAAGATAGAAATCATATCAAGCATCTTCTCAGACCACAGTGGCATAAAACTGGAAATCAACTACAATAAAAACAACCCAAAGAAATCAAACACATGGAGACTAAACAGCATGCTATTAAACCATGACTGGGTTACCAGAGAGATCAAAGAAGAAATAAAAAACATCATGACAACAAATGACAATGAAAACACTACAATCCAAAATCTATGGGACACAGCGAAAGCAGTCTTGAGAGGGAAGTTCATAGCTCTACAAGCCTACTGCAAAAAACAAGAAACAGGGGTAATAAATTACCTAACCCAACAACTCAAAGAGTTAGAAAAAGAGCAACAAGAAAAGCCCAGTGTAAGCAGAAGGAAGGAAATAATAAAGATCAGAGCACAGATAAACGACATAGAGACCAAAGAAACAATACAAAAGATCAACAAAACCAAGAGCTGGTTCTTTGAAAGGATAAACAAGATTGATGAACCTCTAGCCAGGCTCACCAAGAAGCAAAGGGAGAGGACCCAAATAAACAAGATCAGAAATGAAAGAGGTGAAATAACAACAGATCCCGCCGAAATACAAAGGATTGTTAAAAAATACTACGAACAACTCTATTCCAACAAACTGGACAACCTGGAGGAAATGGACATATTCCTAGAAAAATATAACCTTCCAAAACTCAATCAGGAAGAATCTAAACAGCTCAACATGCCAGTAACTATGGAAGAAATTGAAGCAGTCATCAAAGAGCTTCCGGCAAACAAAAGCCCGGGGCCAGACGGCTTCACAGGAGAGTTCTACCAAACATTCAAGGAAGAACTAAAACCTATCCTCCTCAGACTATTCCAAAAAATTCAAGAGGAAGGAACACTTCCAAGCTCCTTCTATGAAGCCAGCATCACCCTAATACCAAAACCAGATAAAGACAACACAATGAAAGAGAATTACAGGCCAATATCCCTCATGAATGTAGATGCCAAAATCCTCAACAAAATTCTAGCAAATAGGATCCAGCAGTACATCAGAAAGATCATACACCATGACCAAGTAGGGTTTATCCCAGGAATGCAAGGATGGTTCAATATCCGCAAATCAATAAATGTGATACATCACATAAACAAATTGAGAGATAAAAATCACATAGTCATATCAATTGATGCAGAAAAAGCATTTGACAAAATCCAACACCCTTTCTTGATAAAAACTCTCAACAAGGTGGGAATAGAAGGATCATACCTCAACATCATAAAAGCTATATATGATAAACCCACAGCTAACATCATACTCAATGGGCAAAAACTAAAACCATTTCCCCTAAGAACAGGAACAAGACAGGGATGCCCACTCTCACCACTCCTGTTTGACATAGTACTGGAAGTATTAGCCACTGCAATTAGACAAGAAGAAGAAATAAAAGGCATCCAAATTGGAAAAGAAGAAGTAAAGCTGTCCTTATTTGCAGATGACATGATATTGTACATAAAAAACCCGAAAGACTCCATCAAAAAACTAACAGACTTAATAAATGAATTCGGCAATGTAGCAGGATACAAAATTAACACCAAGAAATCTATGGCATTTCTATACACCAACAATGAACTTACAGAAAGAGAGACTAAAAAAGCAATCCCATTTTCCATCGCACCAAAAAAATTAAGATACTTAGGAATAAACCTAACCAAGGAGGTAAAAGACCTATATGCGGAAAACTACAGGACACTGAAAAAAGAGATAGAGGAAGATGTAAACAGATGGAAGAACATACCATGTTCATGGATTGGTAGAATCAACATCATTAAAATGTCCATACTACCCAAAGCAATCTATAGATTCAATGCACTCCCCATTAAAATACCAACGGCGTATTTCACAGACCTAGAAAGAACTCTCCAAAAATTCATCTGGAATAAAAAAAGACCCCGAATAGCCACAGCAATCCTGAGAAAGAAGAATAAAGTAGGAGGGATCTCAATACCAGATTTCAAGCTGTATTACAAAGCCACTGTCATCAAAACAGCCTGGTACTGGCACAAGAACAGACATATAGATCAATGGAACAGAATAGAGAATCCAGATATCGACCCAAACCAATATGCGCATTTAATATTTGACAAAGGAGGCATGAGCATACAATGGAGTCAAGACAGTCTCTTTAATAAATGGTGTTGGGAAAATTGGACAGATACATGCAAAAAAATGAAACTAGATCACCAACTTACACCATACACAAAAATAAACTCAAAATGGGTACAGGACTTAAATATAAGACGGGAAACCATAAAAATACTAGAGGAATCCACAGGCAGCAAAATCTCAGACATATGCCAAAAGAACTTTTTCAGTGATACTGCCCCTAGGGCAATGGAAGCCAAACAGAAAATAAACAAATGGGACTACATCAAAATAAAAAGCTTTTGCACAGCAAAAGAAACCATCAACAAAACAACAAGAAACCCCACTGTATGGGAGAACATATTTGCAAATGGTATCACTGATAAAGGTTTAATTTCCAACATCTACAGGCAGCTTATACAACTTAATAAAAGGAAGATAAATGATCCAATAAAAAAATGGGCAACGGACCTAAATAGAAGCTTTTCGAAAGAAGACAGAAGGAAGGCCAAGAGACACATGAAAACATGCTCAAAGTCACTAATTATCCGAGAGATGCAAATCAAAACAACAATGCGATACCATCTCACACCTGTCAGAATGGCTATCATCAACAAATCAACAAACGACAAGTGTTGGCGAGGATGCGGAGAAAAAGGAACCCTCGTGCACTGCTGGTGGGAATGCAGACTGGTGCAGCCACTGTGGAGAACAGTATGGAGTTTCCTCAAAAAACTGAAAATGGAACTCCCATTTGACCCAGTAATCCCACTCCTAGGAATATATCCTAAGAAACCAGAAACACCAATCAGAAAGGATATATGCACCCCTATGTTCATAGCAGCACAATTTACAATAGCTAAGATTTGGAAACAGCCTAGGTGCCCATCAGCAGATGACTGGATCAGAAAACTATGGTACATCTACACAATGGAATACTATGCTGCCGTAAAAAAGAAGGAATTACTACCATTTGTAGGCACTTGGATGGAATTAGAGAACATTATGCTAAGTGAAATAAGCCAGTCAATGAAAGAAAAATACCACATGATCCCACTCATTTGGGGATAATGAAAAACATTATAAACTGATGAACAAAAAGATAGTTACAGAGGCAGTAAAGCATCAAACAGAGTGTCTAATTACAGCGGTAAGGTTAGGGAGAGGTGGGGGAAATAAGAGATCAACTGAAGGACTTATATGCATGTATATAAGAGTAACCAACGGATGCAAAACATTGGGGGGTGAGGGCATGTATGGGAGTGGGGTGGGGGTGGGGGGCAATGGTAAGATATGTACACATATAATACCTTAATAAAAATTTGAAAAAAAAAAAAATTTGGCTGACTTAAGTTCCAATAAAAGAAGAAATTCAAAGAACAGATACTGCAACTGCTACAAATTCTTAGACTTTCTTTCAATTCAAAGGTTATTTTTGCCCTGGCTGGGTTGCTCAGTTGGTTGGAATATCATCCTTTGCACCAAAAGTCTGTGTTTCCATTCCCAGTCAGGGTACATACCTAGGTTGTAGGTTCAGTCCCAGGTCGGGCACATACAAGAGGCAGCTGATTGATGAGAGCTCCCTCTCTCTCTCTCTCTCTCTCTCACTCTGTCTCTGTCTCTCTCTCAAAATCAAATTTCATATCCTTGAGTGAGAATTAAAAATTATTATTTAAAATCCTTTTTATTCATGTGTAAAATAAATTGGACATATAGCAAGTGATAGAACACAGTTCATATATATTTGAATTATATGATATTATCCTGAAGTAATGATATTCTGCATAGTACATTAAAATATTTGCCCTTAAAATCACATATTTAGGTAACAGAGATGGCATTCGGTTGTGAAAATATAAAATCCTGGATCTTATTCTTACAGATGAAGGCTTTCCAACTTCCATAAGTGGAGCAGCTCAAAATCAAGTTTCAAGGTTAACTTCTCTTCGGTCTGAGGTCTCCCTACAACATTCCAGAAATAAATGTGCCATCCTAAGACTGTAAAAAGCAGACTCTAAAATTTGCATCATGTAACCTTGATTCTTTGAATGTCATTCTTAGAGAAAACTTTATTCTAGCTTTCAGTTTCAAATCCATCTTATAGTGTGACATTTTAATTCCATTGCTCATGAGAAATCATGAGAAAAATATTTAAAAAACAAATCAATCTTATATGACAACATCTTATGAACTGCACTTATTAAGTTGAGAATATATATTATTTATATTTATATTTATATTTATATTTATATATAATTTAAAATCCTAATTTTAGCTTATTGTTTTTTTCTATTTGCATTTCAGTGATCTGTAATTTAGCTGCCATTCCAATTTGTTTATCCTTTGGGTTAAAATACTATAGTAAACTCTTTAGATATGCCTTATCCATACATTTTACTATACTTAAATTCATTTACCCTTTCTTTCAATGATAGCAATACCAATGCAACTGTATGTTTAAGTAAAATTAACAAAGTACTTTATAGATGTACTTTGCATAGATACTGTATAAGTTGCATAGATGCTTTTAAAAGCTAACAGTGTATGTTCTTCTATAATATCTTCATAAAATATTTTGTTAGTATTATGGCTTTATCTGCTTATGATATATTTCAGAGATTGTAGAAATGGCTGGTTTATGATCATTTGAAAGTCAATCCCATGGGAATATAGAATACTTATTCTTTGAAGGAAGCAAATCATCCCCCGAAAATAAGGCCCCAGGCTCTGTCTCAGAATGAAAATTAATTTACCGTAAACTAGTCACTAGGGCCGCCCAGACTGGCGTCTAGCAACCAGTGACGTTACGCGGAGTCCTGACGTCACTGCTGTGTGGAGGCGGAGCGGAGGTCGGAGTGAGCAGTAAGCGCGGGGCGGAAGAGAGGAGGAGACTTTCGCAGATGTGTGTAGAAGAACAGGAGGATTAGAGCAGACAGGATGCGGCGAAGGTGGTGAGTGCTGGTCTGTCTCTGGTGACACTACCTGATGCTCGCGGCCGCCTTCATGATGACTGAAGGTTCTCAGTCAGTGGCAGACCCTGCTCCAGCCCAGATCCAGGCCCCAGCAAGCCCAGTGACAGTCCCCAGGCAGGCCCCAGGGGGTAAATGTCTGATAAAGGGGTAGGGGGGATGTCTGGTGAAGGTGTACAGTGGCACAGGGGTGGGGGGAGGGGGATCACTTAAAATGACACAGGAGGATCAGAGGGGGCAATCAAAATGACACAGGAGGATCAGAGGGGACAATCAAAATGACACAGGAGGATCAAAAGGGGTTACTAAAATGGTAATCCCCCCTCTGATTCTCCTGTGCCATTTTGATTCCCCCCTCTGATCCCCTGTGTCATTTTGAGTGATCCCCCTCCCCCACCTTGATACCCCAATTCCTTTTATTTTTACCCCTAGAAATGAGCGCAAAAAGAAAAAGCTACTCTGTGGAGTACAAGAAAGGAATCGTGGAAGACTCTTGGGGCCAAAATCTTACTGCTTTCTGCAAAGGGAAGATGTTGAGTATCCGATTGGTCTGAAAATGGCGAGCAGAGTATGGTAACCTCATTGAACAAGTGGACAAGGGAAATGCTAAAAAGCGCAAGTGTGGATCAGGTCGGCAACCATTATTTTCCGAGCTGGAAGACCTGATCTGTGAATGGGTTGTTTACAGGAGAGCCAAGGCTTTGGTTGTGAATAGGGCTCAGATTCAAGAATTTGCCCTTGCAATGGCACCACAGTTTGACATAGCCCCCGAAGACTTCAAAGCATCACAACACTGGCTGGATAATTTCCTTCAGTGATTGAATTGTCTTTGAGAAGATCTACAACATTGTTTAGGTTGGAAGATACTCAAGTTATTAAGCGAGCACTTGCATTCAAGTCCTTTATTGATGATGCTGACTTCTCTAAATACAATCTTTCCAACATGATTGCTATGGATGAAACTGCAGTGTTTATGGGCCAATCATCTCAAACAACAATTGAACAGTGGGGGGCCTCCTTAGCGTACATTCCCTCCACTGCTTATGAAAGTGCACGTGTTTCCTGTATTTTGGCAATTCGTCTGGATGGCACTAAAATCCCACCTTTAATCATTTCTAAGGGCAAGAAGGAAAAGATTGAACGTGTTTTGGGCGTTTTTATTCTTGAAACTGAAAAAGCCTGGGCCACACAAGCAGTTATAAGGAAGTGGGTCGATTTCATGCTGCCGCTTGTTATGCGAGGGAGCCAAAGAGGTCTGCTAGTCTGGGATCCAGCCAGCACTCACCGCGCTAAAGACATGAAGACATTTCTTCACAAAAGAAAAATAGATCAGATAATGATTCCCGCAGGAATGACGGCCTATCTCCAGACTCTTGATATTGCAATAAACAAGCCATTCAAAGACAATTTGTGCATGGAAATTAATGACTACATTGAAAATAGAATGGAGAGAAATCAGCGTGGAAACTTTGTGAAACCTAAACTGCTAGAAGTTGTGACTTGGGTGAAGAATTCATGGGAGAAAATCACTGACAGTTGCATTGCAAATGCACTGCGAGCAGGCTACCTTGACAAGAAGTACTCATTCAAAGACAGTGCTATTGCTAAACATGAGATATTTGGTCCACTGATTCTGAAAGAAATGGAGTCACAAGAAATTCACCAGGAAATTCAGGAATTGGATTGTTATGATGATGTTCCAGAAGATGATGACAGGATTGTCATTGAATAAATGAGTAAATTCTTGATACTGTAGGATTCACAGTTTGTCTGGTTTGTGTTGACAACTACCGTACTACCGTACCGTATACAGGTAATAAATTTCCTTTATTTTCATTTAACAATAAATGTGTACCGTATTCTTCTTCATGGAAAAATAAAACATCCCCTGAAAATAAGACCTAGCATGTCTTTGGGGGCAAAAATCAATATAAGACCCTGTCTTATTTTCAGGGAAACACGGTACCTTAAACAAGTGATCATGAAGGTAGCATGATATAATGTTATGAGATGGATAACTCAATTCTGTGGTCTTCTTACCAAAAACCAACAATTTCAGTCTAGTTATGAGAAAAATATTGGACAAACCCAAATTGAGGAACTTTTTAGAAAAATCTGACCAAAGTCAAGTTCATCAAGGATAGGGGAAGTCTGAGAACTATTACAGATTATGCTTCTAGGGCAACATGATGACTAAACATAATGCGTCATTTTGGATAAAATCCTGGACTAGCAAAAAGGACATTAGGGGAAACTGGTGATATCAAAACATATTGCTGAGTTTAGTTAATAAAAATGTACCAATACTGGTTCTTAGTTGTAACAAAAGTACTTTGCTAAGGTAAGATGATCACAATAGGGGAAACTGGGTGAGGGTTATTCAGGAGTTCTCTGCACCTTTTCTATAAATCTGAAACTTTTAAAATAAAATGCTTATTTTAAAATATTCTTTATTAACAATGTAACTAGGCTTTTCAGTATTATAATACATGACTGTCATTTTACTGATTGCTTCTAAGCTTGCATCAGACCTTTTATAACCCTCACAAAAATAAATTTTGACGGACCATTTTATTGGAATGCATAATATCTCTACTAAAGAATCTTTAATCTTCTATAAAGATCTCACTGAAAAGAAGATGCTGAATATTTTTCCATGCATTTATGTTCCATATGAGGATGTTGAAGGAAAGCTTCAGCCATATAAAATGATCTATTTGTTTGGGTACTCTTAAGGTGCTTTGAAAAGTGAGTTTGAATTATTAATATTTACTGAGTGCCATAATTCCATAGTGTGGACCCATTAATTATATCTCCCATGAAAGCATAATTAATGGATCTGTCCTATGGGATTATAGTTTATTATCAGGATTTCTTGAAATGAAACATGTTCAATCAGGCTCAAATCTGTTGAGTACATAAACAGGTTTGAGTATAAGTAAAATATTTTAATTTTTTAAACCATTAGGGTAAATTTTATAAAGTAATTCTCCAGGTCTATTAAAAATAGTCATCTAAATGTATTGACTCTGATTTGAATATGTATCCTTGTAATTCTAAAATTATATTAAAAATGCACCACATATTATACTATTAGCTGTTTTAATAATCAATGATATTACTACTAATAAAATACATAGATTTCTGTAGTTTAAATGGGCTATTTTTCTTGAAAGTGCTTTTTTTCAGATGTGTCAATTTTCTGTGAAAATTCAGTCATTTATTCATTCAGCCATTCAATAATTATTGAGTATACATTAGGTTTCCCTGTCCTTAGATTTTAAGTCATGTTTCATCCCACTTTTAAGATGTGGTTGTCCCAAGGACTTACTAAGAAAGGGAAAGCAGAACATCTAATCATGACACAGAAAGACATATTCCATGCTTACTTATTTCTTGTTTTGGCAGCAAAGTGAAATGAGAGAGACAGTAAGTTGAGTTCAATATCTACTCAGGACTAGCTCTTTGTATTTTAAACAAACTCAACAGCCTTACCAATTTATGTGACATCTTTTATTGGTCCTGTTTTCTCCAGATGAAAATGCAAGTGTGTTTTTTTGTTTTTGTCTTTATAATACGTTCTTGTAGTTATCTTCTGTTTTGCCTTTCGAGTATCTAATCCATTTTACTATGTTAACAAAATTTGAATTTTCTTTTGGAGAGTGATTTCTCCTAAAATCTCAATCCATTTGTTTTGAGCAGTGCTGATCCAACACCCTTGAAATAGGTGTGAGTATATAGCAAAGTTCTGGCCAATCTTTCCTATTGGGCACGGAACAGAACAGGAGACAAATCATTTAAACGAAGCTCAAATATAGAACTTTGTTGGAACCTTGAGAAAGAAATGCTCTCATTAAGCTAATGCTGCTAAGGCTGAAGAATGTGTTTCTATCTGATTTTCCAGAGGTACCCAAGTACATGGAATATCTCTAGGAAATAATCCAACACAGAGCCAATCCAAGAAATGGAGAGAAAAAACTTGAGTCCTAAGTATACATCTGACATATTGATAATGGAGCTCTGCATGGTCAAATAATTTTTACAAAACAGTGTGCCTGAGATTTAAGCATTCTCTCTACTCTAGGAATAAACACTATGGTTGGGAAATTGCAAGTTATAAAACCTAGGATTTGGAATTGGATGGCACAAGTAGAGACCCAGGATACTACTCTATTCTAGGCTACGAAGTTACTAATATTTATGATAGCAAAATAGTTTACAAAATTATTTTCAAAATTTTGGGGGACTCAGTTATATATTTTTGAACTGGAAGCTTCATGATTTGGTCAAAATATGCCTGGATATAAGAAAGTATTTACTTATATTCTTTTAAAATTTAGTATATATTTTAAAATTTTCATTTTAACTAGATAGCACATTCACATAGCCTTTTTCCAGAAAAACATTTCCTTTCCACTTTTAGTCCCAGACATTGAGAGGCCTCTAATTCTATCTTCTTATCTAATAAAGAGGGAATATGCTAATTGACCCTCATGCAGTCGCAAAGATGGTGGCACCCACAGCCAATAAGGAGGGAATATGCTAATTGACTGACCTGCCCTCAAAGATGGTGGCACCCATAGCCAATAAGGAGGGGATATGCTAATTGACTGCCCTGCCCTCAAAGATGGTGGTGCCCACAGCCAATAGGGAGGGAATATGCCAATTGACTGCCCCGCTCTCAAAGATGGTGGCACCCACAGCCACAAGATGGTGGTGCCCAGTCCCCTCAGCCTCACTGGGGTGGCAGGCTCACAGCAAGGCCTTGCCGCACACCTGCCTTCGGAGTCCAGTCCCCTCAGCCCCCCAACCACCCAGGGCAGGCCCAAGGTACAGGCAAGCCTTGGATGGTGGCTACCCAGCTGCCCAGGGCCGCCCGAGGCTCAGGTAACCAGGGCCAGCCGAGGCTTTGCACTGCCAGCAGTGGCAGCAGCAGAGGTGTGATGGGGGCATCACCTTCCCCTGATCGCCGGGTTGCCTCCCACCCCTGAGGGCTCCTGGACTGTGAGAGGGGGCAGGCCTGGCTAAGAGACCCCCCCCCCAGGTCATAAATTTTCATGCACTGGGCCTCTAGTTTTATTGTATAACCTTCCATAGATGTTATATGTATATAATAGAAACACACACAAATATATATAATCATGGATTTTTTAAGTGTTATACATATAAGATAACCTATTATACATACTGTTCTTCAACTTGCCTTTTTGAATTACCATGTATTTGTATATAATTAGTTTCTTCATTCTTTTATTTTGCTTTATAGTATCCCATTTTATGCCTATGTCATAATATAGTTAACCAGTGTTGCATTCCCAAACAGCTATTACAAACAGAGCTGAAATAAATAATCTTATATTATTTGCATATTTATCTATACAATAATTTTTTGGAGGTGGAATTACTGGGCTAAAAGATATATTCAAATGTAATTGTAAATGTTTTTGCCACATCATCCTGCATGGAGATTCTATCAGTTTATACACCCACCTGAGGCTTAAGAGTAAATATTTTCCCACTGTCTCATTATGCATTATCTACTTCAAAAGGTCTTTAGTACAGATCCACAAGGTAAACAAAAGCTCTGGTCAAAGTTTACCTTCCTAAAATCACAGAGGTTCTAAAAATGATGTCTTTTTAAAATCTCTTTCTGGATGCTATGAACTAAGATAGTTGAGAGAAATAATATCCCAATAGATGCCTGGCGCAGTGTTCAGTTAGTTTTGCTATTTGCTCTATTCTGATCTTATGAACATTTCAAATTACTAATCTCATTTCTTGAATGTTTTGTCACCAAATTAAAGCTAAATCAAAACTGTGACCAAACCCCACAATAGCCTGAATTATTGAACTACTAGAGGCCTGGTGCATGAAAACTCATGCACTGGAGGGGGCATCCCTCAACCCGGCCTGCCACCTCTCACAGTCTGGGAGCCCTCAGGGACCAGAGGTGACCCGGTAATCAGGGGAAGGCGACGTCTCCATCACACCTCTGCTGCTGCCACTGCTGGTAGCGCAAGCCTCAGGCGGCCCTGGTTACCTGAACCTCAGGCGGCCCTGGGCAGCTGGGCAGCCACCATCTGAGGATTGCCTGAACCTCAAGCGTTGGCTGGGCAGCTGACATCTGAGGCTTGCCTGCACCTCTGGTGGTCCTGGGTGGCTGGGGGGCTGAGGGTGGGTCCGGCCGCACTGCACACCTGCCACCCCCCCCCCAGCATGGCTGAAAGGACTGGGGGACTCCGGCGGAGCTGAGGGGACTGGGTGCCGTCATCTTGTGGCTATGGGCATTGCCATTTTTGTGACAGCATGATAGTCAATTTGCATATCCCCCTTTATTAGATAGGGTTGTAACAAAATAAACTGACTCAGCCAGGTGGCTCAGTTGGTTGAAGCTTTATCCTATATGCCAAAAGGTTCAATTCCAGTCAGGGCACATTTTTAAGTTGTAGGTTTGATCCCCTGTAGGTGCCTGTATGGGAGGCAACCTATTGATTTTTCTCTCACATCAATGTTTCATTCTTTCTCTCTCTCTTTCCCTCCCTCCCTTTCTCCCTTCTTTCCTTTTTCTTTCTCTAAAATCAATAAAAATATGTCCTCGGGTGAGGATTAAAATATATAATAATAAAATAAAATGAATTTACTTGTTCCTTCAGGGTAAATCCAACAGGAGAAATCAGAAATGATTTCTAAGTTTGAAAGCTTCAGAAATTAAAGTATATCAATTCACATAGGGATTAGTACATTTTGCAGGATAATTCAGAATAACTAAATGAATTACACACTGTACTTTATCAAATGGGCCAACATAGTAGTTAATAATAAAAACTAAACTTGGCATTTGAACTCAGGGTGGCAACCTACTTGAGCTCTTCCTTACTGGTGAAAAGAACCACTCAGAAACCACATTACAGAGCAGATGATTCTTTGTTTAGTATAAAATTAAAACAAGTAACTGGTAACTCTCAAAGGATGCTTTCGTCAAGCAATGGCTCACGTATATAGAAATACAAATCATTTAGAATCTAAGCACTTTTTTCTTTGAACAGTGCTAGAGCTTCACCACAGTTATGTTATCTCATTCATTTTAAACAAATTTAAAAATCAGCTACCAAAAGCATAATTTCTTCATGCCAGACACAGGACAGCATAATTAAGAAGAGAAATAGTTAATCTTACTAGCAATATGTTTTTAAAACCAGCTTATTTTGTTCATGGTTTTATCGGCCACCTCAACAATGACTAAGCATATTCATGTTACTTTGCTTTTGGTTTGCTTCAATTTTAGAAAACTGAAGATTCTACTCTTGTATTCAAATTCTGGGAGTGCATGATATTTGAACCTTAAAGTCCCTATATCATTCCTCTCAGTTATATGGATACTGTAAGGCGCAGTTCCTTTTTTAACCCATTATTTTTCTGAGGGAGAGAAATTCTATCTCTGATCCCTAATCTCTGAGGTTGGATCCAAACCAAGTGCTACTGGATCTCCATATGCTTCAGTCTGAATCTCCATTATTCCTCTGTCTGTTTATATTTTCTTGAACTCTCTTGGTATGTTCTGCTGCTTCAAACAAGTTTAAATTATGGTCTCATTTAATAACAACATTTAACAGACAGTATTGAGAACCTACCACAAACCAGATTCTGTGATGTATGTTTAATAAAAACAGTTTGTCCCTGTAATTATCTTATGTTCATTAGGGCAGACAAGCCAAGTATGGAAAGTACAAAAAAAAAAGATGATAGATGATAGATAGATAGATAGATAGATAGATAGATAGATAATAGGTAGATCTATAATAATAAAAGTGTAATATGCTAACTAGACCCGACATCCTTCCGGACGTCCTTCCAGGATGAAGCCGGGGCTGCAGCTGCCATGGCTGCGAGGGAGGGATCCAGGCAGCCGCAGCTGCAAAGGCCTACTCTTGCACAAATTTCATGCATCGGGCCTCTAGTAGATTGATAAAAATCCAAATAGCAAAAGATAATAACTGCTAAAACATATGTGTATTTTCCAGTCTTTTGTGCAATGTGATTGATTGAAATTAATGTACATTACATACCATAAATTTTGTCTTAAACTATATTCTGAAGATTTTTGTCATATCAAATTTTCTTTTCAGTGTAACTTATGATGAATGCATACAATTCCATCATATAATTATAGCTTTATTCATCTTGTCAGGTCCCTAATTTTAAACATTTTTTATACTGCCATTTTTTTTCTTTATAAGTAATGCTGTGATAATGTTTTAAAAACATATCTGTGATTATTTCTTTTAACACATATATAGAATTACAAGGCCTTACTTACAGAATATGCATATAATTAGCTAACTTCACATATATTAATAAATTTTCCTCAAAGGCTAATGTACTAATTTTTCCTATTTGAGAAGTTTGAGAGTTCTAAATTTACTCTCACTTCAGTAGGTAAAGAGAAATATATCAGGTTATTTAAAAGGTTGTGATTTACCAATTGGTTAGTTATTAGAGAAAAAAATATATTCTTAAGTTCCATTCAAATAAATTCTGAATGGACTAAAGTGCTAAATACATAAATAACCCAAACAAAGAACTTGAAAATATAGGTAAACATTAGATACAAATTATCATAGAATGGATAGAGGTTTTCTAAACATAAACCTAAGTAGGCCCAGCCAGCATGGCTCAGTGGTTGAGTGTTGACCTATGAACCAGGAGGTCATGGTTCAATTCCCAGTCAGGGCATATGCCCTGGTTGGGGGCTCAATGCCCAGTGTGGGTCTGTCGGAGGCAGCCTATCAATGATTCTCTCTCATTATTGATGTTTCTATCTCTCTCTCCCTACCCCTTCCTCTCTGGGGAAAAAAAAAAAAAAAAAAAAAATATATATATATATATATATATATATATATATATATATTTAAAAAATAAATAAACATAAACATAAATAAATCACACAAAGAGTGATATATGTGACTATGTTGAATTTTCTGCATATTTAAGAAAACATAAAATTATAAAGCAAATAAAAATGTTGGTAGATTTTGAAGTTTGATGGGAACACTTCTTCCTCATTCCTGGTGTTCCTTTCATGTAGAAGGAGCTCTGCTAGTGTGACACTCTCAGTTCCTCTGTCTACCAGAAAAGAATCATTTTTCTTGCTGATAAATCTGGCATAGATGAATTTGGTGCCTGGCTCAGCTCATTCCTCTTTCTTTTGCTAGCAAGATCATATACAGAGAACATGTGTTCTCTTCCACAGCTATGCAGTTGGCTTTTTACTGCTGAGGTCTGAGTAAGAGCTTTAAGCTTTAGATCATAAGATTTTAACTGGAAGGCTGCCTGCTGCTTCTGGAGACTTCTCCCATAGGCAGGAAGCTATTCCTATATTCTTCTTAGTCTTAAGTGATGTTTTGTGGGATGAATGGGCCTCAGTAAAGCCTCTGGGTCCCAACAACCTCATGAAGACAAAGGCCATGTGTAGTCTCAGCCAAAACACAGATGCCAGGGCCTTGGGGGTTGCAAGCTGCTGCTGGTTGACTTTCAGCTGCACAGAGCAGCTTTTCCCTAGCATATCTGGCTGGTGTACTAGTAGTATTGAACTAGAAGGAAAGAGTGTCATTTCATTCTTGGACTTTAAAAGTGTGAGCAGATAGGATAATGTTTGCAGCTTTTAAACTGAATGACAGTTGAATCTTATGTCTGCTACAGAGGGCTAGTAAACTTCTAGCTTTAAATTCTGAGTGCCATCCTAGTGACTAGAATTGGATATGTTGCCTAAGGTAAGTGGCTTCTATAACGGCCTCAAATGCTTTTTGCTTTTACACTCTTGTGTAATACCCTTCCCTTAAATGTGGGATGGACTTGATAACTCATTTATAATGGAAAAAAAAAGTGTCAAATGCTAGGTTAAAAAGAGACTACAGAAGGGCTAATGTGGAAGCTGAAAGACCACTTCGAGCCAAGAGTAATTAGGGGGAAGGAAAGAGAACAGTCAGAAAACTATGAGGAGGAGCAAGGACCCCTGCTTCTTCTCTAGGCCCCATGACATGAGGAGATTGGTCATGAAACAACCACACTTAGCTAGACTTCTGGAAATCAAAATGATTTCACCTAATTTTTTTCTTTCACAAACCCTACCAAAGAGGACAGAAGTTTAGCACCTTCCTGTAGCAAATATACCACGTACAACCAACTTGACCGATTTACAATAAAGAAAAAGCAAAATGAGGGGATGAAATAAACAGAAAGTGTTTATTTCAACTTTACACCAATTTTACCTCTTTTTTCCACACTTCATTTGTCTCAACTCCTAAATTATCAAGAAACCTTATTATATTCTCCAAAATCTGTCCAGTTCTAGTAGCTAAATCCTGATTGCCAATAGTGTCATCTCTTCTACCATGCCCAGATCATAGCAGTTAAAGAAAACTTTGTTTTGATTTTTGTTCATTTGTTTTTAAAGAATTTAATTCACTGCATGAAAAAATCAAATCTGAGGTGGGATATGTACTATGCTGGTGTAATGCAGCCACCTTGCAGGGCTCCCTAGAGTTGATTGTGTTCATCTCTTCCAAAAGGGATTAACAGCTCAACAAAGTGTTGTAAATATTATATTAAACTGAAAACTTCTGAACTATCAGAAACCACAGAAAGGAACATTATCTGAGTTTAAGCAGATCCTCCCAAGAGTACAGCCACCATTGATCCCTTAGCACAGTAGTTCTCAACCTTTCTAATGCCGCGACCCTTTAATACAGTTCCTCATGTTGTGGTGACCCCCAATCATAAAATTATTTTCGTTGCTACTTCATAACTATAATTTTGCTACTGTTATGAATCATAATGTAAATATCTGTGTTTTCCGATGGTCTTAGGCTCTACAGGAACAGTGACCCACAGGTTGAGAACCGCTAGCAGGGTTGCCTAAGACCATCGGAAAACACAGATATTTACATTACGATTCATAACAGTAGCAAAATTACAGTTATGAAGTAGCAACGAAAATAATTTTATGATTGGGGGTCACCACAACATGAGGAACTGTATTAAAGGGTCGCGGTATTAGAAAGGTTGAGAACTACTGCAGGCTTAGCAGGAGTTCAATTCCAGGTGCCCAATAGAACCTCCCATACTTCCCCACTGAAGTCCTAAGCTGCTTTCCACTACTCTTTGTTAAATGGGGATGGGGCCTCTATCTCTCGCTATCCATTGAGTTACTCACTACTGACTAGCTCTGCATGAATAACTTTTCTGCTGTTAATCTGTCTGTTGTCAGTTAATTTCTGAGGGACCCAGAAATGTCAATCCTAAATTAATAGAGAAGTTTTCCACCCAAGACTTCCCAAATTCATGTTCAGTGACATCACATTGGTAGTTTAAAATTAGCCAGGGAAAAATTATTTACACCATAGAAATTGGCAAGTTCCAGATCAGGGTCTTTTATTTGGAGAGCTGATTGTTAACCATTTACCTGCACACCACTAGACACATTCAACACACAGATATTCACAACACACAATTTCTTATACAAGACCTTGAGTAGAAACAGATTAAGCTTTAATTGCATTTATTTATTTTTATTTCTTCACTTTCTAGAAAGAAATAATCACAAAATACATGGGGAAGGTCAATTTCTAAATAGGGCTTGTTTTGCAGACTCATTTTCCGTTTCCATTTCTATATTGGACTAAAGATCTGATTCAAAATACTATAATCCTTGTCTGTACTCAGTCTTCCCCCTCTCCAGTCCTTCCTTCACCCTAACATCAGATTGATCTTTCTGACCATCTTTCTTCATGCCTCCTCTTTTCTAGAAGGTTTCATTATTTCACTTAGTGACATGGATGAGTTTCACACTCTAGGCAGGCATTCAGGTCTTTCAAGTTGAGAAAACCTTTTCTTTCCATTCCTTCACCTTTACTTACTCAAGTAATTCCGGTTCTCAAAACCAATTATTAGCTGTTTTCCAATAATCCTTTTAACCATAATTCCTCCCATGCAATTTTACTTCCTTTTAGTCCCTTCTTCATCAGAAAATTTGGAAATGCCCTTCATTAATAATCTTAATATCAAAATCTGATCCATCTTTAACAACCAAACTCAGCTGCCTATGATCTATGAAAACTTGCCTAATGTCTAAAAGCAACATTGCCATTCTCTGAAATCCTGTAATACATTGCCTGGACCTCTTTTGAGCTCATAATATTTTCAGTTACTATATTTTTGTACATCTTATTTCCTTTCTAGATTTCTAGCTCCCTGTGGGTAGTGTACTTGTCTTATGCATGCATTCCTCAGAGTACACAGTAAAAATGACTTCATATAACAGACAGTGGAACAAATAACTAAAGCAAGCATATCGAACTTGTGGGCCACATGCGGCCCACAAGGAATATTTTTGCGGCCCAGCCAATATAACGGTATGTAAGAAACATTTTAATAAAAATGTTGTAACTTAATTTTTACAATATCCTGTTATACATAATTATTAATAATGAACTACAACGTTCGCTAATGACTGATTACTATAATCGTGTTGCATTCATTTCCCTTACGCGCCTTATGCGCAGGCTCACCATTTCTCTCCACTAATACCAGCAGCGAATATTTTAGCAGCTGATTGCCATGTCATTAGTCTTGTGCTGACTTGTTTGGTGTGCGCAATAGGAAATATTTCGCTTTAGGAGAACAAAAATAGATTTATTTGTGTTATGCTTATTAACTTGTGCAATTAGTCAGTGTCTGGTAAGTTAATGTTCAGGAAAAATATTAATTTTTATTAAAATGTTCTATTATTTTATGTTAACGATTACTCACTTATTTTAGCCCTTTGTATTCAGCATGCCTTTATCGAAATACACCTACGTTTCTATGAAAATTGAAGCTTTTGTGTTTTTTTGTGACCTACATAAACTTAAACCTTGTTTATTTGGCCCATGTTAGCCTTTGAGTTTGGCATGCTTGCTGTAAATCAATTGTTCTCCTTTTATAAAAAGTTCGTCAAGTCACCCTCTTTTGCCACCAGGATGGAGAATCATTAGGTTAAGTTAATTAATTAATTAATGTTAAACTTGGTCATATCTTTTGAAAGATTTCCAGAATATTTGTACAAATATAAAATAAATGGAATTGAATGATAGGGGGTGGGGAGGTTGAGATTTGTATCTTAATAAAAGAATAGGTAAGAATGAGTATTTTCTTATGGATTACTTTAGAAGATAAGTGAAATAAGGATATGAAACAAATGATTTTGTTTTATTTCTGTCTGTTAAGATATTCATTTTACTCCTGCCTTTTTAACCTATGTCACCATTTTATGTGTATTTTGAAATACTATTTGTTTTTTAAATAAGCTAATCACAAAGAGGACAGATTTAAAAGCCTTACTCTGAACTGAACCTTATCTACACTCTGACACTTCTCATCTTGAACTTTACAGTCTTTACAGGATCCTAGAAATTATGATGCAGAGCAGTTTGTCACCTGAAATGTTCTAATAAAATGCTCCTTTGGGTTCCCCACAGGGATCCTGACTCAGCAGAACTATGACATAGCCTGGGAATCTCTATATTCAGCGTATAGCCAAGGGTTGCTTTCTTTAGATGATCTTTTGCCTCACTTTGAGAAATATGGCTGTGTTAATAAGAACCTACTATCGTTCGCCTCATATGTCCATGGGTCTCCTAACTCCTTGCCCTCAGGAAATCTCTTCTCTTATCCCAGAAAACGCTTTGACTGTGCCCACTCCCCCAGCCCCTCAATGGCTGCCTTTTCACCACTGAGCAGCACATTGTTACTTCTCAGGCTGTGACTCAGCATCTTCTCTCTGCCACAGTTGTAGCCCCTGCATTACTAGTATCCCTCTTTTTCCCCATCAAGATTCAGGCTGCTTGGTTTTAATCTCAGTTTAACAAATTATGTGTCTTTGGGCAGTTACCTATGCTCTCCAGGCAGCATTTTCTTTTCTGTAAAATGGAGATGACCACAGAACCCACTCTTAAGGGTTATTGGGAGGAGTAAATAAGGTAAAACTAATACCAGCAGCTGGCATGCATAAAGTTCCAAGTGTTAGTTTTCAGCTATTCTCATGCTATTTTGAAATTATCTGCTAAAAATGTGAGCCACCTTTAGGATGGGTTCATGTGTTGTTCATCTTTATATCACAGAAACTACCATCATTATTTAATTGATGCTTATTATAGTTCATTATTATGAATTTAGATGACTACTTAAAAAAAATACCTAGTGGTTAAACTTCTTTTGACAGCTTTTGCTTTGGTAAGTTCAGTGTAATAGGACTTTAGTAGTTTTAGGGAAAAAAAGCAGTTTTTTCAATTAATTTTAACCACAATAAAATACCCAACATGCTAGAAGATCCATCTTGTTATCCAAATTGATAAATATATGAAAAAACAAGTCATTTGTATGAATAACTATTGAATGTGGAACTGCTTGGCAGGAGCAAATCAGTTAATATGAATGTAAGTAAATTCAGCCAAAAACACGTTGCACATTATCTGTGGACATTATTCACCCTGACTGGTAGGGCACTTATTTTTTAATTAAAATAAAATATAAAATCAGCCTAACCAGCTCAATATTCTCTGCCTATAAATTAAAGTTGATAGTTGGATATAAGATTTATATTAGGGGAAAGTAATCAATGAATTATTAAAGAGAGTAATTATTTACAGAAAGTGCATCATTTAAATTAATTTAAAAATTCATAGTAATTGAATGAATTTAACAAATATGGAGGAATTCATTTCCTGTCCTTGGTTACTTATATATTTTGTCTGACAATTGTTTCTAAAGAATCAGTCTTAATACTACAATCATAGAATACCAAGGCTTGAACTCAGTAAAATATAATAAACATTTTATACAGTAATATAAAGGAAATTCCTTGACACTATATAAATATCAGTACCAGGATATCAAATACAAATATTTGGTCTAGTGATATCAATAAATGAAATACAACAAAGTGTATTAATGTAAAGAGAGTATTTGGTTGTCCTCAAGTTCATAAGCTGTGGAGATTTCATCTAAATGAGCTTATGTGATCATGGATAAATCTCTCAAGAACCCAGACAATCCCAACTTCTTTGCCTTTATACTTTCCTATTCTGTAAAGAAGACATTTAATTCAATTCCTTATTTCTTTCTGGATCTAACATTGTATAATATTTCAAGTAATATATACCTAAAAGAATAAACTAATAAAGAGGAAATAACAAATTAATAATAGTAATAATTTCAGCTGCAAGTTTTAGAATTCTCAGTGTCTTATAAATTATGCAAAAATGAGATGTTATTATCTAACTAGAGGCCTGATGCACAAAAATTGTGCAAGAGTAGGCCTTCCTTCCCCCAGCTGCCGGCACCAGCTTTCCTCTGGCACCTGGGACCCGGGCTTCCCTCACAGCTCCAGCTTCATCCGGAAAGTCATCCTGAAGGACGTCTGGTCTAATTAGAATATTATGCTTTTATTATTATATATAGCTACAGGTGAACGATTTATTTCTCTATAATGCTTTATTTTACTATGTGCATTTTAAAAATTCTTTAGTCTCACAAAATTCCTCACTTATGCTAGATATTTTAATTTTTTTAAATTAAATTTATTGGGTTGATATTGGTCAACATGAACATATAGGTTTCAGGTGTGTGTTTCTATGTTATAAGATCTGTCTATTGCACCATGTGTCTACTACCCAAAGTCAAATCTTCTCCTGTCACCATATATTAGGACCCTTTTCTCCCCCCACCCCCTTCCTTCTAGCAACTGCCACACTTATGCTCGATCTTTTGTTCATAATTGATGCAATAATTAGGTTCACATTATTGAGGCATTTATTCAAAGCATTGTGTCCTTGAATTTAACATTTTAATTTCTTTTTGAATTATACATGTATGGTTGGCAAGTATATAGAGATCAGAAATTCTAGATTGGCCAAAACAAAACAAAGCACCAAAAATACCCTTTCCCCCCAAATCTGGCCTTCTCTCTACATGCCCTCTGAAAGCAAAAGGAAGCAACATTAATAATAATTTTTAAAAAGTGCACGTTAATGGTAAATTGTAGTCACTGGCATTCAGATTTGGTAGTATAGTAAATTACTGAAGTGATTTCCAAACATCTTTCCTTCTCTATAAAACTGAGGTTTGTAGCCAATGCTTTAAGAATTCAGTGCCTAAATTGGTTTCATAAATTAAAACACATACACATCAAGAGGTGAGAAGATATCCAATATACTGGCTAAATGGAGCTTTTTATACTGTAGAGAACATTTGGCAGAGGTTGCCACATTTAATAAGCTCTCTGACTCTTTGTACGATTGAAAAAAGATTTTGAGTGTTACTCCCAGCTCTGGAAATTTTCTTGAGGAAACAAAAACCAAACAAACATGAAGCCATTTTCCATGCCCCAAAAGCATAGAACATTTTGAACCATTAGGTTTGTCTATGGCACAAATCATTTCACTGGAACTGAAAGCTAGCATGAACATAAAATAACTACACGGAAACTTTCTTGTCTACTTTCAATTGACCTTTCCTCTCAATTAAGCAGGGAAAGTTACCATCTTACCACAGACTAAATAAATTAGCTGTCTAGCCAGCATTAAATGTCTATTCACTCAACTTCCATTGCTACCTGAGTACAAGGATTCATGAAAGAGTTCGTAATATATGTAGAATTTTTCTACCAGGGAAAGAAGTAAGTTGTGCACGTAATCACTAAAATGTGAAGGCTCCAACGTTAGTAAATTAGAATTGAGGATTATTAGCATATGGAAAGTAGTTAACAAAGTACCTAATTCAAGATAGATGCTCATAATTACTGCGATTTCCATTAAACAAGGATGATATTGCAAAATTAAGACTTGTTTGAAATTTTCAGACTCTTGGTCCAGTGTTCTTTCCATATAACAATGGCCATTACTCACCTTCAGGTGGTTTTCCCTAATTAAAACAATTAGAGCAAACAGAAATTTCTAGGTTGCCATGACACTATCATTGTCATGAAAGAATTTTTCAGTTTTTAGCATGTGTGTGCCTTTGTTTTGACAACTAATTATAAACTGAAGGATAGGAACTTTCCCTCCCTTCCTAACTCCCTCTCTTCCCTCTTTCATAGTAAAGAAGTATTTACTCCCCATAATAGCTAGTATTGTAAAAAGTATAAATTAGATACTTAGGGAATTAATTGGCTTTGGGGTATCTTTGGTAGTATAACTTCAGAGTAACACAGAAATTAGACAACTTAAAAATAATTTAGATCCCAAGTATTATTTTATAACAAACTGAAGTCTGTAGAGTTTTCCAGAAATTAAATAATAATTACTAATAGTTGCAAAATTTGACAAAAACCAAGTCTTACATCTGCTTGTCACCTGAACAATGAACTATCAATAGGACACTTTCCATAGTCATCAAGAGGACCACCTTTTTATTTGTTCACAATCTCCTCCCTATCAGCTGGTCCTTCCTGTTAACAAATTTCCTTTCCTGAATGAAATAAATATTGAGTTTTTCAACTCCATTTCTTCCTTCATAGTCTAGGAGACCCAACTCCAACTTGTAGCAAGGAAAGAGTAAATGGGGGCATATGAGTTTTGGGGAAGAATTATTATAACCATTACTATAAACTTTTTTCATATCTCTGAAGTGGAAATAGAAATAATTTTAACATTTGTCTTTATCATTTTTATCTCATGAGGTCTGTAAAGATTAAATATGTTTATACATATAAAGTTCTTATCTTAGAGCAGTAATTGACAAGTGGTAAGTATGTACTAAATGTCTTGAAAGACAGAATTTGAAGACTCAGGCCACTATGAAGTAGAATACCATTTAATGAGCCCAAGCTCATCATTAACCTCACCCCCAGAAGTCCCACTCCACTGAGCTCTACTGACTCTGACATTATAAAGACTGTAGTCATCGTTCTGGGATAGTATTAGTTTGTTTAATTTCTTCACATAAATGAAGAGATAAACATCTTTAGAAAGAATAAAGAATATGCACATAAGTAAGAAAAAAGTGGAGTAACTTTGAGAATAACTTTGAGAATATATAGTGAATAGGTCATCTATTACATTTGAATGAGAAATAAGCAAAATAAAATACATCTTTTAATTTTAATCTTACATTGATACTGTTGTATTTGACAATGTTTATATTGCTCAGTGAGAAAGGACCACAAAAAAGGAAATGACACATTGTAATTTATGACTGACAGTGTTAAAGTCCAGACATATTTATTGAAGAACCTTCATTAGCTAATTTAATATTTTAAGGCATTGCACTATCCTAATTATGTTAGCTAATTCAAATGGTTAAATAATATTGGTCATTCATAAAGTATAACTCATACTTCAAAGTTAACAAATAATTTAACCAACATCATTATGGAACGAGGCATTTTACATTTTTCAAGATAACTGAAGTTTCCATTTCAATGTCAAAATTGCTTTAAACAATTCTACGTTAGATAGACAGTATTGTAAAATCCATTTTATAAACCCTGCCTTATTATTTTGAATATATTGAACCATGGTACATTCTAATTTATGGTTTAGAAATAGCAACATAAACATCAATTACTCTCTTGTGCTTTGTTATGCAGGTCTTCAGCTTGAATACTGCTACTCAGCCAAGTGTCCCTTCATGTAACTGCAGCCATTATGCCTCCAGAAATCCCCTTCCTAATTTGTTCCTTTTAGTCCAGGGTTTTCCAAACATATTTGACCATGTAACATTTTCATATTATAATGCATCACTGGAACACAATCAGGAAGTATGATATAAATGTGCTCTAGTATTAAAGTCGATGCCAGAAATTTATTTGAAGTTAGAAATGATCAGCATTTGATTACCATATTTAACAAAACATTGAGTAACATAACAAAGACAAAATTGTAAGTTAAGGCACATGACACAGATGAGCTATTGGACAGGTATTAGCAAAATTGGCAATGGATTCATTGAATCAAAGAACGATGTTCTTTGGAACATGGTTTGAGAAACCCTAGTCTAATATGTGATGGATTCAGGAATAAGATAACCAAGCCTCTTCAAATTATCGGAAGCAAATCCTATCTAAGAAAAGAGTAATCCTATCTAATAAAAGAGTAATATGCAAATTGACTGTACCTCCCCTACACCCACCAGCCACGCCCACCAGCCACGCCCACCAGCCAATCAGGAAGGAATATGCAAATAAACCCAACCAAGATGGCTGCAGCCACAGAGAGCAGGAGGGAGGCTTGGGTTTCCCTGGCAATGGAGGAAGCCAAGCTTTCCGCCTGCCCTTGCCAGCCCAGGCCTCCACTCAGTGCTACAAAGTTTCAATTATAGAAGATAAAATAAATCCCAACAGAAATGGCGGCAGTCACGGAGCTTGAGAGAGCAGGATGCTAGGGTTGCCCGCGGTGATGGAGGAAGCCAAGCTTCTGCAGCCCTGGCCTGCTTTGGCCTCCACTTAAGGCTACAAAGTTTCAATTATAGAAGATACATAAATCCCAACAGAAATGGCTGCCGCCACGGAGCGAGCAGAAGGCTTGGCTCCACTCCAGGCTACAAAGTTTCAATTGTAGAAGATAAATAAATCCCAGATACCAGGGCCTCTGCTCGGGTTGCCGGGGGGGCATGGCTGGTTTGCAAACCACCACAGGCCCCTCGCCCAGGCCACCCCACACCCCAAGGGAATCCCCACCCTGATCCGGGACACCCTTCAGGGCAAACCAGCTGGCCCCACCCGTGCACCAGGCCTCTATCCTATCTAATAAAAGAGTAATATGCAGATTGACCATCACTCCAGCACACAAGATGGCCGCCCCCATGTGGTCAAAGATCCTGCCCCTATGTGGACAAAAGATGGCCACCACAAGATGGCCAGCAGGGGAGGGCAGTTGGGAGGAACCAGGCCTGCAAGGGAGGGCAGTTGTGGGTGATCAAGCCAGCAGGGGAAGGCAGTTGGGAGGGACCAGGCCTGCAAGGGAGGGTAGTTAGGGGTGACCTGGCCGGCAGAGGAAGGAAGTTGGGGGTGACTGGGTCTGCAGGGAAGGGCAGTTGGGGGGGGGGACTCAGGCCTGCAGGGGAGAGCTGTTAGGGGCAAACAGGCTGGCAGAGGAGCAGTTAGGCATCAATCAGGCTGGCAGGGGAGTGTTAGGGGGTGATCAGGCTGGCAGGCAGAAGCAGTTAGGGGCAATCAGGAAGGCAAGCAGGCGAGCAGTTGGGAGCCAGCAGTCCTGGATTGTGAGAGGGATGTCTGACTGCCCATTTAGGCCCGATCTCACCAGGATCGGACCTAAACGGGCAGTTGGACATCCCTCAAGGGGTCCCAGATTGGAGAGGGTGCAGGCTGGGCTGAGGGTCACCCCCCCCCCCAGTGCATGAATTTCGTGCACTGGGCCTCTAGTGTATATATAAGAGACTGAGAGGCATATCTTTGAGTAAAACAGGAGTTTATAAACTACTAGAGGCCCGGTGCATGACATTCGGGGGATGTCGGCCTCCTGTGGAGGAGGGAGGGGCTCCTGCCACTGCTGCTGCATTTGCCAGCCATGAGCCCGGCTTCTGGCTAAGCAGCGCTTCCCCTGTGGGAGCGCACTGACCACCAGGGGGCGGCTCCTGCATTGAGCACCTGTTCCCTGGTGGTCAGTGAGCGTCATAGCGACTGGTCATTCCGCCGTTTGGTCGATTTGCATATTAGCCTTTCATTATATAGGATAGGATACAAATTTAATAAATTTATTAAAAGGAGTGTTTCTACTTTACTGATAATCTTGAAGAAGGCTACCATACTGTTATTTTTATTGTTATTATTAATAGTTGCTATCATCTACCATGTCACAGGTACTGCATTGAGCATATATTTAATACTTACAGCAACTATATGAGATATGGACAACTGTCACCTCTTTTTGCCAGATGGAGGAATAGAGAAGTTAAATATATTGTTAAAAGTTACACACCAAGTAAGTGGCAGAACTGGGGTTATATGTCTGGTTTCAGAGTTTGAGTAAGACTTTTTGAAAAGAAATCAGGAAGCTCCAGAAAAAGAGCATGTAACTTTGTAATCTGAGATCATAATCTATGTGGTATCATTTTATCAGAACTTGGAATTTCAGTCCTAAATAATCATTACAGAGAATTAAATGGCCTAGTTTAGCCTAGCGAGAGAAGAAAATGAAGAAAGCAACAAGGAAAAGGAGAGAATGGTGAAGACAGCAGAATTCATGCTGAGGAGAATATGGTCTCTCTGACAGGGTTAGAAAAACACAATTTACAAAAGAAGAAGAGGAAATTAGGCTAGAAAAAGCAGAAGACCAAAATGAACTTATATAATTCCAGGAACAGTTGGCATAAAGGACAAGAGGTTTCTCTAACAAAGGATTTTTAATAAGTTTTAAAGGACAATAATTTATTTCAGTCAGTGGGACAATTTGAGATCTGAGAAGAGGACACACAAAATTAACTAAAAGAAACCTTCCTACAAGGTAAGAGAAATATTGTTAATTTTCCCATATAACATTCATAATTAAACCAGACTGACACTTTTAATGCTTAGTTTATAGTGACAAACAGATTACCATTTAGGTGTTCTCTTCCTCTTTCTACTCAAGAACACTTTAATCCTTATTTCCATCACATAGAGATGAATCCAACTCCAGTCCTGAGTTATTACTGTGCTTCAAATGTCAATATGTTATTACATTTATTGCATTAATAATTTCAATGCTTAGCACCTCTTCCAGAGTATGAACGTCTGGTAGTAGTAGTCACTGGTGGAGCCCCACGCATACTGCTTTCCATCCCTTTGGCCAGCTCTATGCACACCTGTCAGGTGTATGTGTGCTTTGCTTCTAATGGCTCCAGCTACATCCTTCAGAGGATTTCCCTGGACACTGGGTCTGTCCACCTGTCAGAGTTACTGGAAAGACATGGAGTTTTCAACACTACCTCACTCCCATGACCCCACTTCCTCTTGTCCTGGGCAGTAGGACTAGTAAAGCCTTACTCCTTTGCCTAGAGGCAGGACAAATTCTCAAGTGAAATTTAACCTCCAGAGCTTCCCATAGGATCAGGCTGAGCCTGGAGCTTCAACTGAAATTTCTCCATCACATGGCTTCTCTATCTTCCAGTTCCTCTTTTCTCCTCCCCTTACTATTTAATCTGGGGCACTTCCTTGATATTAATCATCCGTACCTGAACTTTAAGCCCAGGGTCCACTTATTGGAGCATCCAACCTATAATCTCAGTAGCATGACTAATTATTTTTGAGGTCCCAACACCAAAGATGGTCTTGGCATAAAGCAAGTACTGAATAAGTGATAAGTGAATAATATTTAAATTAAATGTTAGGAATCTCAGTTCAACTTTACATATATTAATAAATTATTTAAAAATAAATCTAACCACAAAATAATACATCACAACCAGATATGTTGGATTTATAAGAGAGCTTCCAGCAGTTTAACCTATCATTATTTACTTTGAGCTTTGACTTAAACTTTGACCTAATGAACACCAATTAGCATCTAGAATGCCATGTGATTTGTTCAGTCATTTCCAGCTTTTGCGTCCCTTCTTGGGATCTAACTGAGGGTTGTCTGCTTTATTTGAAAGCTATAAGATTGAGAGAAAAAATGTTTTCAAGTTTGAAGTCATATATATTAAGCATTTCAAAAGAGTAAAATATCTCAAGATCTTGAAAACAGAATTATGTACTAATATCATGCATTTATACTGAGTCTTGCAGTGCCTCAGAATCTGAAAGTACAATTGATTTATCAAAAGTAATTTTATAAATATTTGCCTGCCCAAAGTAGATATTTTGTGTAAAGTGTTTAACATGTCCACAGATGCATCAGTTAAGTGGGTTTGTCATATATTTCCTCTGCCTCAGTGTATGGGTGAAATAATTTAAATGCTGTGAGAACAGGCTCATAGGAGACATGCAAATGTGGTGCCACCATCAAACATTGCCCACCATGGAGATACACTTGTTCTTTACCTAAACATTTTACTAGGTCTTACTCTTCTGAGAGGCTACATTTTATTTCAATTTTAAAATTCAGCACAGGTTTATTAGGGTACTTATTTAAAATGTGATGGCAAGTGTATAATACTGTGACAACCATCTAAGGAGCAGCCTAGGTAATAAGCTTTTTAAGAGGATACTTCTAGTACTAGGTGATATGTACCATTAAATTGTTTCACAGTATAGTGCACGGCATTCTTTGTGTTTTGTGGATCTGCAAAAAGAGACCATACACACATGCATGCACATCCCACACTTTAAAAATGAAAAACGATTTAGCAAAGTATACAGAACATGCAGGGCGATGAAAAAGGTATTGGGAGTGGGAGCAGATGCAGCACATCTTGCGGGATTGGCCCTGACCACTGACTGGTTCCCTAATGAGGTTCACAGATGTCCTTAACTCATGGCCTGCAGGTAGCCTCCAGACAGAGTTCAGAACATAGACTAATATTTGCTACACCTCTGCCATTTTACATTTGGGTTTATATTACTATTTCAGAAAAACCTACATGAACAATCTATGCTTTTTCATTTAAAGAGATGTTTGTGACTGTCATGCTTTCCTGGTTTCGGGACAAAACTCAGTTTCAACCACCTTAACACAGCTGAATGAGGTTGGGGCACAGATCAGAATCAGAACCCAGGTATTCCTGAAAAATATTTCTGTCCCTTGCTTTCCAGAACCCCAGACAAGTATTCCCTTATCTTATGAAGTAATCACTTTTTTTGGATGGTGATCTGTTGATTTTGAAGTATATGTTCTCAAGAATTTTGTATTAGACATTAAGAGTAGAATTTTGAAGTGCTTCTGTGAAATATGTACTCAGCTCTAAGAAATCCAGGAAGAAATTATTCCTTTCTCTTCTAGTCATTATCAACATCTTATTGAAAAAGCTGAGGCTGTTTAGCTACCAGTCCTGGAGAAAGGCACTGGCCAAGAAAATCACAGTAAAGTTGAACCCTGAAATATGGCACACAGGAACCTCACTGCATCCAGTAACGTGACAAAATTTTCTTTATTTAATGGATGTTTGCAGTTACTTGCTGACAGAAGCATCCTGGTACTGAATCTATCACCAGAAATGAGTTGTCATAGCAACAAACTCTATAATGTTACTCTTGCAAAAAAGAATGGATGAAGCAGAGAAAGAATGACCCACTCTGCTCCTCAGAGCTTCCTGGTTAATGATCTTTCTTGTGTGGTTTCGAAGCATTTGGCTAAAGTTTTGCTCATTTGGGGAAGTGATAGAAAATTTTCAGGATGCTAGTGTTTTGGTTACATCTTGCAACTCTGTTAAGTCTTTTAAGAGAGAGTTATGCTTCGGCTACAGTTGATGCATAGAAAATAAAGAAGAAATAAAATACAATTCTGCTTAAAGAGCTTCTTCATGTCTGTGGGCTATAACACAAAGTGATGTAGATTCCAATAATCTGAAAATTTGGGGGAAGGGGGATTGAAAAGCCAAACTTTGTACTCCAAGCTGTAGGCAATACAAACAGAGACAGTGAGAATGGAGTTTGAGCCCAATATTTGATCAGATAAAAGAAAATTCTATAACCCCTGACTTCTGCAAACACCTGGTGTTAAACATTATTAACCTGGTAAAGGGGCCAATCTCATCTTTAAAATGTAGGTGGAAAGGTTAAGTTATATGTGTGCCTTCCCATATCAGGCTGTTCTGATTTTCCTCATGGCAGAGACCACCACTAAAGAGTGATGATTGTGGGGTTGAAGGAGGGATGGATGAGACTCTGTGGTGAGTGGCTAAGACTGGATTTCCCAGAAAAAAAAAATGACTTGCTGAGACAGTTCCTGGTTAGGAAATCAGGCCATGTACTTGAATGCAAACAAGTTATAAGCCAACTAAATTTTTAATTGGCTTATAACTTGAATGCAAACAAATTATAAGCCAACTGTATTCCCAAAGTGATTCGAAGACTCATCAAGAATATATTTCTGTAATTAGATCAATCTTCAGCTCACCAAACCCACTCAACAGGAAGGGAATTGCTAAAGCTGTGCAGCTCAGAGATAAGGCATTCTTCCATTTGCCCATCGCCCAAATGCCCATGGTGGATATGGACAAGGAAGTTGCCAACACCACTTTCCACCCTGGAACAGAGAGCCGTCACATTTGCAGAACAAAAGCAATTTGGCCAACTACTAGAACATGTACGGAACATGCTATGAATTGGTGCCATGGTGTTTTCCCCCTCTTTTTTTGAAGGAGTTTTTATGGTAGTAGTATTTCCTATTCTCCGCTATCAGAAGGTGTCAATCTTGGGCAGAGAGTAAAAAACTTGCTTTTACTGAACTATTAACAGTTGCATTATAACATGATAGAAAGAATTGCACTTTAAACAGATACTGTATTCTAAACTTGAACTTGCTTTAGTAACTGTAGGAGTATGTTGTCTCATTTTTGGTAAGGTATAAATCTATTTTGAAGAGGCATGGACATTTTTGGAAGTGCCTATATGTGTGAAGAACATGTGTTTGTATAGTGGGTAGCTAAAATTTTGGCCTATAGTGATACCTTTGATTGATATCCTAATATCCATTGTATTCCTAAATGAGTATTCATTATATTCTGCCTTTCAGTATTTTTTTTGTAGGAATTGGATAATTCTGATAAATCTGGAATGTCTGGGGGATAATTTCCTCAGTCTCACTGAAACACAGAAAGATACAGATTAATCTTTTAATTAGGATGTGGCTGTATATGGAATTATGGTCTGAAAATGCTGTTGCCACCTAGAGTTGAAACTATCAGCAGCAGCAACAAGGGAGGATGTTGGAAAGTACCTCGGCACTGGATGACATGGCTACTGATTGCTCTATGCTGGGAGCTCAACCTACTCCAGAATATCATTTGTGGATATTGTTTGAGCAGACTTGAGCTGAGATTTTCTGTGACTTGCAGATCATACAATCAACATTATACAGTAGATATCAGTGGGTGGACTTTTGTCCATATTTAAAACATAATCATAACAACTTACTACTCTCTATAAAAGCAATATTAATAAAAAAAACTCTAGCCCAGCCCATTTTATCGTTTTCTATTTTTTTCTTAACTTTAAAATTCTAAACCAGAAAACATATATTTATCAAAAATAATAATAAAACATTATTTTTTTTAAAGTTTAAAGAAACCACAGGACTTTAAAAACCCTTTCTGGCTCTAAGAATTTATAAACTTAAACAAACACAGGCTTAAACAGTAAGGACAAAATAATTAATAGAATGTGTTATTTTTAATTTTTTTGTTCCATTGATTTTTTAGAGAGAGTGATTTTTTTTAGAGGGTGGGGAGAGAGAGAGAAAGAGAGACATCAATATGCTAGTTTGAAGGTAAATTGTAATATTTTTCAGAGTATTTTTGAACATTTAATAATAAATGTCTAGCCCTAACCGGTTTGGCTCAGTGGATAGAGCGTCGGCCTGAGGACTGAAGGGTCCCAGGTTCGATTCCGATCAAGGGCATGTACCTTGGTTGCGGGCACATCCCCAGTAGGGGGTGTGCAGGAGGCAGCTGATCGATGTTTCTCTCTCATCGATGTTTCTAACTCTCCCTCTCCCTTCCTCTCTGTAAAAAATCAATAAAATATATTAAAAAATAAATAAATGTCTACATTACCTGATGCAATCATATTACTGTCAGTTAATCCATATTTTGGATTGATTGGTTGCCTTCCACAGGCACCCCTGATGGGGGCCTGGGGATAGAACCTGCAACCCAGGCACTGCCCTACGATTGGGAATCGAACCTGAGAGCCTTTGGTGTATAGTCTGATGCTCTAACCACGGAAAACACTGGCCAGGGCAGATGTGTTATTTTTTTAAGTGGGTATAGCATGGAAGGCACTATGCTATTTATATCATTTTATACTCAAAAGAGATGGGTATTTATAGTAATCTGATTTTGGAAACAAGGAAATTAAAGCTCAATGAAGTTAAAGAAATATATTTCAAACCTTCTTTGCCATATACAACACATTTTCTTGAAGAAATTGATTGCATGCCAAAATAAAGTGAAACAACATAGATACAGCATATTCCTTTGTTACACAAGACTGTAACTATGATCACTACTTTTCTAATTTTGACAATAAGACTTTATTTTAAATTTTAGAAGATGATTTGAAGCTGTTATTTCAAAACACAATCCCTGAATCAATCAAACTCAGAGCATTACCTAAAGCACAAAGAAAACATGACAGGTTTGAAGCTTTTGAAAAGCATTTTTTGTATAATTGCTATTAACTGCTGAAGGTTTAGAAATATGTCACAAGACAATTCCAGACCATTATCAAACATATCATCTCTCATTAATTTATTACATGAGACACATTTTTTATTAATTTTAGCAAAACCCCAAATTGTATATTTTAGTGATGAACTTCTTTTTTTCTGGATTCCAATCTATATGCTATTTTCTTTCCAATAGCTTAAAATTAAAAGCATAATTAAACATTTCAGCAGAAAATATTTGTAAATGCACATATTTGGAAAATAAAAAAATATTGGTCCCAAAGCATTTTAATTAGAGTGTGTCTATTGTAAAACCATTTCCATGGTGCAAATAATAATTTTTCATAATGATATTATTTAGCAATTAGGAAGATTTTTTAAAATTATAATTTAAAGCGACTTAGAGATTAGTAAAAGCTAACCCATGTTTTGCGATGTATAGGGGAGTGTGGAAAATATGGATTAACTGACAGTAATATGATTGCATCAGGTAATGTAGACATTTATTTATTTATTTAATATATTTTATTGATTTTTTACAGAGAGGAAGGGAGAGGGAGAGTTAGAAACATCGATGAGAGAGAAACATCGATCAGCTGCCTCCTGCACACCCCCTACTGGGGATGTGCCCGCAACCAAGGTACATGCCCTTGATCGGAATCGAACCTGGGACCCTTCAGTCCTCAGGCCGACGCTCTATCCACTGAGCCAAACCGGTTAGGGCTAGACATTTATTATTAAATGTTCAAAAATACTCTGAAAAATATTACAATTTACTTTCAAACTACAAAAAATAAAAATACTTTCAAAATTTAATAATTAAAATGAATTCTATTTAATAATTAATAAAACAGGATGTGTACAGTAATACTCATGCATTCACCGAGTTCTGAGAATTTACATGATGTTGCACATATTCAAGGCAAAATGATCCCTTGGATGTCAGTAGACAGTATTAGTGCTTACCAGTAACCACCTCGCTGTCTCCACCCATGCCCTTTGGTGAGGTGGAGCTTTGGGGCTAGTTCTGGCTACCGGGCTGGAAGCTGAAACAAAGTATGTCTCTTCTGGGATAAAGCCTTGGACAATCGTGAGCCCACCATACACTCCCTTTTGCTGCTGTGGTGACCAAGAAGAGGCAGCTGCAGAATATATGGTGCCTTCAATACTCTGCAACCCTAAGTGATTTTATGGGACAAAGCCCTGGCTACATAACCGATATACAGCAAAAGCAAGAAGTAAACTTCCGTTATGTTAAACCACTGAGGTTTTTGTAATAATCTGATATTGATACATAACCTAGACTCTCGATTCCAATAATTACAGGCTGTTGTTGTTCCTTGTGATTAAGCCCCTACCTATCCTAATACATATCACTTGGATAAACAATTCCCTATAATGGTAAGATATGGGAAAAGAAGAAGGCATTCACCAATCCATGATATACTATATCTGGTAAACAGCACTAATTATCATGCTACATACACACAAAAGGTATTTTTTTAAAGATCTGAGATAATCTAATTAAACTGATGATTAATTTTAACTTTAATGACTGTCATAGTTAGTCTAGGCACAATTTATGATGAAATCAATATAAATAGAATTATTAAAATTTAAAGTGTAAAGTAATTTGTAAACCCATTCTGGGAAGCATTTATTTATATATAGATATGTACATATAAAATCTGGAAATAAAACATACATAACAATTGTATATATATATATATATATATATATATATGCATATATATATATATATATATGCATACGCATATACATGTATGAAATCTCCAAGATAATCTACCCACTCAGAGTAAGGATGTAATTCCTGCAGGCTGACACCTATATTGGTGGGAAAAGATGTGGGAAAAATTTGATTCCACACTTGTTCAACAGCTTTTAACACTGGTAATTCAGTAAGGTATAAATTAATTAATAAATAATTTCCATTCATAGAGTCTAATATCAGCAGTAGTGGACAAATAGAGGATTGCTTTTGCTTTCTTAAGGCAATACTTGAAAAATGTAAATATTTTGACATTTCTTCCTTTTCTTTATTACCCAAGACTTCAATACAAAAAGAAAATTTCTAAAAAATTATATTCCTGAGTTCTGTGAATTTTGGGCAATTCTCACTTCTTAATTCAGTCTACAAATAAACATGTGCTACCATGTGTGATAGGATATAAACATATATAAAACTAGAGACCCAGTGCACGAAATTCATGCACGGGGGGGTACCCTCAGCCCAGCCTGTACCCTCTCCAATTGGGGACCCCTTGGAGGATGGCCGACAAACCGGCAGTTGGACATCCCTCTCACAATCCTGGACTGCTGGCTCCTAATCACTCACCTGCCTGCCAGCCTGGTCAGCCCTTACTGCCCCCCCTCCTGCTGGCCTGGTCACCCCCAACTGCCACCCATGCCGGCCTAGTTGCCCCTCACTGCCCCACGCTGCCAGCCTAATCGCCCCCAACTCCCCCTCCTGCTGGCCTGGTCACCACCAACTGCACCCCCCCGCCAGCCTGGTTGCCCCCAAATGCCCCCCGCCCTGGCCTGATTGCCCCAAGCAGCCTGTTGTTCAGTCATTTGGTCATCTGTCACTAACCCCCCAGCTGGCCTGGTTGCCCCATGCAGCCTGCTGTTCAGTCATTTTGTTGTCCCTCACTAACCCCCCCTGCTGGCCTGGTTGCAGGCAGCCATCTTGTGAGGGTGTGAGGGTCAATCTGCATATTACCTCTTTATTATATAGGATAGATTATATATATTAACACAAAAGTCTTTAAATATATCACTAATATCATATATATTTGTCAGCAAAGGAAATAAAAATTGACCTAACTGATATATACTAACATTGGAAATGAAACTATGCTATGAGAGGTTGAAGTAACTTGCTCAAGGTCACACAGAACACAGCAGAGCTGGGATTTGAACCCAGGTAGTTTGGTTTCAGAAACTGTGCATCTACATGTTAAGCATATGCTTCACTTAACTGAATCACCCACTGAAAAACAGCCATAATAATGTAAGACAAAAGCATTTATTTTGTTCATGCTTGCAATAAAGCAATTGTTCTTTGCTTTCATTCAGGGTCAGGGTTCCTTGATGTTTCCTGAGGGTGAGTTACTCACCTCCAAAATAATTTGTGCACAAGGCCTAATATTTATTAAACCCAACAATCATTCACTTACAGAAATTGGCACACTTTTTTACGAGCTGTAAGGAAAGGAGCAAAACCTGAAGGAGATGGTTAAAGTGCATGATTCAAGATACCAGGAATGTGACCTTAAAGCAATCTTGAGACTGTCTGTGAATTGAAAGTATTAAACAATTTACTGATCATAGATATATTCTTAAAGGTCAATTATAATTTTGTGTGGTGATAACATGATGCCCTCAGGGGTTCCCAAATGCCAGTATTGTTTCTTCCCACTAGCAAAGGTTTCTAACTTCTTCCTTCTTACTTTTTCCCAGCCTCCTTTCTTCCTTTTCACACTTTTCTCTCTGCTTTTTGTAAATATTATCTCCTCACTCACTGTCACTTGACAGGTGTCCCTTCATAATGCTGTAGTCAGCATGTCTGTCTCCAACAAGAAGCCTGCAACCCAGATAATGTACAATCTGCTGTGGGATTTGAAACTATGTAACCATGTCAGAAGTAAGACTAAATGATCCCCCTGGGGCCTAAGGAGCTCCATTATGAGTAGTGTACTGACAAAATAAAAATGAAGAGCAAGAAGTTTAATTCTCACTGTTGAAAGAAATAGATTTCCCTCCCCTCTATTATCTTGGAATATATACTTTAGAAAACATGTAATTACAAGTACACTTCCCCTCTTTAAAATAGACAGACATCTTTTGAATGCTAGATAGTTTTTTTTGTCAGCTTTTAAGGCAAGGGACATTTTCCTCAAAAATTTGGGAGCCACCCGGCCGGTATGGCTCAATGGTTCAGCATTGACCTATAAATATGGAGGTCATGGTTGGATGCCCAGGCAGGGCACATGCCTGGGTCAAAGTGCTCCATCCCCAGTGTGGGATGTGCAGGAGGCAGCAGATCAATGATTCTCTGTCATCATTGATGTTTCTCTCTCTCTCTCTCTGAAATCACTACAAATATACTTAAAAACAAAACAAGATGTGGGAGCCATCTCTTTGAAATGTAAACATTAAGGGAGAGATAGGACCCCTCTCTCCCCGTTTCTCTGGGAGGAAGTTGCCCAGCTTTCTGAGCATGAGTTATTGTCTATAGGCACACCTTGGAGATATTTAGTTCCGGACCACCCCAGTGAAGTGATTACTGCAATAAAGCGAGTCATACAAATTATGTGCTTTCCAAGTGCATATAAAAGTTATGTTTATGTCACACTGTAGTTTATTAAGTATGTAATAGCATTATGTCTAAAAGATGTACATACATTAATGAAAAAATATTTTATTGTTAAAAATGCAAACTCTTATCTGAGCCTCAGTGTGTTATAAACTTTTGTTGGTGGCAGGTGTAGTTTCAATGCTGATAACTGCTGACTGATCAGGGTGCTGTGTGCTGAAGGCTGGGGTGGCTGTGGCAATTTCTTAAAATAAGACAACAATAAAATCTGCCAGATTGATTGCTTTTGCCTTTCATTAACGACTTTCCTGTAGCTTGCAATGCTGTGTGATAGCGTATTACCCACAGTGTATTTCTTTCAAAATTAGTCAGTCTTCTTAAACCCTGCCACTGCTTTATCAACTAAGTTTAATATTTTAAAGCCTTTGTTGTCATTTCAACAGTCCTCAAAGCATCTTTACCAGGAGTAGATTCCATCTCAAGAAACCACTTTCTTCACCCATCCATAAGAAGAACTCCTCATTGTTTAAAGTTTTAACAAAAGATTGCAGCCATTCACTCACAACTTCAGGCCCCACCTGTAATTTTCCTTCTCTTGCTGTCTCCATCACATGCTTAGCTACTTCCTCCATGGAAGTCTTGAACCCTTCAAAGTCATGCATAAGAGTTGATTTGAAAGTCTTAAACCCCTCAAAGTCATGCGTAAGAGCTGGAATAAACTTTTTCCAAATTTCCATTAATTTGACCTCTGCCCATGAATCATGAATGCTTCTTTAATTTTATTAACTGATTTTAGAGAGAGTGATGAAGGAAGAGAGAGAGAGAGGAACATCGCTTTATTGTTCCACTTATTCCATTGATTGTTTCATATTTGTGCCCTGACCAAGGATTGAACCCGCAACCTTGATATATTGGGACAATGCTCTAACAACTGATCAACAGGCCAGGACAAGATGAATGTTCTTAATAGCATTTAGAATGTTGAATATTGTCCAGAAGGTTTTCAATTTACTTCCCCAACCCCCATCTGAAAAAGGAATCACTATCTAAGGCAATTATAGCCTTACAAAATGTATTTCTTAAATAAGACTTGAAAGTCAAAATTACCCCTTAATACATTGTCTACAGAATGGATGTTGTGTTTAGCAGGCATGAAAACAACTTTAATTTCCTACTTCTCCATCAGAACTCTTGGGTGACCAGGTACATTGCCAATGAGCAGTAATGTTGAAAGAAATATTTTTCTGAGCAGTACTTTTCAACGGTTTAAAATATTCAGTAGAGCATGTTGTAAACAGATGTGTTGTCACCCAGGCTTTGTGTTCTATTTATAGAGCATGGGCAGAATAGATTTAGTAGAATTCTTTAGGGCCTTAGGATTTGGCGAGTGGTAAATGAGTATTGGCTTCAGCTTAAAGTCATCGGCTGAATTAGCCCTTGCCAACCTGTCTTTTGAAACGCTGAAGAAGCCAGGCATTGACTTTTCTCTACCTGTGAAAGTCCTGGGTGGCATCTTCCAATAGAAGGCTGTTTCGATTCTATTGAAAATCTTTTGTTTAGTGTAGCCACCTTCATTAATCATCTTAGCTAGATCTTCTGGATAACTTGCTGAAGCTTCTAGATCAACACTAGCCGCTTCATCTTGTATGTTATGGAGGCAGCTTCTTTCCTTAAACCTCTGACCACTCTCTGCTAGCTTCATCTTCTTCCCCTTTCTCTGCAGCTTCATCTTTCTCAGACTTTATAGAACTGGAGAGAGTTAGGGCCTTGCTCATGATTAGGTTTTGGCTTAAGGGCATGTTGTAGCTGGTTTGATCTTTTATCCAGACCACTTAAACATTGTCCATATCAGCAATAAGGCAATGGTCTATTCACTGAGTAGCATTTTTATTTTCCTTCAAGAACTTTGCCTTTGTATTCACCACTTGGCTAACTGTTTGACACAAGAGGCCTGGCTTTCATTTTATCATGACTTTTGACATGCCTTCCTCACTAAGCTTAATCATTTCTGTTTTTATTTTTTTATTTTTAACACTTAGAGGCCATTGTAGGTTCACTAATTGGCCTAATTTCAATATTGTTGTGTCAGAACACACAACCTTTATCAATAAAGTTCACTCTGTTGTATGAGCCCAGTTCCTACCTCCCCGAAAACAATTACAATAATAAGGAATATCAAAGATAACTGATCACAGATCACCGTAACTAAACTGAATGATTTAAAAGTTTGAAATGCTGAGAGAACTACCCAAATGTGAGGGGCATGAAGTGAGCGAACGCTGCTGGCAAAATGGCACTGATAGATGTCCCTGATGCAGGCTTGCCACCACCCTTCAATTTATAAAAAACACACCATCTGTGAAGTGAAATGAAGGGAAGCACAATAAAGTGAGGTACAGCTACACTTTGAAAACATTCATGGAATGGGTTGTATGTGCTTGGCTACACAAAGGGTGAGATTTCTGCCTTTGCAATTACTTAGTGAATTGCCTGTGATGTGCATCACATTCTGGTTTAATACTTATCTAATAATAAAAGTGTTTATTTTTCCTCTTGTTACCTTTGTGGAGAGGATTTCTGGATTGAGAAAATATTCTGTTTTTATTTTCCCAACATTAGGATGTCTATGTATCAGCCAGCATGGCATTCCATGCCTTTTTTTTTTTTTTTTTTGTGACTCTCGTGAGTTCATATATTGTTTTCAAATACTAATGTTCCACATCAAGTTTTAATTAATTTACATTTGGAGATAATTGACAACTGGATAATAAAGTGTTACTACACATGACATGTCATAGGCGTACATATGTGAGCATTCACAGTTTAGACAGCATTCCATAGAAGTAAGATATTCCATTAGGTTGAATTTTTCAGTGAAGTGTGGCTTAAAATTTTTAGTTTAAACAATCATATCCATTCTTTATTTTTTTTTGCTCAGTCCACTTCAAAAAATGTAAACAGCAGGAACTAATAGTTGAGCCCTTCTCTGTCCTCCTATAATAGTGGAACATTATAGAGTATGGAACATTTCTTTAGCACATAACTCATTATAAAAATATTGACATACTTTACTATTACTGCTGAGACATTGACATACTCCTGGATAAAAAAATGATTATATATTTTTTAACCTATAATAATTCACTGTTAATTTTCAGTAGTTAAAAGATACCCAATGACTATTTAATGACTGAACACTGTGTGTATACATAGAATATGTCTATGCCTTGATTGCTCAATAATGTATATTGAAGATTTTTGGTGCCCTGTCTGCACCACCCCCTTTATTAGGCCCAACGGTTATGAGTGTTGGCTGCTAAAGATTCATAGTTGTTTCCTTCTTTGGATAATTTCCCTTTGCCTATGGGAAGCTGCTTTACCTAGGAGACTACTACCCCTTCCCCAAAGTAAATAACTGATGCATGAAGGTACAAAAGGCTAGCCAGCCTCTTTGCCTCAAGGTTGGGCCAACTACATGGTAAAAGTCATTCTACAGAGACTCCTCCTGTTCCCACAGGATCAGAATCTAGCTTCTAGCAGACACCACATTCTCAATTAGAGACTCCCCCTGGTCTCTTTTTCTTCCCTCACTCCTTTATCTTCAGATCACATCCTAGAAGAAAGTGTCTAGGTATTTTCCTCTCATATTTCTATTTACATCTATGCATTTATCAAAATGTGCCTAATTAGAGTTACAATATTATGATTTTACTATACATTCTATACCGTATTTTCCACTTAATATTCCTATTATCTATCTGCAATATAAAGAGAGAGTTTTGATTGGAAAATTTCTGGTAGCCTTTCCCTTCTTACACTCTGTTCTGCGTTGCATTTCCCTATGGTTCTTACTATCTGTACCTCAAACAATAGTCATGTGTACAAATGATCCATCCCCTTAGTTGTACTAGTACCCTAAGTCAGAAACTAAATTGAGTGATTTTTACATCCCATAAAATGGTTAACCAAGTGCTTTGGTAGGTATCAATTAAAAAATCTAGTCCAATCAAATATACTTGTGATAGTATTAATTTTATAATTATCAACAGAAAAAAAGTTGCACTAAAACAAAATCATAATTACCAATTACTTAATTTAGGAAATCAATATGCTTCAAAAGCTTTTTAATATAGTGAATTTAACTATTTTAATCAAGATGTTCTTTTTAAATATTTGTTAATCCTCATCTGAGGACATGTTTTTATTGATTTGAGAGAGAGAAGAAGGAAAAGAGAGAGAGAGAATCATCATCAATTCGAGAGAGAAACATCAACTGGTTGCCTCCCATATGCACCCTGATAGCAGATCAAACCCACAACCTTTTGGTGTACTGGACAATGCTCCAACCAACTGAGACATCCAGCCAGGGCTGAAGATATATTTGAAAACACATTTCATCTCACATTTCCTGTAAATGATTTTTTTACTTACTTTTCAAATCATTCTTTAAAAAAATCAAATTCAGCATCTAACACTGATGCATTTAGAATATTTTCTTTGTGAAAAAATAAGTTAGAATGAATTCTATGACATATTCAACTCATAAAGCATAGAAATAAGCATTTAAGAGGTTTCAAGTTGTCAACTATATAGCTTGAAATAATTCCAAATAGCAATAGGCTAGCATTTTAGAGGAAGGCTCCTTATCTTGAAAACTTTTTTACTCTTCTGCAAATGGAGTTGTACAAGGGTAATTCCCACTGGGAGTGTGCTTAGAGGATAGAGTTAGAAAAGAGATGGATAGTTTTTCAATAATGGAAGTGGCATTATATTTCTTCCATCTCCCTATAGGTGACAGTAGGTATTTATTGTGACTACTATACCTAGAGAATCATTTGACAGCCTTTGCTTTTCATGACAAATACATTTCTCAAGAGTATCTCTAAAAATTCTGGCTCTTTTTGTAAAAAAAAAAAATTAATCCATCAGACAATTTTACTTTACTGTGATCAGAACCATTAGATCTACCAAAATCCTTTAAGCTATAACCTATTTTCCCATCAACTGTGTTGATACAAATCCACAGGACACACAATGTACCTCTCTGAAGTTAATATGTTTTTCCTTAGGCAGCACAACTGAACTAACTGGTATACATAAAATTATTAAGTTTTGTACAGATCTCCAACCTGAAAAACTGTGTGCAGTTGTTTTTAGTCTTGCATATTCTGTAATCTTTAAATCTTATATAAGTTGGTGAAAAATTGTAGAAGTGACTATCTATACTAATAAGAGAGGAATATGCTAATTGCCCAGGATGCCGTCACATAACGACGGACCATTCAGGCTGCACAAGCAGCAGGCTCGGGTGGGCGGGGACTTGCAGCAGCGGGGACTGGGGGAGGGGGCGGGAGAGCCGCAGAGGGCAGCCTGTACTCCCCACATGGCTGTGAGCACTCCCAATGGCCCACAGGCTCCGCTTGGCACCACTCACAGCCGCCACCACATGCTGTGGTATAAAACACATTGTGTAAGTTAACAGAAGTGCAGGCACCACCTCCATGCCACACCCCCACTTCCGTCAGTCCCACAGGCCCTGAGGTGCCCTCCCCGAGCTGTTTCAGGTGAGGCCTGTGGGAAGATCCCGCCCTCGGAGCACACCTAACTCCGGAGGAGGCGGGCGGCACCGCAGGCAATATTTGGTGGCCATTATTCTGCCCACCAGGGTATGAATCAGAAAGAATAAAGTGAAAAGGGACAACGGCAACAAACATGTAAATCTGGAAGGCGGATGAATGTGGTCCATGCCTTAGCAGCCCGAGGACATTGCCCCTGAAGTGAACCCTAAGCCAGGAGTGAGAAAAGCGAAGGGGCACCAGGGGTTACCCCACAAAACCCCCAAAAGCACCTGTGTTAATGAACTAAGTACCCCTGGAAGTGAGAGCAAAGCTGGGGCCAAAAACAAGAGGATTGGTCTACAAAGGGCTCTAATCCTCATATTTCCTTCTCCACTCCGCACAGCTGGGCAGCTGCCATACCCAAACGGTAGCAAAGGCAAAAGGTTCATTGTCCTGAGAGGATAAAACAGGGTCTCTGAACCCAGGACACAGCAGGACAACTGGGAGGGGCAGCCCTGTGACCCACCAGTGGCTTATTGGACTGCTCCATCCTGAATGCGGGAAGCCGGCCTCCTGTACATCACCGGGGGCCCTCTCCCCTCTGGCTCCCAGACAGTGAAGTCAAGGCTCAACTCTCCAGGCAGGACACTCCAGAATTTATCCCCTTCAATCTCTGACTATATTAACAACAAGTATTTTGTTACTGTTGTTTCATTTCCTGTTTGTTTTCGTTTTCTTCTCCCTGAATACTGTTTTCTCCAAATTGTTTGGGTTTTTTTTCCTGTTTGTATTAGTTCTCTTTTGGAGTCCAACTCACCAAAAACAGAATACCTAAATAGGTTGGCATCAGAGATTTCCCAACGAAACAGCCCAACCCCAACTCTCTGTATTGAGCCTCTGAGTCAACCAGCCCTCATATCACACCCTTCCTCCCACCGCCCCCGCATAGGGCTACTGAGCAGCTTACTTTCATAAACAGTTTTTTATATTCTTTAAGCAATTATAGGAAAATGCAAAGGTCTTAAGTGGTCAGTGTAATGGCTCTTGACAATTGTATACACCTGGCAACCCATACCTCACTCAAGATACAGCACATCTCCATCTGCCCAGGAAGTTCCGTCATGCCCCAGTCAGCACCTCCCCGACCACAGAGGCAACCGCTATGCTATTCAATCTCTTAGACACGAGCAGATAACCAGGGGTCATCAATATTTGAGAAAAACCTCTAATATAACAAAAGCAAGCAGAATTTTGAGGAAACAATGTGCAGGGGGGAAAAACTTAAAAACAAAACTATTATTACTATATTCAGACTTAGGAAAATATATGGCACATGTGAAATAAAAATTAGATGCTGTTTTTTGGGGGAAAATACTCTGAGAATAAAGAAAAAAAAAACAAAAATGTTCTTAGACTTAGATAATATCCTAGCAGAAATGCAAACTTACTTAAAAGGGGTCAGCAGCCCTGACTGGTGTGGCTCAGTTGGTTAGGCATCGTACCCTGCACCAGGAGGTCGCCGGATTCCCTGTCAGGGCACGTGCCCCGGTTGTGGGCCTATTGATGTCTCTTTCTCTCTCTCTCTCTATCTCCCATTCCCTATCTCACACTCTCTAAAAGTCAATAAACTATTCTTTAAAATAAATAAAATAAAATAAAATAAAATAAAATGGGTCAGTAAACTACAGCCTGCAGGCCAAATCCAGCTCCACCTGCTTTTTAAATAAAGTTTTATTGGAACACAGCTAGACTTGTTTTTTTTTTTTTTTTAATCTTTATTGTTGAGAATATTATAATGTCTCCTTTTTGTCCCTCCATTGTCCTCTCCACCCTGTCCCTGCCCTGCCCCAGGCCTTCACCACCCTATTGTCTATGTCCATAGGTAATGCATATCTTAATAATAAAAGGCTAATAACAAATGGTTGTTAAGCGTGATCAGCAGGAGGCTTCATCCCCCACGCAGTGGGGCTTGATGGGGGACCTAAGGCTGTCTCCCCCGCCCAGTGGGGCTTGACGGGGGTGGGGCCAGCCGGGTCTGGGTCTCGCCCAATGGGGTGGGGCCGGCCAGGTCTGGGTCTCATGCGATTTCAAGGCAGGGTGGGTGGGTGGGGACTTGACTCTGGGTCCTGCGGCGTGCCGAGACTCTGACAAGAGGGAGATTTTCATACACATTTTACTAATTTTCTTTTATCTCTGACACTTCTATTATAGAGAAAGGGCAAATAGCAATATTAAAATATTTCCTCTAATTAATTCCCTTTTAATATGCATGAATTTCATGCACCAGGCCACTAGTTAAATAATATCAGCTAACAGTTATGAATACTTATAAAGGGACATGTGCTCAATTAATCTTCATAATTACCCAATGAAATAGTCACTACTGTCATCATAACCACTTTGCAGATAAAGGCTCTGAGGCACAGAGATGTTAAGTAACCAGTTCACAGTTATAAGGCCAAGGCTGGAATTCTTGCACCCAGATCCAGAGTTTATGTTCCTAAGTATTACGATATACTGACTTTCATAAGCCATAACAAATAATGAGGGAAACAAATGGGTGACTTGGGTGATATATGCGCTAGACCTTGCAGTCCTTAAAGTCTGGTCAGTATCAACTCTTTTACCCACCATTGAAGACCATGCCATTCTCAGCTATTGGACTTCCTTTGCAGATCATTTGATAACTACTGAAAGAACATATCCACTTCCAAGGGCTTATTAAAATTTTTATTTATTAACTTGAGAGAGAGAGAGAAAAAGAGAGAGAGAGAGATTTGCTGTTTCACCAATTCTGCATTCATTGGTTGCTTCCTATATGTACCCTGACCGGGGATCGAACCTGCAACCTTGGTGCATTGGGAGGACACTCCAACCAGCTGAACTAACTGGTCACAGCGGAGGTACTTCCCTCAGCACTTGATTGGGCACTCTGGGCCAGCATCCTGATTATCACCCCTCCATCGTCTATAATATTCCTCCAATCTGGGAGGCTCATGTCACCCTCTGTCCATCCTTGTGCCTAGTAAGTGCCAACCTCAAGGTTATTTCCCTTCATTTAGTGAAGACGTTTGTATTTGACTCCTGTTTTTCTCTCCACTACAACTCTGTCATCATTTGGCTGACTTCTGTGTGCAAACACATGATCCAAACAACACCTTAGCCACTAAGTTCCTTCACATCTTCATCTGCCATGAAAAGTCCCCACAGTGGTTGGCAGGATTTTGATCTATGCCCAGGGTGTCAAGCCTGTGCATACGTTACATCATGTGGCAAAAGGGACTTTGCCAATGTAATCAAAATGACTAATTAGTTGACTTTAACATAGATAATACTGAATTATAGGCCCAATGTAATCACATGATCTCTGAAGAGCTGAGTTCTTTTTCCCCACATGAAAGCGGAAATGGATATTCAGAAGAGATGTGGCGGAAAGAAAAGGCAGAGAGAAACAAGGGGTGAGAAAGACTCCACAACCTGTTGGAAGGAGCACCTTTGCTGGAAAGCAGAGGCTTTACGTTGCTGAAAGACACTCCTGGCTGACAGCTAGGGCGGAAATGGAAACCTCAGCCCCACAGCCATAAGGAGATGAATTCTGCCACCAACCTGAACAGACATGGATATGGATTCCCCCCCCATCCTTCTCACTCTCAGAACCACCAGATAAGAAAGAGCTCAGGCTGCTGACACCTTGATTTTTGCCTTGTGAGACCTGGACAAGAAAAACTAGACAAACTTTCCACCCCTGACTTTTAACTAAAAACTGTGAGATAGTAAATCTGTGTTATTTTAAGCTGCTGAGTTTGTGGTCACTTGTTGCTGCAGCAATAGAATCTAATATACTACTGCTGTCTTAACACTTTGCCACATTTTCTGACCCCTCAAGTACCAGCACTTTCAGTCCTGAGACCCTTCCCTCCTCTTGGATTATTGCCATATGTCCCAAAGCCCAGAAAATAGACATCTGATACTTGTATTTGTTTCATGTTTTTCTTCCCTTCTATACTGTCAGTAGCCATACTACTGATATAGCCATACTATACCCAACCACCTAACATAGTGGTTGAACTTAGTAGGCATTTGGTAATGTTATATTAGATAATAACAATAAAAAGAGAAGAGAAAAAGTAAGTTCACTGAACATGGACATAAATTTGTCAGGATTCGTTTTTAAAATAATAATCTTGGTAAAGATCTACTTTGCCACAGCACAATAATTCAATAAAAGCATATTACTTTATACCAAAAGTATTTCTTGGGCAACTTTGTAAATAGACACACATCGATCACCCAAGTGTGTACATTAATAAAATTATTTTATTGTTATTATAATTATTAATGTTAAGCACGTAGTAGTATATACAAGTACAAAATATGGTGCCATACATTCTATTACTAATAAAATTGCTGTAGTGCTTTTAGCAAAAAAAATGTCCTTTTCCACTTGTACATAGTATAAATTTATACCATGTTTATGCTATGTGAACACATTTTCAAATTAAATTATAACTTATGATTGAAAACTTAAAGAAGACACACTAATCACAAAATTATATCATTGCATTAAGTCCCATTTTGAATTGCTTGTCATCTAGCTGGAAATTTGTATTGAAATGAGAAATCATCATGTCATTTCATTAGTAAATAATGAAGTACATAAACAACATTGTCTTCTGTTTATATTTCTATTATAGTCATAGCATTGCTATTTTTAAATCAATCCTTGGACTCTTAAAAGTTAATCTAAAAAATGAATGCACAAAGTAGTTTTGTGCATCAAATAAATCCCTTATAGAGTAAGTAGGTATTTTTTTTTATTACCTCTGAACTGGAAAACCAATTCCTATCTTTAAAATGGTAGTAGTACATGGGTAACTTAATATGGTTAGGCTTTTGTTTTGCTTTCAAACAAGTAGAAAATAATATTAAAATTTTGTGTCTGAAATTAGAAGCACTCATCCTTAACATTTAGATGAAAAATAATAATAATAACATTATTATTTTGTTTGTTCATACAAATATAACTAATAGGCAAACATCTATCCATCAACAATGCATTGTTGTGAGGAATGACATAATTGATAATCTGCAATCACAATTGACAAATCTGTGTTTTAAATTTGACGTATGTATCTTTAAAATATTCTTAAAGAAATGTTTCAAAAATTTTAAAGACTAGTATGATTTGGTGATTCTCAACTGGTTCTAAACATTCAAATCACTGATTTTTGTAAAGACCCCCCCCCCCCCCATATCTATGTGTAGCCAGAATAAGCAGAATGGTAGATATATTTTACCTCAGACATGAGCAGGCACATGTTTTAATCCAGGTTCACCATTTATTAACTGGGTACTAAATAAAAATAATGAACATGATTGTACTTCAGTTTCCTTAGTTTTCTATAAAGTGAAGTTAATGTTACCTATTTCATTAGAAAATTAAGAACTAAATTTTTAAAAATATAAAATATTGCTATGTGTCAACCAAAACAAATAGTTATATTCTTTCCTCTAGGTTTCAAATGGTAACACATTAATGCGTTAACAAACCACTGCATATGAAAAGGCACAGGGTACCATTTTTCTGGTACATTTCAAAGTACATTTTAGATATCAGTATACACTATTAAATACTTCAGAATGCATATTATTAACTAAAGCTCAAGATGTGTTTAGTATTTTTAGGTAAATTTTACATACAGTGAAACATGTATGTGTTTTAAGTGTACCAATCAAATACTTTTCAACATTTCATTAAAAATCAGGATAGCAAGAATACACAGTTAGACTCATATATTTGGCTTACAAACACATTTGGAAAGACAAATTTTTAAAAGTTCAAATACTATATGAGGTGATAAGAATGTAATTACTATAGAAAGAAAGCCTGTTAGGTAATAAAATTCACTGTACAATGTTGGTTAAAATATAGCTAGCTTTATAAAACATAGACAGTTTAAATAATAATAATAACTTCAAGCCCACAATAAATAGTTTGGAAGTACTGAAGTGCTGATGATGGTGATAATAATGATGAAAAAATCACAACTCTTTTTGAATTACTATATTCTAGGCACATGTAATCTCATATAATTTTAATTTTATGAAGTAGGTACATTCTTATCCACAGAAAGGAAGAAAATTCACATGTTCTGAGTTATCCACTTTTTGAGTGGTAGAACTGAAATTCATATTCAGAAAGTCTCACCCAGAATTGTAATTTATACTGAACACAAGGGTGAGTATGTCATTTGCCTTTTGTTGGCACCTTCAGTGGGTTGTGCTAACAAGGTAGCAGCATCAGAGAATAATCTTGCAGAAATTCTTTATGGGAGATCAGTCCCATTATAACATTAATTCAGGAGTAGGTCCTCATTGTCACCCAAAGCTCTGAATAAAGCCTATTGTGTTCCATGATTTTGAAAGTCAAACTCACAATAAAAAGGTTATATATATTACAACCTCCTGTTATATTTCTCAAACTACATTCATAGACAAGAACATAAGAAGGCAAAATCATATATATGTGTATATGTAACACATACACTAAGAACTCTTTAATATGACCATTTGATCTCAAGTTACTTAAGAGTGTATAACACATTCTAATATTTATAATTCATGAAGTGCTATGAAGGATCAGACTCAGTGGTCCCAGGCTTCTTAAAAAATATACACTGTAAGTATATTTAAATGTTTATTGACTCTTTAAATGCACAGCTTTAATCTGAGTTGCCTTATTTTCTTTTCAGTTATTCCTGGGGTGGAGTTACAGAGAATTATTTGCATAAATATGGTTAACAGTAATAATAACCTGCTTCTAATTCAAGAATACTCTAAATTTCAGAAAGAGGAACACTAATAGTTTGACAATAATCTATGCACTAGTCAACAGAGGGTTAATCTAAATTCAGATAAATGACAAACTAGCTACACAACTCTGTTCAACAGTTGAAAATTCAGTACACAAATATTTAGTTTTGCTTGGCTTATATAAATAAATAGTATAGTTTCAAGATAGAAGACATTTGTCTACTGGCATTTCTTTCATTTCTGAAGTATTTTCCTACCAGCTGTGGGCAAACTACGGCCCGCGGGCCGGATCCGGCCCATTCGGCTGTTCTATCCGGCCCGCAAAGCCGAAAGAGCGGAGGGTTCTCTTGCTCTCCCCTCCGCTCCTTTACTTTGAATTTATATTAGTTCACACAAACACTCCATCCATGCTTTTGTTCCGGCCCTCCAGTCCAGTTTAAGAACCAATTGTGACCCTCGAGTCAAAAAGTTTGCCCACCCCTGTACCTAGACCCTAATATTTTAAAATAATTTTTCTAAATAATGCAAAAATAAATTTGGGCTGTAATAAACAACATATAATGGAATTTGGACAATGAAAGGATAAACTGTATTGGACCTTTTGTTATCAATGAAAAAATATATGTGATTATGTTTTAAATGTATTTTATAAAAATCTTAATCCAAGACAGTGAAACTGTTCTCCTAATAGGGACAGAAGAAATTATTAGATTATAAATAATTTTAGTTATTTTTAATTTGATAGTGGTGGATTAGAGCAGAAGTTGGCAATTTTTTTTATTTTATTTTATTTTTTCTGGAAAGAGCAAGATGGTGAATGTTAGGCTTTGCAGGCCATTCTGTCTGTCACAACTATCCAAATCTGACCCAAGTCTTCTTTTATAGTAGGAAAGCAGTCATAGACAATAGTAACCAAATAGTTGTGTCTGTGTTCAAAGAAAGCTTCATTTATAAAAACAGGTGGCAGAATATGTTTGGCACATAAGCCCTCGTTCTTAACTCTTGGATTAACCAATGCTCTACTAAGAAAAAGTAGAAGTCTCACCAAAACCCAAATTTATTTGGAGACCTCACAAGGCTACTAAAGCAGCCTTGAAAAGTGAAAGACCTGAAACTTCAAGATTCCAGAAAAAAAACCCACAAAAAACAAACAAAAAAACCCACAAAAACAAAACAAAAAACAGAAGCCAGAGAAATAAATTTGATATTTGGTGCCACTTTTATCCTTAGAGTCTGTGAAAATTTTATATTTGGTTTCTGCCAAGGTTTCCTGGCATCTAGTTCCTAAAACCCTTGGACTCTCCCAAGAGATCAGTGTATGCTAAGGAGATGGCTGAGGGCCTGGGGCTGGCTCCTGGACAGCTTCAGGAGGAGTGCTGGTTGCAAGTGGATTCAACCACACAATTAGAAGGTTGGAACATTCAACCCAACCCTCTAACCTTTAGAGAGGGGAGAGGGCTAGAGCCTGACTTATTCACCAATGGCCAATGAGTTAATCATTAATGTTAGTATACTTAATAATGTGTCTCTCAAAATCCTAGTCCAAGGGATTTGGAGAGATTCACGGAGGTGCTGGGAGGATGACCCAACTGGAGGGGACAAGGAAATGCCATGTCCCTGACTCCATACCTTGCCCTATGCATCTCTTTTGTCTGGCTATTCCTGAGTTGTATCCTTTTTACAATAAATAAATAATATAATGAGTAAATTATTTTCCTGAGTCCCGTTAGCCATTCTAGTAAATTATCAAATACAAAGAGGGGGTTTTAGAAAACTGTAATTTATAGCCAGTTGGTCAGAAGCATAGGCAACAATTTGTATTTGAGATTAGAATACAGAAATGGAGACAGTCTTGTGGGACTGAGCCCTTAAATTGTGATATCTGATGTTAACTCCAAGTGGGTTATGTCAGAACTGAATTGGGTTGAAGAAGACTCATTTGGTATCTGCTGAGAATTGAGGAATTGGTTGGTCTGTGGAAAACCCCCACACACCTGGTATCAGACTTTCTGAGTGGTGTTGAGTGTGGTAGTGGTAGAGAGCAGAGGAAGAAGCAGAGTTTGTCCTTTCAGAGTCACTTGGCAATCCTATCTAATAAAGAGGGAGTATGCTAATTGACCATCATTCCATCACAAAGATGGCTGCACCCACAGCTGAGGCCAAGTTCCCTTAAGGAGCCTTAAGGAGCAATCAGCAGGAACCTGAGGCTATGCCCTCCCCCGCCCCTGTAGGGCTTGACAGGGGACCTCAGGCCCCGCCCCCCACATGGCAGGGCTTGACAGGGACCTCAGGCCTTGCCCCCTGCCCCGGCACCAGACCAGGGGACCTCAGGCTGTGCCCCCCACCCCGGCACCAGGCCGGGGGACCTCAGGCTGCACCCCCTGCCCCAGCACCAGGCCAGGGGACCTGAAGCTGCACCCCCCTGCCTGGCAGAGCTTGACAGGGGACCTCAGGCCATGCCCCCCACCCAGCGGGGCTTGACAGGGGATCTCAGGCCGTGTCCCTCGGTCCTGGTGCCAGGCCAGGGGACCTGAGGCTACGCCCCCTGCCCAGCGGGGCTTGACAAAGGTGGGACTGGCCGGGTATGGATCTAGCCCAGCTGTGGGCAAACTACGGCCCACAGGCCGGATCCGGCCCGTTCAGCTGTTCTATCCGGCCCGCGGAGCCGAGAGAGCGGAGGGTTCTCTTGCTCTCCCCTCCGCTCCTTTACTTTGAATTTATATTAGTTCACACAAACACTCCATCCATGCTTTTGTTCCGGCCCTCCGGTCCAGTTTAAGAACCCATTGTGGCCCTCGAGTCAAAAAGTTTGCCCACCCCTGATCTAGCCCAATGTGGGGGGCCAGCCGGGTCTGGGTCTCACATGATTTTGAGGTGAATGTGGGTGGGTGGGGACTTGACTCTGGGCCCCATGGTGTGCCCCAGACTCAGACAGGAGGAAGGTTTTCATATACATTTTACTAATTTTCTTTCATCTCTGACACTTCTATTATAAAGGGCAAATAGCAATATTAAATTATTTCCTCTAATTAATCCCCATCTAATGTGCACGAATTTCATGCACTGGGCCACTAGTTTGAAAATAAAAACTGAGCACAAAGCAGTGGCTGAGAATGAAATATCTTAAGCAGAGGTATCAGCAGTGAACCTGGGTTCAGAGGACATTGGAATTCAGATCTCCCAAGGAGAGCTGCAGTGGTTCTCAACCTTTCTAATGCCGTGACCCTTTAATACAGTTCCTCATGTTGTGGTGACCCCCAACCATAAAATTATTTTCATTGCTACTTCATAACTGTAATTTTGCTACTGTTATGAATCGTAATGTAAATATCTATGTTTTCCAATGGTCTTAGGTGACCCTGCTAGCGGTTCTCAACCTGAGAACCGCTGCTGTAGAGCCTAAGATCATCGTTATGAAATACAGTTATGAAGTAGCAACGAAAATAATTTTATGGTTGGGGGTCACCACAACATGAGGAACTGTATTAAAGGGTCACGGCATTAGAAAGGTTGAGAACTCCTGGTTTATGGGGAAACTTCTGGCTTTCCTTCCATTTCTAATCCCACTAAGTTTCCAATGACTCATGTCCATCTTGAAATCACTTCAATCACCAGCATACCCATACTAAACAAATATTAACTAGAACAGTTCTTCAGGCATTAGAACAATTATCTCAAATAGAAGTTCAGAGGTGTAGGAATATTTAAAGTTCAAAGAAAATAATAAATATCTGTGTAAAAGTGTTCTAAAATGTAAACATTACACAGAAAATTGTATAAATATGCATTTAAATTACATTTTCCTGAGGTCCAAGATATATTGTAATCTTTAGCACAAGTACTAAAAGCATAAATTTTAAATATTACATATATAACTAATAGTTTTTAAATATTATATATGTAACTAATAAAAGAGAAAATGGGATAATTAAAAAAAATAATTAATCCAAGGGGATACAAAAGGAAACATAGAACAAATGGGACAAACAGAAAAATATTAAGATCATACATTTCAGTTCAAACATTTTAGTAGCTAATTAAAGGCAAACAAAATAAGACTCCAATAAAAAGATAAGGCTTTTTAATCTGGAGTCTAAGAAAAAAAGTCAACTATGTCTCATTTACTAGAGACACATGTAAAATATATGAGAATACAGAAATAAAAAAAAGAAAGAATGAGTCCGGCTGGTGTGGCTCAGTAGGGTGAGCATCATTCCATGCACCAAGAGGTCACTCATTGGATTACTGGTCAGGGCACATGCCCAGGCTGTGGGCTCGAACTCCAGTTGGGGGCAATTAATGTTTCTCTCTCATTGATGTTTCACTTTCCCTCTCCCTTCCTCTCTTTCTAGGATCAATTAAAAAAAAACACATAAAAAATTTAAAAAATGAAAGATACATACCAGGCAAATACTATTCAACAGAACTAGTACAGCTATACAAATATTAGACCAAGTAGACTCAATGCATATTTAATAGAGATGAAAATAAGCAAATTATAATCACTATAATAATTATAAAAGGGTCAACCCATCCAATAATATTATTTAAAAATATATAAAATAAAAATTGACAGAAATAAAAAATTGAAACGTTCATATTCATAGCTGAAGGTTGCCCCCTCCTCAATATTTTTAAATAAGTTTTTTTAGATAGAGAGGGAGGAAGAGGGAGAAACTCGATGTGATAGTGAGACAGTGACTGGATGCCTCCTGCACACCTCCTACTGGGGATCAAGCCCATACCCCCTGGCATGTGCCCAGGAATAAAACCAACAACCTTTCATTGCATGGGACGTTGCTCAACCAACTGAACAACACTGGCCAGGTCCACATCAAAGTTTTTGATACATTAGCCTCAGAAATATATAGAATCTGCAAACTAAAACAAATTTCCATAGACATAATACTCTCTTATTGGGGGCATTCAGACATTCCAAGGAGCTTTTAAAAACCTCTTTTGTTAAGCAACAATTTTTAAAACCTTTAAAAATAAAAATTTTGAATACCAACATTTTGAAAAACTGAGTATCTTTTTATCTCATTAGGGAGATAGATGAAGTCATGAGGTAGTCTAAACACCTGAAGATAAGGAAGAATACAATAAATTAAAGTAAGCTTTTCTAGACTTGGGGAGGCATAATATTAATAAAAGAAAAAGGCTAAGTATATTATAATTATGCATGATCACTTAGAATATCTTGTCATGTGCATTCTGTGGATGTTTACTCTTTTATGCCTTTGATTTTCATGAATTTAAGTTATTTTTAAAAAATGTTTAAGGTTGTAGAATAATATAAAATTAATAATGCCTCTGGACTAAGTGTTTAACTCTATCTTTCTATTTATCATTTAAATTCTGAATAACTGCCTACATACATGTTAATTCAAGCTATACTTTGCCAGCCCTCAAAGTTTTATTAAAAGACTAGAGGCCCAGTGCACGACATTAGTGCACTGGGGGGCAGGAGCCCCTCACCCCAGCCTTTGCCCTCTCACAGTCCAGGACCCCTCGGGAGATGTCCAACTGCCGGCTTAGGAGCAGGCTTAAGCCGGCAGTTGGACATCCCCCGAGTGGTTCTTAGTACTGACGCGGAGGCAGGAGAGGCTCCCACCACCACCACTGTGCTTGTGAGCCCGGCTTCTGGGTGAGTGGTGCTCTCCCTGTGGGAGTGCACTGACAACCAGGGGGCATCTGCCACCTGGTGGTCAGTGCGTATCCTAGCAACCAGTCTTTCCACGGTTTGGTAGATCTGCATATTAGCCTTTTATTAGATAGGATATTATGGGAACCATGCCGGAGGTGCCTATTAGTCAAGGCCAATTAAAGCACAGAGACCTTGTTGTCAATACACCAGACTGTCCGAGGCCACTCTGCACCCAGGCTAAGACACCATAAGCAGGTGCATGGACACACAGTGCACTGTGCCCTTCTGCAGCCAAAATGATTGATGTCACCGCTGGCAACCGGCCTCCTTTGTCTCTGGAGTAATTTACAGGTTACTGACCAGCTAGTGTGAGAAGCAGAGGCGGTCGGCACAGAGAAAGTAGCTCCTATATGTGTGCAGGAAAAGGCCAGAGAGCTCAGACAGAGCTGAGACCTGGTACTGCTACGATGCAAGGCTAAGAGCTCATAGAGAGCTCAGATATAGCTACCATGTTAACCAGCCAGTGTGCTGGGCAGGGGAGACAGGACTAGCTGCTGAGCCAGAGAGGCTAGAGAAGCTGCTGAGGCAGAGAGCTTAGGTACGGCTACCATGTGGGACAGTGAGTCTAGGGGGCAGTGTGCGGCTGCTCAGATAATTACAGAGACTGCTACTACTGTGTAGGAAAGATATGCATTTACCAGCTGGTGTATGGCCGCCTGCCTGTACAGAACTGCTGTGAAGAACTGTTTGTCTGATGGCTATATGGCCACTGGCTTCTGCAACAAAGACTCATTCTTATACACCCACAACCTCTCATGACTTCTTCATCTAAGACCTGGCATCCTACACGGTCCAGCCCTAGGCAAAGGGACTCGGACCCAACACCTATAACTAGGGAGCAGAGAACAAAGTTCCCAACAGCTAGTACAGAGGGCAGGGGTCAAGAAGGAACCTGCCCTGGCATAGCTGGGAAGAATTTAGAAGAATGTAAGAACTCAGAGCACCAGAGCCATGCAGGGCTCTTGCTGACTCTAACAGTTAATCTTCATACTGCCCAAACTAGAACTCAGGAAAACCCTGAATTAAAAACTAAAAAGAAACAGCCTAGATCACCAGGACCAGTCTGAGGACACAGGGGATTTTTCAAAAAAAGCTTTAAGTCAGACTAGATTAGATCAGAATTTCCAAGGTTTGATCATATTTATCTTCAGAGTTTCACAAATGCACTCCAAATATTAGAAAAAGAGAGGAATGGTTTTTTCTTTATAGGACAAACAGAAAAATAAAGTGTACAAAATAAAATGTTTTATTTTAATGTGAAACAAAAGAGAATAAAAACTTTCCAAATTTCTTTTTTTACCAAACAACAGAATGCTATCATAAAAGCCATGAAAACACTAGATTGTTATTGTCCTGCCATAAAGCACACCACAAAATATGCTATAGAAATTTGTTCATAAAATGCATCTTTCACCTCATCAAACCATGACTCTAGTAAAGCGCAGCTGATATGAGGATACTATTATGTAACTCTATTACGATTAACTATCCATAACTAGGATAAACAGAGAACCATTGCATTCTTTATTGAACCTGCTAAAAATGATATGAGAAACACAAAACTAAAATCCATTGGGTTACACTGTCTCAAATCACCAGGCAAGAGATCAAACACACTTTCTTTCTACAGTGATAGTAATGCCATCTGTAAGCACAAAACAGAGTCTATAAAATCTAACACATTTTAAAATATAAACAATGGCAGAATAATCCAAATTTAAATATCCAAGCTTACTACTTGATAAAATTTCTTTATAAATGATAGTGCTTTCTTTATCTAATAAAATTAATTAAAATTTCTGAAGATAATCACTCTCAATTTTATTTATCTTCTTCCTCCTCATCCACACCCATAGGTAAAATTCTAGGATCTGGCCAGCCCAATGTCTCTTATAAATTGCTTTTTCTGGCAAGAGCACCATACTCAATATTATACTTCCTAATTTAGTGTGATAATGGATTCCCAAAGAAGTTTAAGTGGAATGTGACTCTTTCACTTAAAAACTGAGATGTGACTAATGACCTTACCTTTTGTGATAGCACAGAGGGACCTGGAGAGCATTATGCTAAGTGAAATAAGCCAGTCAGAGAAAGACAAGCACCATATGATTTCACTTATATGTGGAATTTAATTAATAAAATAAACGAGCAAAGTGGAGACAGAGTCATGGATACAGAGAGCAGACTGACAGCTGTCAGAGGAGAGGGGTTGGAGTCTGATAGAGAAGAGTGAAAGGATTAAGCTCCACTTGCCCACACAACCCTCTAAATCCCATTGGGAGGTATGTGGAGCAGCCCAGGTGGAGGAGGACACATCCTCTGTAACATATAAGAACCCTGAATTTAGGAAATTATAATATTTTAAAGGTGGTGCTAGCAAATTGTTCAAACATTGCCCTAGAGTGGACATTATAACTCTGGTCAAAATAGATTTATCTTCTGCCTTAGAGAGAAATATCATCTCTATATTACAAGTTGAATTAACATGGGATTGTCACTCAGTATAACACATTTAGGTTATTTAGCATAATGGCTTCTATGGATGTTGGCATTGCTACTGGTTTAATGCCTAGAGAATTATACAAAATTTAAAATTAACACCCATGAACCTATGGCTTTCTTTATACACCAATAATGAACTCACAGAAAGAGAAACCAAAAAAAAAAAAAAATCCCATTTACCACTGCACCAAAAAAAATTAAGAAATCAGCATGGGATATCTAGAGAATAATGAGAATAATGAAATGGGCACACTGAGCAGAGCAGAGACCTTAAGTGGGAGATAAAGCTGAATAGCCACACTATGAACAGCTTAGAACAAAGCATGAGCAGTTGGACTTTATCTTCTAGGAAACAGGGGGTTGCTGAAATTTTTCTAAGAAAAATAGCATGATGAAATAAGTAAGACTGGGTTAGAAAAAAGAGAAAGATCATAGTTATTCTCTCTTATGTTTTTCACTCTGCAGTATTTACTAGTCTTCTCACATCTTCCTCTCTCTCTCTCTCACATCTTCCTCTCTCCTTCCCTCCCTCTTTCCTCTCTCTTTTTTTACTACCCAGTACTTATTGGTTTTCTCGCATATTATTTAATTCTTCATTCTATAGAGGAAGAAACAAATTCGTAGACATTAAATAACTTCCCCAAAGGCAACTGGTATGCAAATGCCAGAGATGATATTCTGTTCCATGTATGTGTGACTTAATAGCTTCTCCTCCTAAACTCTTTGCAATACTGCTTCCTGGTTATAAGACTACTGTAATATTTCATACCTTTAAGGCAATGAAAATTTGAACAACAGCATTGGTTATAAAAATGGAGAGTAGCCTTAGCCTGTTTTGCTCAATGGTTAGAGCTTTGGCCCATGGACTGAGGGGTTGAGAGTTCCATTCTGGTCAAGGGCACATGCCTCAGTTTCAAGTCAAGTGCAGGAGGCAATCAATCAATGTCTCTCTCTCATTGGTGTTTCTCTCTCTCTCTCTCTCTCTCTCTCTCTCTCTCTCTCTCTCTCTCTCTTTTTCTATCTCTCATCTCTTCCCCTCACTCCCTTCCACCACTCTTTCTAAAAATCAAGGACAAAAATAGTCTGGGGTGAGGATTAAGAAAAAAAAACACACAAAAAAGGAGAGGAAATGATGAGGTAGAACAAATGGATTTTAGAATAAGATTTATTGACACATTGGCTAAGAAGAAAGCTGTGTCTAAGTGGGGGTACAGTATTAAGCTTTGGTGTTTAGAAAAACGGTGGTGCATCAAACAGACTGTCAAATTACAGCGGTAAGGTTAGGCAGAGTTGGGGGAAATAAGAGATCAACTGAAGGACTTATATACATGCATATAAGAGTAACCAACGGATGCAAAACATTGGGGGGTGAGGGCATGTATGGGAGTGGGGTGGGGGGGGCAATGGTAAGATATGTACACATATAATACCTTAATAAAAAAAAAAAGAAAAACGGTGGTAAAAATAAATTGTAAATATTTGAGAAAGGGAATCCTATCTAATAAAAGAGCAATATGCAAATTGACCATACCTCCGCTACACCCACATGCTACGCCCACCAGCCAATCAGGAGCGAGTATACAAATTAACCCAACCAAAATTGCTGCGGCCATGGAGCGAGCAGGAGGCTTGGGTTTCCATGGTAATGGAGGAAGCAAAGATTTCCACACACTCTGGCCAGCCTAGGCCTCCACTCAAGGCTACAAAGTTTCAATTATAGAAGATAAATAAATCCCAGATACCAGGGCCTCCACTTGGGTTGCCAGGGGGTGTGGCCAGCCTGCAAACCACCATAGTCCCTTCGCCCAGGCTGCCCCACACGCCAAGGGAACCCCCACCCTGATTCAGGACACCCTTCAGGGCAAACCAGCTGGCCCCCACCTGTGCACCAGGCCTCTATCCTATCTAATAAAATAGTAATATGCAGATTGACCATCACTCCAACACACAAGATGGCTGCCCCCATGTGGTCAAAGATCCTGCCCCCATGTGAACATAAGATGTCTGCCACAAGATGGCCAGCAGGGGAAGGCAGTTGGGAGGGACCAGGCCTGTGAGGGAGGGCAGTTGTGGGCAATCAGGCCAGCAGGGGAGGGCAGTTAGGGGTGACCAGGCCTGTAGGGGAGGGCAGTTGGGGCAATCAGGCTGGCAGGGAGCAGTTATACATCAATCACGCTGGCAGGGGAGTGGTTAGGAGGTGATCAGGCTGGCAGGCAGAAGTGGTTAGGGGCAATCAGGAAGGCAGGCAGGTGAGCAGTTTGGAGCCAGCAGTCCTAGATTGTGAGAGGGATGTCTGTAGGTTTCAGGCCTAAACAGGCAGTCGGACATCCCTTGAGGGGCCCCAGATTGGAAAGGGTGCAGGCTGGGCTGAGAGACACACACCCCTGTGCACAAATTTCATGCACCAGGCCTCTAGTATTAATACTAAGAAGCATCAATCATGAACATGCTGTGTGTAAAGAGGGTGATATATCTAACAAGGGAAATCAGCATGTGAAGAGACTGGACCACAGATGCAGTGCTTTCTTCCATTCACCAATTATCTTCTCTTCTTTTATTTCAAAATCAGATTTTTAAAGCATGACTTGTTTATATCTACAAGCTTCCTTTTTCTCATAATTTTCATCCAAAAACTTTTTAAGTCTAAAATTAAACCTATCTTCTCATTATCATAACATGTTCTTTTTTTTTTAATCAAAAACTTCATTTTTAACATAATCCAGTGAACTCTTCTTCTTTACTTCTGTGGAAAATTTATCTATGACGACCTTTTTCTGTTTTGTTTAAGAATATTCTCCCCATTTCACCACTCTTTGACCCTTTATTTTCACAAAATCTATACTTTTTTTTTTCTTTTGAAGAGGCAGCATAACATACTGGTTAAGCGTATGAATCTGAAGCTCTTGGCTATTTAAATCCTAACTTCAAGATACCTAAGCACTGAATCTGAATTACCTATGAAGTAGGGGTGATAATAAGAACACTATTATCGTAGGGGTGCTAGGAAGATTAAATGGGATAATATTTGTAAATGACTTATAACAATATTGGCACATTGTAAGCATTATATAAGTGTTATTTTTTTATAACTGCTTCTTTGCATACCTTACCTTTACTCCCTTCTTCAGACCCACCTGTTTTTACTCTTTTCTTTCAATTTTCCTTATCATTGCCCACTTCATAAATCACAGAGGGATAATGAATCATATTGCTATTTAAGCATATCTAAGCAAATAAATTCATAAATATGTAAATTTAGGCATGACCTTTTATTCTAGCATCTTCTGTATTGATGACTTATTCATAAGTTATATGCATTAGCCACTTGGATAAACCACCACTACCTCAAATCTCAGATAAATTAAATCAAACTCATGATTTTGTCTTCAGAACTAGAATTTTTAATCTCCTCCCTTGCCATTCCCACCAAGTTTATAATGTGAGGACAATCTTTGATATGTTTCCTCCTCAATCCTTCTACAAAATCAGTCATTAATAAAGGCATTTCAATTTTGATACAACTTTCAGTCCCCTCTTTTATCCCTGATACCTACTGACACTGCCCCACTCCACACTTATTACTTCAAACCTGGATCACCCTAAGCTGATCTTCATTCTCCCCAGCAATCATTATGCCAGTAAATCCTGCCTATTGAAACCAGATTAATTTCTAGACAGGACTGCCACTTTCACAACATGCTTCTGTATGAAATATCAGCCTAAAATTAACTTAACCTCTTGGTCATTTGACAGTAAAACCATGAACGGAACATTGCCCCTTTCTTGCTACCAGTACAAAGCTATCAAGCGTCTTGCCATATATACATACAGATGAATGTGTGAGAATACACAGCCACCTTCTGCTTTTTTATCAACATTGTAAGACTATGGCATATACTGTATAAGTATATAATCATACACATTTTTTGGCTAATCTCTTCCCGTACTGCCTCTGCCCCGCCCCACCACTGAGATTTATCAGTCTGTTCCATGCCTCTATGCCTCCATGCCGCTGGACCTATTTTGTTTTGGTCATTAAATTCCACAAATAAGTGACATCATCTGAATGTGCCTGTCTCTGTATGGCTTATTTCACTTAGCATAATAAACTCCAGGTCCATTCGTGCTGTCTCAAAGGATAAGAGATACTTTTTTTTTTTTTTTTTTTTTTTTACAGCTGCATAGTTTTCCATTGCTATGGCACTTTCTTGATGATCCTCTATGTACTAGTAAAACAGACAAAGCCTTTAGGTTCCCTGTCTATGATCTGCTTTTGATTTGGTTTCCTCTCTTTAGGATGTTGGCTGATATATACGTTTTCTAGAGTTGCCATAACTAATACCACAGACTGAGTGGTTTAAATAACAGAAATGTATTTTACCATAGTTCTGGAGACTAGAAGTCCAACATTAAGGTGTTGGAAAGTTTGGTTTTTCCTGAGGTCTTTCTCTCTCTGGCTTACATATGACCATCTTCTTTCTGTGTCTTCACACGTCTTCTCTCTGTTTCTGTCTGTGTCCAAATGTCCTCTGTGTGGTTGCATCCTTAGTGAGTCTCTCTTATAGTATAAGTATACCAGTCATTACCAGTCATTTTGGATTAAGGCCCCACCCTTATAACCTTAATTATTCCTGTAAAGGCCTTATCTCCAAATACAGTCACATTATGGGTTAGGATTTCAATAGTTAAAATATGGGGGATCTATTTATTGTATGATGCCTTACACCCATAGAGACTTCAGGCTTTAAGCTTGACTTGACTTACTGAAAAACTTTTATTTTATTTATTGTCTAAAGTTTTACATATGCCTCCTTTTTCCCCCGATTGACGGCCCCTTCCCCCACTCTCCAGCCATTCCCACCCCGGGCAAACGCCCACCACCCCAGTGTCTGTGTCCATTGGTTATGCTAATATGCATGCATACAAGTCTTTTGGTTGCACTCTAACCCCCAACCCCCTGCCATTTGTCTCTGGATCTATTTTTGTTCATCAAATTATGTTGATCATTATATTGCAAATGTGAGTGAGATCATGTGATATTTATCTTTCTCTGACTGGCTTATTTAGCTTAACATAATGCTCTCCAGTTCCACCCATGCTGTTGCAAATGGTAAAAGTTCCTTCTTTTTTATAGTGGCATAGTATTCCATTATGTAGATGTACCACAGTTTTATAACCATCAACAAAACAACAAGAAAGCCCACTGCATGGGAGAACATATTTGCCAATGCTATTTCAGATAAGGGTTTAATCTCATACAACTTAACAAAAGGAAGATAAACAATCCAATAAAATAATGGGCAAAGGACCTAAATAGACACTTTTCCAAAGAGGACATACAGAAGGCCAAGAGACATATGAAAACATGCTCAAAGTCACTAATCATCCAAGAGATGCAAATCAAAACAACGAGATACCATCTCACACCTGTCAGAATGGCTATCATCAACAAATCAACAAACAACAAGTGCTGGAGAGGATGTGGAGAAAAAGGAACCCTCGTGCACTGCTGGTGGGAATGCAGACTGGTGCAGCCACTGTGGAGAACAGTATGGAGTTTCCTCAAAAATTTAAAAATGGAACTCTCATTTGACCCAGTAATCCCACTTCTAGGACTATATCCCAAGAAATCAGAAACACCAATCAGAAAGGATATATGCACCCCTATGTTCATAGCAGCACAATATACAATAGCTAAGATTTGGAAACAACCTAAGCACCCAGTAGCAGATGAGTGAAGAAACTTTTATATATCTTTTCTGAGGGCAACCCTGTCTTTCCTCCTTCCTTCAATTCTTCCTTCTTTTTTTCATTCTTTCTTTTTGTAGCCTCAGAGACTTTCATTCAATGATATTTGTGGAAAAACTAAACAAAAGTCTCTGTATACATTGAATTGCATAAGATATAGTAAGGGGCCTATAAAATAAAATGCCATATATAAATCTAATATTGAATCTAAAAAATAAACACAAAGCTTAAGAAATTAGTCAATAAAATAAAAAGTTCTCTTCAGAAATGTAGGCACAATTAAAATGTCATGTAAAATATTTTATTTAAAAAGTGTTTTATTATTCTTATCTTCTCCACTTGAATTCTGAATACAGGTATCATCATTTCTTTTTACCAAAATTACACTTATAACAAGCCAAATAACATTGGTTATTAGTTATTGATTGCTAATTTTTTTTCCATCCAGATTTTTTACTATCTTGAACTTCCTCTACTTTGCCTTCTGAAGTCCTAGGACGATGATGTAAGTCCATTTAAACTTGTACTATCCAAATATATAATAAACCGTACCTGGATTTTCCTTGTTATTTTCTTCTACAATAAGTATTACTTTTAAAGAAAAAAATTTATATACAATTTAGAATATCAAAACTATTTTATAATGTCAAAATGGATCTCATTTTTCATAATGATTTATTATTACTAAATATTTACTCCATTGCATTCATATTATTTACCTTACAAACATACAGCATAGTTTTTTGGGGAAAGCTATGTTAGTTGGTGTTCCAATGTTTTACATTTTAATTTTCAGAGCAGAGTGTAAAGAATATTTCTAAATAATCTAAAATAGTATCAGTGGCTAAATTGATCCAAGTTTAATGTCTACAAGGCCCTGTTAAAAATGATTATCATTGTCACATGTGTCTACCTGGAAGGAAAATAAAAAGGTACAGAATCAATACAGTTGTTATTCCTTAAACACAAACAGGTGTAGAGTTACCACTCCTATCACTATCTCACTTAGTAATCCTATCTAATAAAGAGGGAATGTGCTAATTAACCATCACTCCGTCACAAAGATGGCTGCACCCACAGCTGAGGCCAAGTTCCAATAAGGAGCCTTAACAAGCAATCAGCAGGGACCTGAGGCACCCTCCCCCATCCCCATGGGGCTTAACAGGGGACCTCAGGCCACCTTCTACACCTGGCAGGGCTTGACAGGGGACCTCAAGTGCGCTTCCAGTCCTGGTGCTGGGCTAGGGGACCTCAGGCTGCTCCCCCGGCCCCAGGTCCAGGCTGGGGGACCTCAGGCCACATCCCCCGCCCCAGCACCAAGCCAGGGGACCTGAGGCTATGCCCCCCAGTCTGGCGGGGCTTGACAAGGGACCTCAAGGTGCACCCCCAGTGCTGGGTCAGGGGAACTCAGGCCGCGCCCCCCTCCCAGGGGGGACCTGAGGCTGCACCCCCCTGCCAATGAGGCTTGATAGGGGACCTGAGGCTGTTCCCCGCTCCCAGTGCCGGTCTGGGGGACCTGAGGCTGTGCCCCCCACTCCCGCCTGGCGGGGCTTGACAGGGGATCTCAGGCCATGTCCCACACCTGGCGGGGCTTGACGGGGGACCTCAAGGCACACCCCACCACCCTGGTCTGTGCTGGGGGACCTCAGGCCACATCCCCCATCCTGGCACCAGGCCAGGGGACCTGAGGCTACGTTCCCTTCCCGGTGGGGCTTGACAAGTGTGGGACTAGCCAGGTCTGGATCTATCCCAATGATGGGGTGGGCTGGCCAAGTCTGGGTCTCTCACGATTTTGAGGCGCTTGTGGATGGGCGAGGACTTGACTCTGGGTCCCGTGGTGTGCCCCAGACTCTGACAGGAGGAAGGTTTTCATATACATTTTACTAATTTTCTTTCATCTCTGACACTTCTATTATAGAGAAAGGGCAAATAGCAATATTAAATTATTTCCTCTAATTAGTCCCCGTCTAATGTGCACTAATTTCGTGCACCGGGCCACTAGTTATACTGAATAAAGTTCCATGGTGCTTGTGGCAGGTTGTCAACTTGACTCACTTTGTACACAGTTAGTAAAAGCCTCAAAGAAGCTTAAAATCAGGAAAATGGATGCTAAACCATGATCAGCTACAGGAATGGTGCTATTAAGGAAAATAACTCTCATTATAATAAGTTATCTTACTTAAAGCTAAATGCTTGCTTATTATCTCATGAACAGGAATTCGATTTCAAGGTTAAACAAGAATAGCTGAGAGACCATGGATATCTGAAACACTGATGAAAACATATCAGAAAGAAAGCACATTTATATTGGGCTGTGATTTAAATAAAAAGGTGTGTGTAGTGGGGTGAGGGAGGAGGTGGGGAGTATTAGGAAACCGGTAAGTTCTGTGTGAGGCAATAGTTTATGAGAATAAGGTGGAGTCCAGATCACTCCTACTCTGTGTAGCCAAACAAATCTAGAATTCCCTTAAGGTAATAAAAAAAGGGAGACTTGGTCATTAAAAGGTAATCTATTCCTTGCTTTACTACTAAAGGGGAGGAAGATCAATGCATAGGACACAAAGGTGAAAGAGCCAAAAAGCCTACAGGAACAGTAAATTAAGTGGATCTAGTGGAGAAAAGCAGGTAAGACAATAGCTGACAAGTACAGATTGTGAATGCGGGCATGCTGCTCTCTAGGAGCATCTCAGCATTTTTGGAAAGGCTGTGTGGATCTTTAACAGGGCCAAACCTAATCCGACAGGAAGGAAGCAAACAGATGACCACTATATGTTCAGGATGTCTGCTTCTTGTACCTATTAATTTTTTTTTTCATTATTGATTTGAGAGAGAGAAACATTGATTTGTTGTCCCACTTATTGATGCATTTAAAGGTTGATTCTTACATGTGCCTTAACGAGGGATCAGAACCGCAACCTTGACACCTTGGCATATTAGGATGATGCCCTAAGCAACTGAGCTACCCAGCCAGGGTCCCAACCACAATACATGTAAATACATGCACTCAACAACCTCCAACCCACATTGGCACTTGTGTGCATATACACACATGCATGAGCACACACACATATGCATATATACCTGGTGTCCTGGTATCTCTTCCATTCTCCAATACTGCAATATATCAAATACATATTTGAATTACTACATTGTGTGACTATCTTTCAGTAATAAATTCCTATATTTGCTGAATGCACAGAGATATAGATGTTACCTATAGGGCTTTTGCTCCCCAAATCAGTGCCAACAGTTTGGCCTATGGTCCACACAATTATATGTATCAAAAATATTATTAAGTGCTTTTTTTGTCCACTATTCATTACCAAAAATTGTTTTCTTTTCCAAAAGTTTCTTGAAGGAAAGAAAATATAACTTTGGTAAGTTCTAAGCAATTTGCCAGTAGGTGGATAATTTTAGATATCAATTAAATAAAAATAAATGTCCAGAGAAATAATTCAATAATATTTACAAGTTGCAATTATCTCTCCAGTAGCAATTAAATTTGACATAGCCCCAGTCAAGGAAATTTCTAAAGTTGCTAAATAATTTTTTCAATAATGTGTAGTAAATAAAGAAGCCTTATGATATTAGAAAATCAGCCATAGGTTTCAAACAGCCTTTGGTTTCAAATGCAATAGAGTCATGTCTGAACAGAGAACTTTCAGTAGATACTAAATTAGACCACACCTTATTTATAACCACATTTTCAAACCATGGTAAATATTCAATAGTTAAATGAAACAAAGCAATATTCTGACTGTGAGCTATTTGAAAAGCCCTAAATAAGAAATAAATATCATAATATAATTAAGGTAACAGTGAATAATAATTAAATTCCATCCTAGATTACATTATTAAAATAATGTTTTAAACAAAGTGCCACCTTGAGGGAAAGCTAAATTGTTTAGGGAAAGATATAGATGCACTAAAATTATTTGTATGTTGGCTGCAAACATAAGCTAAGAAAATCACTTCAGTAATATAGAATTCCCTATAAGGAAATAACTTTAAAATAGACTTCTAACCCTAGCTGGTTTGGCTCAGTGGATAGAGCTTTGGCCTGTGGACTGAAGGGTCCCAGGTTCAATTCTGGTCAAGGGCACATGCCCGGGTTGCAGGCTTGATTCCCAGTGGGAGGCGTGCAAGAGGCAGCCAATCAATGGTTCTCTCTCATCATTGATGTTTCTATGTCTCTCACCCTCTCCCTTCTTCTCTGAAATCAATAAAAAATATTTAAAAATATGAAATAGACTTTTATTTAAGCAAACATTAGGGGAGAGAAGGGAACTAACATTTATGAACTTTCCTTTGCCAAACACAATTTATATGTAATCTTCATGATAAAATCTATAAGAATTTTTATCCTCTTATTATATTTGAGGTAATCTAATATTCATCAAAGACACTGAATAAATGTGAATAAAATCATATTCATAAATTGTTATAGATTTAAGATTTGAATTCAGGTTTTGAATTCAGTTTTTTGCCTAATGGCTAATCCATGATACTTATTTCAGGAGTTGTCCTCAGACTTTGGGTTTATATAATAACTAACACATAATCTGTATTGCTATGTGTTCAACATGGTTTCATGCATTTTATTTATTTACTAGAGGCCCAGTGCACAAAGTTCGTGAACAGGGGTGGGGGGGTGTCCTTCAGCCCAGCCTGCACCCTCTCACAATCTGGGACCCCTTGGGTAGGGTCCCTAAGCCTGGCTGGTGATCAGCGGGGCTTGACAGGGGACCTCAAGGCACACCCCATGCCCCAGTGCCTATCGGGGCTTTCCTCCCCCCACCTCGCCCCCCTGCCTGCAGTTGGCCCCGCCCCTGCCGCTGCCACTGTTTGCCATCTGTGCAGTGCTGCCCCTCTCCCCTGCCACTGGTCGCCTCCCTCTGTGGGTGACAGGCATGGGATGCAATGGCTTGGCTGGCCTGGGCCTCCCTCTGCAGGGTGATCACTGGCTGGCCTCACACACCCGCCATAGTGTTACCGGCCAGTGGCCTGGGCCACCCTCTGTGGGGTGATCAATTATGGGGCCCCAAGATCGATCGCTCCACAGAGGGAGGCCCTGCTCACCCACCGCAGTGCCACTGGCTGAATAGCCTGGACCTCCCTCTTTGGGGCGATCCATTGCCCAACAGAGGGAGGCCCCGCCCACCTGGCCAGAGCTCTGAGATCAATCTGCACAGAGGATGGCCTGGGCCTCTCTCTGGGGCGATTGTGGGACGATGGCAGGGCCCCCCCCCGACCAATCGTATTGCACCCGCCTTGGCTAGCCTGGTGCCAGTGCATGTCATAGCGTGGTCATCCAGAAGGTCATCCGGAGGGTCGTTCTATTGTTCGGTTGTTCAGTCAATTTGCATATTATGCTTTTATTATTATAGATTTATTTTTAATCCTTACCCAAGGATACGCTTAGAGAAAGGAAGGGAGATCTAGAGGGAGACATCAATGTGAGAGAGAAACATCGATCGGTTGCCCTCTGTATGTGACCCGACTAGGGACTGAACCCAAAACCCAGGCATGTGCCCTGACCAGGAATCAAACCAGCAACCCTTCAGTGCACAGGATGAAGCCCAACCAATTGAGCCACTCCAGCAGGGCTGTTTCATGCATTTTTAGCATATTAATACCTTTAATGTTCTCAACAAACCTAAGTGATATGTTAATATTATTATTTCCTGAGCTTAACTTGCCTAGGGTCATTCAGCTAATACTAGTAAGTAAAGAGATGGGATTTAGACTATATATTCTAGCTCTCAAAACTAATGCTCCTAACTGCACAGTGCCTTCTCATGATTCTTTCATCACCACACCCTAAAGTAGTATGATGACAGGCCAGGCCAAAAACCACATCTAGCCTGCTGCCTGCTTTTTACACAAAGTTTTATGGGAGTCTAGTTATGCTCATTTGTTTATGTCATAAAGTTGCTTTCTTATTACAATTTGGTTGAGTTGTTAATGACTAATATGCAGATTTGTTTGCAATAAATATGCTGTCAGCCCTCCATATTTCTAGGTTTTGCATCCTCGGATTCAACCAACTGCAGAACAAAAACAGTGTTTTCCACCCATGGTTGAGAGCCTGAGACTGCAGAGGGCAATCCTATATAATAAAGAGGTAATATGCAAATTGACCCTTACACCATCACAAGATGGCTGACCCACAGCAGAGGTGGGGTTCCTGTAACGCGCTATAACAGCGATCAGCAGGGACATGAGGCTGCTTGGTGCCAGGGCAGGGCACCTGAGGCTGTGCCCCCCACCCAGTGGGGCTTGACTGCGGACCTCAGGCTGTGCCCCCTGCCCCAGCGTCTGACGGGGAACCTCAGGCTGTGTCCCCTTCCCAGCAGGGCTTGTCGGGAGACCTCAAGGCACACCCCACAACCCAGTGCCAGGCTGGGGGAACTGAGGACATGACCCCCACCCTGGTGCTAGGACAGGGGTTCTGAGGATGCATCAGGAGACCTGAGGCCATGCCCCTGCCTGGCGTGCACCTGGGGACCTGAGGCTGCACCCCTTGCCTGGCGAGGCTTTATGGGGGTCCTGAGGCTGTGCCCTCACGCCTGGCGGGGCTTGACGGGGGTGTGGCCAACCAGGTCTGGATCTTGCCCAATGGGGGTGGGGCTGGCCGGGTCTGGGTCTCGTGCGATTTTGAGGTGTGCGTGGATGGGTGTGGACTTGACTCTGGATCCCACAACACGCCCCAGACTCTGACAGGAGAAAGATTTTCATATACATTTTACTAATTTTCTTTCATTTCTTACACTTCTATTACAGAGAAAAGGCAAATAGCAATATTAAAATATTTCCTCCAATTCCCTTTTAATGTTCACGAATTTCATGCACCAGGCCACTAGTTTTATATAAGGGACTTGACCACACCCAGATTTTGGTATCTCTTGAGGTCAATCCCCACAGATATTGAGGGATGACTATAGTTTGGGGAAGGGTCAAAAATTATCCATGGATTTTAGAATGCATGGTGTCAGGGCCAGTAACCCCAGCAATGTTCAAGGATCAACTATAGATAGATTTGTTTTCATGTGTTGGTTGTAAATATAATTTGAGTCATTTTGTTTTTTATTAATAATAAATCCTCTCTGTATAGTCCACTTTCACTTTAAAAAAACAGTATCAGAAAGTAACCTACTTAAAACTATATTTGAAATAGTAAACTCTTTATTTCTATTAGTAAATGTATGCTAAAATAAAGTCTATAGTTCTGTCAAGTTTTCATTTTCATCAAGGTTAAAGAGAAAGAGTTAAGGAATCACTGCCTTCTGTCTAAATGAGTCCCTAGATGCTGAAACACTTCTCCTCATCTGTAAACATGTGAAGACTTTAAGGTTTATATCACTTTGAAGCAACTGCATTATGCTATCTAAATCTGTACCACCATGTTTTATATACCCGGTGATTAAAATAGGCATTTTCACTGTAGCTAAATATTGCTTTGATTCTGATTTTCAAAAAGAAACAAAACACATTCCAGTCAAAATGTGTCTCAGAGGAACACAATTGCAGGCTTTCCACAGTACCATTTGCTCAATGGCTCTCTGCTCCCTACCCCGCTACCCTGCCAGAAGTGCCTAACACACTAAGTATCCCCTGGAGAGCCGGTAGGGTGCCATCTGCTGTATATCTGCTGCGTTGCAGCCTGAAATCTTCAATGCCAAATTTAGCTCATATAATTATATAACAGTATGTGAGTCGTATTAAACCGATACATTAACACCGGATTCATGAAGCAAATTGAAAGTCAGACATGCATAGCAAAACCACTTAGTGGTTATTTGATTAATTATTGAATATGGTTATAACACAAATAACCACAGCATTCAGGTACAATGAGAGTGGCATTTATTGTTAATATTGTGGGTTGCAGTTTTGTTTTTAATAAGCAATAAAATAATACACATAACTAGCAGATAACATATGCCCACTGACCAGGAAAGATTTTTCTGACTGATAGGCATATACTTCCTCATGGTGACTCCACTCCATTTTTATTTCAACATCAAATAAACATCAGAAAATACCTTGACAGCAAAGAAGTAGCCGAAATAATTCTGCAGCTTTTATAGTCAGAGAGATGCAGGGGAAAACAAAATATTCTTTGTGGGGAGTGGTGATATATGAACATAAGGCATTCTATTAAACTAATATACCATACCCTGCTGGGAGAGTAATTTAGTATACACTTTGGAAAAACCTTGATAATATCTAGTAGTTTTGAACATGCACTCTACCACTTCTGGAAGATACCAGATTTTCTTGAAGAAATTAAGCACCTTGCAACAAAGTCACATGCACCTAGTGAGAGCTGAAATTCAAATTGAGCAGCCTGTTCTAATATAGACTACCATATCCTGATCACTATGCTAGATTGACTTTGCAGTGTAAGTAAAAACCTTAAGTAATATAAATAATATTTTAAAGAAAAATAATACCTCAGTGTGGTGGGTACCCTTATATAAAATGAACTTTTGGTTATCATAGTTAATTAACCTAATAAAATCTATAGTCTCTTTCCAAAACTAAATGTTTTATTTTAAAAGATATTTTAAAAATTCTTTTGAGACATGTATTATTCATTTCATATAATTAAAATTCATAGACCAAGGCCTTGTAAAGAAATGAATTAATAATATGACAACTTGGAACCGCCTAGAAATGGTTACTATTTCTATTCTAGGCTTTGGTTTATAAATGAATACTTTGACTAGGTTATCTTATATATTGAAATTCATAAAGCCCAGGTAATATGCTATGGGATTGATTGATATATGACTGCTTATCTTTTCTTATCATGCTTACACCTCAGCACCATGTCTTAACTTGGCTTTTTTAAAGTAATATTTTCTCTTAGCTTCTAGACACTACACCCTTAGTGTTCTTCTCATCTTATTGGATTCTCTTTTTCCTGCATATCTGATCATTGAACATTGGATTATCCCACCTTGGTTTTAGATATAAGTTATCTCATTCATAGCTTCAAACAGAATCTATTTAATCATAAATAATCAACCCTGATCTTTCTGGGTTTGCAGAGACATTAATTCAAATTTCTACTTGACACACACACTTGCATACTAAGTAAGCACCTCAACCTTAACCTGGCCAAAACAGAACTCTAGTTTCCTCCAGGCTTCACGTAGTTTGCTCCTTTCCTAGTGTTCCCAGTCTCAGAAAATGGCAACAACATCTGCCCATTGCTTAAACTGCAACTCTCAGTTATCATTTTTTCTTTCTTTATTTTTCTGTCACCCAATTTCCAATTCACCAGCAAGTACTGTTGACATTACTTCCAAAACATGTCACACACCTTTTCCTTTGCCTCTCTTTTAACTGCTACTACCATGGTCACCATCATTTCTCACTTGGAAAACCATTTGTATACTGTAAACAGAAAATTTAATTGACATGTAGTAGTTCTTTTGCCAAAGAATATCAGGTCAAATGCACCGCCACAATTTTAAGTCCAGAAAAGCATGAGTGGTAAAAATACTTCTACATTTAGTTTCAGCTAGTATAGCCTTTATTAACAATTATTAATGCTGAATTATTCAATAAATACAAGGTTTTGTCATGTTCAAGAACATTTACTGGTATATTTCCAAGTGTTTAAGAATTCTCAAATATCATCCATCTAGCTAAGCACAGTAATAATCACACAAACAAAATCATTACAGTAGCTCATGTACATGGGTAAGGTACAAGTGTACATGTACACTCCACTGTGATAACTTGTTATATGCATTTTATTGTTTAACTAGAGGACTGGTGCATGAAATTCGTGCACTTTTGGGGGGGTGTCCCTCAGCCCAGCCTGCATCCTCTCCCACCGGGATCGGGCCTAAACGGGCAGTCGGACATCCCTCTCACAATCCAGGACTGCTGGCTCCCAACCGCTCTCCTGTCTGCCTGCCTGATTGCCCCTAACCACTTCTGACTGCCAGCCTGATCACCCGTGAACCACTCCACTGCCAGCCTGATCAATGCCTAACTGCTCCCTGCCAGCCCGATTGCCCCTAACTGCCCTACCCTGCCGGCCTGGTCACCCCCAACTGCCCTCCCCTGCAGGCCTGGGTCCCCCTCAACTGCCCTCCCCTGCAGGCCTGGTCCCCCTCAACTGCTCTCCCCTGCAGGCCTGGTGCCTCCCAACTGCCCTCCCCTGCTGGCCATCTTGTGGTGGCCATCTTGTGTCTACATGGGGGCGGCCATCTTTGACCACATGGGGGCGCCCACCTTGTGTGTTGGAGTGACGGTCAATTTACATATTACTCTTTTATTAGATAGGATTGTCCAAGTAACCCTATGAGATAGTTAGTAATATTGACTATGATGAAATAGACTCAAAAACCTTAATCAACTTGTGGCAGCTAGTAAGTGGTAGAAGTGAGAATCACATCTAAATCATGTTTCCAAACACCTGCAATTTCTGTCACTCTAATATACTTCCTCCCATGGGACTCCATGAGCAAAATGTGGCTGGGTTTAGGAAAGAATTTTCTCTAATTTCTCTCATCTCTCCCAGAGCACTGCTGAAAGTTAAGGTTGCTTACATAGCAAAAGAGTCATTGAATTATACTTCCTTCCCTTCATATCTATTCTCAAGATCAGTTCTATCTCCTCACAAAGAGCCAGGCTTTATGTAGGCAGAATATTCTTATTCAGAAACCTACTCATTCTCAGTAGATATAAGGCTACAAGTTTCTTCAGAGTGTATGCAATGGGATCCATTGCCATGTATGAAGATAGTGGTGCACTGTCAATTTTTTGAACTTATTCTAAAAATGGGATGGGGGGGAAGCTCTAACAACAATTTGCAAGTATTCACAACACCACCGTAACTTGGTCAGCATGATAAATGGTCAGAGATCATTTACAGTCTCCCAGGGGAAGAACAAAAATTCCACAGAATGATGATGCCATTAACAGTGATGCTATCAGTTATGTAATGATATGCCACATGCTGTTAAGTGTATAATTTGATGAGCTTTATTAAAAATGGAAACCTATGCAACAACACCAATCCAGATATACATATTTTTATGACATTAGAAATTAATTTAGAATATGCAGAACTAGTCTGAAAGGTGAAAAGTGCTGCAGAGTACTGAGTTCAGTCAAAAAGTGCCGTTAGTGCTAGCTGGTTTGGCTCAGTGGATAGAGCGTCGGCCTGTGGACTGAAGGGTCCCAAGTTTGATTCCAGGCAAGGGCACTGCCTGGGTTGTGGGCTTGAGCCCCAGTAGGGGGCATGCAGGAGGCAGCCGATCAATGATTCTCTCTCATCATTGATGTTTCTATCTCTCTCTCCCTCTCCCTTCTTCTCTGAAATCGATAAATATTTTTTTAAAGTGCCTTTAGTTGAAGTTTAAGATTATGTCTCACAAATACTCTCAACAGACAATTAAAATCATAAAATCTTAAAGGGTTGTCCCTCAGCTATTTCAAGTTAAAGAGGACTTATCTTGAAGATATTTGTGGGTATAGCTTTTGTCTGATAGAGTGAATTCCTGTATGGCTTTTGTCTGATAGAGTGAATTCCTGATAAGGTTCACAAGAGATCCTAAAATAATTTAAGTGAATTAGATTTACAGAAACATGCTGTACTTTAGACTTAAGTGGAAAAAGAAGGTACAAAGTTAAAAGAGGCCTTTGGATTATGTCTACAAGCACAAATAAGGATGAAAAACTATTCAGCTGTAATCATGTGCTAAGTTTACATGAAAATAAAGAATGACTAGGAGGGTAGAACTGAGAGTACAGAGGGAGGAATTACAAGCCATGGAGAATTATTCTCAGGCTTTAAGTCCTAATCAAGAAACTGCTAACCTATGCATTAATTCACAGTCTTCAAATGAAGGACTATACTTGAGTCATTGTACTTAAGCCTCATATACACCTGCACATGATTCAGGGGTCCTCAAACTTTTTAAACAGGGGGCCAGTTCACTGTCCCTCAGACCGTTGGAGGGCCGGACTATAGTTTTTTAAAAAAAAACTATGAACAAATTCCTATGCGCACTGTGGGCCCGGGACGAGTCGGCTGCTAAGCAGGACAGGCAGCAGCACCTGGCGGGCCGGATAAATGTCCTCGGTGGGCCGCATGTGGCCCGTGGGCCACAGTTTGAGGACCCCTGAGTCATGGTAAGATTCTGTACTTTCAGCTGATGCTGTAATGCAGAGGTGGGGATTATCTGGCCCATGGGCCATATAAGGCTGGAGAAATCATTTGGTCTGGCCCTGCCAAGGCATTAGGGGTGAGTTAATCAAATGTTTGACCAAATATAGCAGGCTAATTTTTAAGTTGATAATTTTGTATGGCCCACAAATGATTGTAGATATATATATCTCCAAATGGCCCTTGCAGAAAAAAGGTTCCCCACCCCTGGGAATGGAATGATTCTTTGGGTGGCCTTAGGAGAGGGTAAGTGTACTTTGCATTGTGAGAGATGCATCATTGGGGGCCACCGGGTAGAATGTGGAAGCCAGCTTCCAGATGTTCTACAATGTTCCCTACCTCCTGTTAGCCAGATCTCTATAAAGTGCCTCCCCTGCTGAATCAAGGTTGCTGTTGTCACCAATAAATAAATTTTACAAAAGTGATGTTATGTTACTTCTGAGACTAGGTTATAAAAAAAAGTGCAAACTAAAAAGAAACAAGATAACAGAAACTAGCTCTGTAGATATCCTCTACTTTATAGATAATAGAATCATGTTTAAAACATTAATAAAAACCCTGACCGCTTTGGCTCAGTGGATAGAGCATCGGCCTGTGGACTGAAGGGTCCCGGGTTCGATTCCAGTCAAGGGCATGTACCTTGGTTGCAGGCACATCCCCAGTGGGAGGTGTGCAGGAGGCAGCTGATTGATGTTTCTCTCTCATCGATGTTTCTAACTATCTATCATCTCCCTTTCCTCTCTGTAAGAAATCAATAAAATATAATTTTAAAAAAATAAAAATAAAACATTAACAAAAGAAGAAAAAAATTCTCATCTGCTATAGTCACTTTTTTTATCATGAACTAGAGGCCCAGTGCACAAAATTCATGCACAGGGGGGTATCCCTCAGCCCTGCCTGCACCCTTTCCAATCTGGGACCCCACAGGGTATGTCCGACTGCTGGTTTAGGCTCGATCCCTGGATGGGGCCTAAACCAGCAGTTGGAAATCCCTCTCACAATCTGGGACCGCTGGCTCCTAACTGCTTGCCTGCCTGCCTGCCTGATCACTCCTAACTGCCTCTGTTTGCCGGCCTGGTCGTCACCTAACTGCCCCCCTGCCGGCCTGGTCACCCCCTAATTGGACCCCTGCTGGCCTGGTCGCCCCCTAACTTGCCCTCTGCTAGCTTAGTCACCCCCAACTGCCTCCTTTCCAGCCTTGTTGCTCCCTAATTGCTCCCCTGTCAGACTAATAGCCCCTAACAGTCTCTGCCTTAGCCCCCGCCACGTGGCTTTGTCCAGAAGGAAGTTGGACGTTCGGAAGATGTCCAGTTGACCCTGTCTAATTAGTGTATTACCCTTTTATTAGTATAGCTAGTAAAGAATAAAATAACAGTAGAATTTCTATGGGACCAAAGTCAGTTCGTTTTTGTTATTGTTTGTTTTTAAATAAAGGAGTTGATGTTTGGGGTTGTTGGGAATACTTATATGCATTTTAATAATAGCAACTGATCTTCGAAGAAGGGGGGAGGGCAAAATTAGGAGTATGAGATTCCATTTAGATTATTCACATTTGACTCACCTTAAAATTAAAATCTCAGATGTCACCTGAGCTCCATTAGGAAAAATTTGAAATAAGAGCATTTTCTAGTGGGATATATTAAACTCAGTAATCACTTTTTTATCTTAAAAATCAAATAACTGAATTCTTCTACAATTAAAAAATAATCTGTATACAAAAGTCAGACTACTAGGGGTAATAAAAAATAAGTTCATCGCTCATGGTCACAGACAGCAATGTGGTAAAGACCCGGTGAGGGGTGGGCGGCAGGGCTGAGAGGAGGAAATGAGGACATCTGAAATAGTGTCAACAATAAAAATAAATTTAAAAATAAGTCCACAAAATAGGAATAAACATTATTGTTCTATATTAAAATGTATTGTTAATTTAAAATGATAGTTGGTATTAAACTCAAATATAGTAAAGAAATATGAATTGCCATTTGAAAATTCCTGGTTTAAAAAAATTTCAATAAACCATTTTCTTTAAAGACATCTATTATGAATATCTTATTACTACAACACTTGACTATACTAACCACAATATTTCTTTTCTTGTTGGCCATAAAGAATTTAAGACTCCCTGCTCTCTGAACAGGCTTAATAAATAGATGTAATTATTGCTCATTGTACATCAGCTTTAAAAATCAATTCCCTTCAGTTTCTTCAAACACTTTTTCATGAAGAAAAACAGACAAGTATAAAATGGATAAAAGTATAAAAACAACCTCAATGTATTCTGAACATTGACTTTATGGTGAATATCACTAAATAGCTTTAAATTATAAAATTAAGTACCCTAAGAAAGCCTTCTGACTCTTCCAGATGCCAACTCTTCTACTACTCTTTACTTGTATAAATTTTCTAAATTAAAATATGTGACCAAAGAGAGAGGTAAGAAGATGAATAGTTGAATGTTACTGACTTTCAGATTAATATCTTTTAATACAACTGCCATGATTCAGTTTGCCTTGTTCAAAGAGGTTCAGACTATATGTTAAGCCAAATGTCAGAGAGATTCCACAAGTGCAGCAAATGCTTATGTTGTCAATACAGAAACAATATTCATTCAGAGAGCAGTGTGTCGGTAAATATTTTACAAAATGCTCACCAAAAATTAAAAGCCCTAATTTACAGTGTTTGCCGACTTCTGTGGCATATTGCTCCTACATGGCTGATTTCAAGCTACCAAAATGACCTAAATGAATCTATAATTGGGAAATATGTACCATATATATATAGGATTTCTACAAATAGATCCAATAGATATAAATAAGCTCACAAGTATAGTTAACAGTACAGTATAGTACAATAACTAGAAAATGAGTTTTGAGTTTTGACTATGCTGTTAAAAATATAATTTCTTTTGTTATACATGTAATTTAATTTTTTATGCCTGTGCTTAACTGCCAGCTCATAAACTTCCTGAAATGCGAACAGTGATCCCGTATCAGCACAGCATTCCTACACACCACTGCATATATTCTAAGACCACCCAGCTACATAGTCACTGGTATGAGACGTAGAGATTTCCAGTTTTTGCTTTAACGGCTGAAAAGAACACATGACTGAATGTCCTCAATAATCTGTCGAATCATTTCCATTAAATATCCTTCTCTCTTCCTAATTGCATTCTGGCCTCTAGTGGTAGCTTCTAGCTTTCTTATTATTATCAGTGTTAGAAAAGCAATTATCAGTGATCATCATTGTAAAGTTAACCACAATATGATTCATTTCTCTTTTCACACTATTTATTAGTATCTCCTATCAATAGAGAGAAACAAGTGATTGATCATGGGATATAACAAAAATCCACTGCATTTGAAGTCAGAAATCTCAGACTGTAGTCTTGAATTTGAATGTATATATTTTTAAAAACCCCTGAAAGAAAATAACTGGGGTAATTATAAAAATAAAACCATAACACACTTGAATCTAAAGAATAGCTAACTCCTGAACAGAAAGGTAAAAGAATGCATTATGCATTTTCCATTATGCAGCTTATCATCTAAATGAGCACAGGATGTAGGAGGGCAACTATATTCAACAGGAAAAAATCAAAGATTCAGATTACATCTTATTAGACTGATTTTTATTGCAACTAAATGACTAAATTTTTATTGTTATACTAGAGGCCTGGTGCACGAATTCGTGCATGGGTGGGGGTCCAGCTGGTCCACCTTGGTGGGGGCCAATCTGGCCAGGCTGACAGGAGAGAGGGGCCACAGGTGGTTGGCCGCTGGCCCTGCCCCGATCGTGGTAGGGGGCCAATCAGATGCCGGGTCGGCTGGGAGAGGGGCCACAGGAGATTGGTCAGCTGGTGCTGCCCCCGATCCAGCTGGGGCGGCCGGGGGGAGGGCTGCCCCCTGATTGGACTGGTTGGTGGGCCTCAGTGCATATCATAGAGACTGGTCATTCTGGTGTTCTGGTCGCTTGGCTTTTGTATATATAGATAAATAAGGCCTCAGTATGTTTAAAGTGAAATACATTTAATGTGTCTCATTAGCTTTATCATAGCATATAAGCATAGCAGCTGATGCCTATTTCTCTTTACTTGGTATCAATTATTTTTTTAAAATTCCTTCACAGAATATTAAAATTTTAGGGCTGATGATTATGTCTGGATCAGAGCTTCCAACACTTGATCCCTGCCCTGTGTCATGCAGTTAATTCGTGACAGAAGTGGGGACTAACCACATAGGTCTGTCTGTGTATTAGCACCGAAAGACTTTACTCTTAGAGTAAACCATTACCTCTTGAAGAACTCTCTTCATCTTTAATAATAGTGTCTTGACGGCTGTGCAGTCCTGTAGCATCAGTCTGAAGGGCAGAGAATCTATGCCTCCATTTTCTTCCACACCTTGCAGGGGCCAATCTGCAGATGGACTGCTGGGCATTCGGCTAATATGTGAACACCTGGCTTCCTGATCAATGTCTTTTGTTAACTTCAGTGAAAGATTCCTAATAAGAAAAATAATAAACGACAATTACAATGTAGCATATTCACAGCAGTATTTTCCAAGTTGTCCATCAATGTAAGCAGTGAGCCAGAAAATTTTTCCTTGTGACCCTCACATGTCCTCCTATTAGTCTTTGAGAATTCTGAGACTTTTTGTTAAAATTATGAAATGAGCCAATTGAATATTTAGTGGAGTCAGACTGAATAAAGGAAATCTCTTTTTCAATTAAGTTAGGGAAGCCAGAAGGAGGCACTCTCACATACTACCACTCCATGTCAAATGCACACCTCAACAGGAAGAAGCCTCAATTACAGACCCCTACAGGAAGAAAGGTGCATTGCATTCCCATCAAGAAGTGTCTGAACTACTGCAGCAGCAGGAAGGAAGATTTCTCCTGGCCCAGCCACAAGCCTGGGGGGTGGAAAACCTTGCAACTCAGCCAGCTGGAAACCATTACCTCCCTGAACTCTCACTTTTTTTCCAGTGGACTTTCATGGAAAGCACCCCCTCCCAGCTTCCTTCTTTTTCTTTATAAAGTGATGTCTCTCTCCTATTCGGCTGGATTGCCTATAGTTTTTGCGAGAGAATGCTTGTCCCAAATTGCAATTCTCTGTTTTCCTGAATAAGCCCATTTTTTTTGCTGGTAAAATAACTGGCTGCTCTATTTTTAGGGTCAACAATGGAAAGATTTAATGACAACCACCATTATAAGAAGTGATTTTACCCCTAGGTTAGAATTTCATTCTAACAGTGTGTTTATACTTGTTAAACTCTTTTAAAAATATGGAAAGTCAACAGAAATCACTGAAAGAGAAATTTCTTACAAAGGTGTTCTGAAAATATGTTAAAAATTAATTGGAAAGTTAATTCAATACCTTTTGTATACATTACTTATCAAATTATATGACAAGTTTACTTAGTTACCTAAATTGAGAAAAAAAATAGCAGTAAAACTTGCCTTGGAACTTGCCACCAAGGTCAGGCAAGGATGCAAATAAGAAACTATATCCTCAGCTAATTTTGTTCAAATTTCATTATTTGTAAATAGTGTAATTTAGTTTACAAAGTATTGAATAGTTAGTAAAGAAAACACACTTTTGGATCACACTCAAATGTTTACTTGTTTTCATAGGTACATTCATTGGTTATAATAATATTACTATCACCATTATCTACATATATAAAAGCCTAAGTGACCTTTACAACCAAACCACCAGTCGCTATGACATGCACTGACCACCAGGGAGCAGACGCTCAATGCAAGAGCTGCCCCCTGGTGGTCAGTGTGCTCCCACAGCCAACTTCCCGTGACTGGCTAAACTCCCGTGGTCCCTCCCCCACCCCCGGCGGGCCAACCTCCCGCTGTCCCTCCCTGGGCCAGCTGGCCAACCTACTAAGGTCCCTCCCCTGGCCGATCATCGACCAGGCCTAGGGACCCCACCCATGCACAAATTCATGCACTGGGCCTCTTGTCCTATATAATAAAAGGCTAATATGCAAACTGTCCTACGGGTGAGAGTTCGACTGACTGGGAGTTAGACATGTGCTGTCCACCAGGGGGTGGCGCAGAACATGGCGGGTGTTGGCAACGCTGCACTGGCAGCCAGTGGCAGTGGAGATGCCGCCAGTCCCAATGGGCCCCGACGAAAGCGGGGCTGCAGTGGGATGGTGGAGCAGGTGAGCAGGCAGCGCCAGGCCAAAGCAGGTGTGGAGGGAGGCCCCGGCCGGCAGCGAATTTCGTGCACTGGGCCTCCATTATATGTATAATGAAATAATTTTTTTTAAGTCATAGCTAACATTTTTTGATAGCTGACTGTGGGCCAAGTACTGTGCTATCTATTTCATGTGTGTTAATTCAATCAAGCCCAAGAAGTCACATTATGTGTAATAGTATTTTAGTTACAATAGAATTATCAAAAATTTATGAAGTTTACATCATGAACTAGTCTAGTATCTGAAACATATTAGGTTGACTCAGTAAATGACTGTATATTGAAGATGAATAAACAAATACAACAATGAGTGACTGAAGAAAACACAATTCTTTGTAATAATCTATATACACAACTCTCACTTGTACATATAATTTTTTTTCTGTAAGGTGAACTGCTATGTATTATAGAGCTGCCTCCCATAGTTCAAAACTTCCCACCATCTTACAAAAAAATAGCTAACATTTTATTATTTCTTTTAGTTGGATTGATGTTTCTTTGAAACTGTCCAATCGTGTATCTAACTATCAGTGAAGACTGACAAAGCTTTCAGAAACTGTACTAGCTGAATAGTTTAAGAAATTTACTGAGGTTCTGAGAATTAGAATTTAGCATTTACAAATCCAAAGGTCTCTGCCAATGTCAGTTAAGAATGGGCTACATATAGCAATGTATTCAGGTGGTAAAATGTGCCATTTGATTTGCACTTAAAAATTTTAGATCTATTCTTAATTCCAACATGACAGAATGATGGCATGTTTTGAAAATGATGGACGCCATCTACATTGTGTCCTTGTGTCCAGCACGGCAACAGTCGTTGAAGTTTCAGGGATTAATAGGAACCTCTGAACTCCAGAGGTTCACCAGAATTATTAATTTCTTATCAGTTGATACCAAAAAAAATATAACAAATAATATTCTTTCAGATGATTTTTTTTTAATCTTGAAACATTTTATTTCTACATGAAAAAGAGTTGGCAACAAGATCATAGTAATCCAACCCATTCTTATTTAGGCTGAGGCAGTAAACTGGGCTGTTAAACAGGGCTGCTACTGAGCTACATTGGCCAGCAGGGCCATCCTGTTCTGTGTATGGTCAGTGTTTTTCTGATTGATTAATGCCTGGGGTTTACAGTTGTTAAATATTTTGAACATTGATGTTTTTAAAAATAGATTTTTATTGGGCCAAATTACCCAAGTGTCTCTGAGTAAATTCTCATAAAAATAAAATCCAGCCCTTTAGTTGACAAGAAAAGGAGAAACCTAACTCATGTGGAGCCATGGTTTCCTCTAGCAGAGACATCCTTTATAAGCCCAGAGGGTACAGCTAGGTTCAGGTGCTTTCTTGCTTCTGCTTAGCAAAATCACCAGATAATACACTTATGCACTTTGGGATATATAGCTCTCTCTGCCAATTCTCTGAATTGTTACAGTTTCAGGAAACTGAATAAATGTTCATTATATTGAAAAAGAGAGTCCCTTATCTTGGCAAAAAAAAAAAAAAAAGTAAGATACTGAGGCCTGAAACAGTGGTTCATTACTCGTCATAACTACTGCAAATAAAAACAATGTAATTGCCACTGAACTCATTTATATATAGTTCACCCTCTCTGTTTTAACTCCATGAATCTGCAGTAGAATTGTTCAGTGATATTTACACTTGCTTCCTTGCTTATGATGCTGACCAAGTCTTTAAAATTCTGTAACATTTAGATAACGTCAGATTGAGACTTATGGGTCTTTCTCAGTCCACAAGTACAAAAAAGGCAAAGGTTTTGAGTAAGATTAAAAGCAAAACTCATAAACATTACATTAAATGTATTCTTGAAAGTTTCAACTTGGAGAAACTTGAGAATTTGAGCCATTACTTAAAACATATAACTTACACTCCTATGGTGAGTTGGCTCTGTACTTTCATCATTACCCTTTTTGTGAAGAGAATTTTCTAACAAGCTATTTAAAAAGGTTCTGCTGCAATTCTATTTTTCACACAAATGAATAATTGTGTATTGAAGTTGAATAAACAGTCAAGTTTACATAGAGTGATTAATAGGAAATGATATAAAAGAGTATTTTCATATTTTTCCTCACTTGGTTCTTGCTATCACTATCATTTTAATAGTGAGAAATTTTTCCCATTCACATGTTCTCTTCAAATCACTTGAGAACTTCCCAATACAATGGCCAAAATACAAGATCATGCTAGTTGCAAAGGATTGATGCTCTTACCTATCACAGGAACTACTTGTCTAGTGCACTGACACCTTTCACTACAGTAAATATCTATGGCCAAAAGGGATCTCAAAGATTTACACCTTTTAATGTGGCTATGATTTCTGAACAAGATTTCCAAGGGGTGGAAAATAAAGGTAATCTCGTTTTGCCCAGCATAAGAAATGAGCATTTGCATACACCTGCCTTCAAACATTTCATTAAGCAGATTTTTTAAAAGGGCCAGGTTAGTTATGGTAAATTAAGTCTCAGCTTGAATAATTCTAAGACAAGCGCAAGGTATAAATCGGTATTAATAAACTGGCATCCCATAACTTAATAAAAACTGTTTATTAAAGGAACTACAAAAAGACTATTAGTGAATAAGCTATCTATTTTCCTCATATTTTCTATGAAAAAATATGTTGTTTATCTGAAAGTATCATTTTAGGGGAAAAAACCTTGTACCTTAAATTGTTTTAAAGTTGTATATTTAGCTATATTTCTAGAAGGGATGGAACCAGCACCCATCCCTCCACAGTAGTACAGTGGCTGTAAAGAACTTGTTAACATTCTACATTTAGGTATGAATTTACATGTAAGAGAATTTCACACTGCCTAAGTGATGGGTAGAGGACATGGAAGATATGGGGGAAGGCAAAATAAAATCCAAATATCTTAGCATAGCCACAAAGATCCTCCATATTCTAGCAACTGCCTGCCTCACCATATCACATTTTATAACAACTGTCTCCTTGCGTTTTGAGTCCTAATTTCACTGGCCTTCATTCGGGCCCTGAAATGTGCCAAGCTCCACCCTGCCTCAGGAACTTTGCTTCTGCCGTTCTAGCTACATGAACAAGTGTTGCTTACCCATCTTCAGAGCTCACCTTAAAATATATTTCTTCTTCAGGGAAAACTCCTTTGCATTCCTATCTTTCAAACATACACAGGTTCCTCTTCTCTATGCTAAGTCTTTCTTTGTAGCACTTATCACAGATGCAGCTAGAAAAATTAATTAGAGGAGACCTGTGGGAATAAATTGGACTGAGCTTACCTGCACTCCATCTCCTGTTGCAAACACAGAGAGACACCGGATTACTTATAACCACATTTATTTCTAAACATATTACAGTGCAGGAGGGGAAGACAGAAACATTTCCAGGTGCCAAAAGCACAAAATTAAAACAGCAATAATTATATGAGTTGCTACTATGCTGGCTTCAGGATGTTAAACTTGGTCACAGTCTGTAGTTTTTATGCTTATGCAGATACAGGGAGTATCTGCCAGTGACACAGAAGTCACATAGTGCTGGGAGACATGAGCTTTCCTAACTTTAAAAAAAGCTTCAAAAAATCAATCTGATCAATTTGTAAATTAGCTGCCTGCTAGAACAACACTCTTTTTTTGTTTGTTTCTTTAAAGAAAGGCAATATCAAATGCAGATTCTCAAAAATGAGACATTTTCAATGTCTGACAAATATTTAAGGCAAAAGAAGAAACAAACAAACAAAAAAAACTCATAAACACTATGAGATGACCCATATATTAGAACTGGCAGGAAACATTTTTAAGCAGCTATTATAAATTTAGTTGGTCTTAAAAAAAGGAGGGCATAATAAATAAACAGATGGTTAGTGTCATCAGAGAAATGAATACTATGAAAACTCTAGAATCAATTTATATAAATCTGAAACAACAAAAAAAATATTATGGCATACAATGTTAGCTGCTTGTTCACTATTCATTCATAACTCTTTCCTGATTCTTGAAAAGAGAAACAAGACCAAAAACTATATTTATATTTTTTTAAATAACTTTATTTCCAATGCTATTTGTTGTCTGTCCTTTTCCTGTCAATAATAGGATAATAAATCACAAAAATACCAATGTCTTATTTCAGAGCCATATGATGTGGGAAAGTTGAATAATGTTTTAAAACCTAACTCCACCATAAAACCATCCTATTTCATTATTACATAACTAGAGGCCCGGTGCACAAAAATCTGTGCACTGCGGGGGGTTGTCCCTCAGCCCAGCCTGCACCCTCTCCAATCTGGGGATGTCCAACTGCTGGTTTAGGCCTGATCCTGGCAGTTGGACATCCCTCTCACAATCTGGGATTGCTGGCTTCTAACTACTCACCTGCCTGCTTTTGCCTGCCAGCCTGATTGCCCCCAACTGCCCTCCCCTGCAGGCCTGATAGCCCCCAGCTGCCCTCTCCTGCAGGCTCGATTACCTCCATCTGCCCTCACCTGCTGGCCTGGTCTGCCCAAACTGCTCTCCCCTGCTGGCCTGATCTCACCCCCAAGTGCCCTCCCCTGCAGGCCTGGTCACCCCCAACTGTCCTCCCCTGCTGGCCTGTTCACCCCCTAACTGCCCTCCTCTGCCGGCCTGATCACCCACAACTGCCCTACCCTGCCGGCCATCTTGTGGTGGCCATCTTGTGGTGACCATCTTGTGACAAGGGGCAGCCATCTTGTGATGACATGAGGGTGTCACGAGAGGGCGTGAGGGTCACCTAGGCTTTTATTAGTATAGATGCTGGGGAGCACAAGAGACTTGGTTGGAAAGTTTGTAAGGAGGACATTCTGATAACAACGAAGTGTGTGGAAGGCCGCCTTCCCTGTTTATCGGGATTCTGACTTAGGGGAGACTTAGGGGAGTGTTGAAGGTGGTGCCCCTAATTATTCCTTGACTTTTCCAAACAAGTCTGTGCATATGCAGACCCCTGGTGTTTACTGGAATCCTTATGCTTAATCCCAAAATGCCCTTGCCTAGAGGACAATGTAGACGCATGTGTCCTCCCAAGATTACTCACCCTACTGATTGCATCTAAAGATAAAAAGTCCAATAAAAGCCTACTGAGGCAGGCAATCGAGGCTGCCTGGTCACTTCAGCCAGGCCATCCCTTAGCCTCTCCCCCATAGTGAAACTGTGGTGGAGTAATCTGTTCATCTGCTGTTCAGGGGCTGCTGATCAGCCCCAGCAACATAAGGTATTTATTTATTTATTTATTTATTTATTTATTTATTTATTTAAAATATACTTTTATTGATTTCAGAGGGGAAGGGAGAGGGAAAGAGAGAGATAGAAACATCAATGATGAGAGAGAATCATCGATCAGCTGCCTCCCTCCCGCATGCCCCCACTGGGGATTGAGCCCACAACCTGTCATGTGACCCCAACCAGAATCAAACCCGGGACCCTTCAGTCCACAGGCCGATGCTCTATCCACTGAGCCAAATCAGCTAGGGCTATCACATAATATATTTAGAACCGGATTTTAATTGTTTTAAGAACTTGTATGTAAAATTCTCCTTTTATGACCACTTAAGGATTGCATATAATTTTTATATAATTTTTAAAAATTATAAAATGTTATTGTATATTTGCTTCCTATAATTTGCATTATATCACAACTTCTTAAATAAGAAAACAAAACTATAGAATGTCTTCAGTTATCCTCTAAGTAACATTTATAAAATACAATGTTTTAAAAATATAAGCAGCAAGAGTCAATTACAAAAACATTCTGATATAATATATAACATTGGTGATATCCTTAACACTATACAACCTACAGACAACTGCACAGTTTTAAATGATAGCTGTGTGCCCTTCACCTTTTAAAATATTCGGGAGCTGGCAATCTAAGTGTGATAAGTGTTAGCTATGAGTGTATAATTTAGGAAGTAGTGTTTCCAAACAGAAAATCAATACTTGCTCTGTAACTTGGCATAAAGGCAATACCTAAAATTATTGGCATAATACATTGTGGCAAAGAAACTGTAAAAATTCCAATACTTTTCAAAAATGAAAGAGTTGGAGATTATGACTCTGAGTAAATATTTAGAGCCACGCAACTGTATCAACTTGGGAAAGGTTAATACAACCTATGTCAATCTTACCAATCAAATTTCCCAGATTCCATTCTTGAGACGATGGTTTATATTAGATTTTAACTAGGAAAATAAGATTTTCTTACAGATAACACAAAACTAAGGATTTCCAAATATCCTGAAAGACAAACTCTTTCTCATGCATACAAAAATCATTTGGCTTACTTTTTAATATATGAATTTCAGCCCACTGTGTCAAATCTTGTCTTGTTATCCTTTGCAAGACAAAGAAAACATGTAGTACAATAGCACAATAGATTAAACATGTTTTGTGCTCACTGGTCATAATTTCCCCCAGAATATATGTGAGTTTTGATATAGTGTGGCTAATTTATACTTATCCTTAAAGCCTGGATTAATGTACCCCCTCTCAGGAAGTTCTCTGCAATCCTTCCTACTAATTCAGGCTACCCTAATTGTTTCTTCTCTTTAATACAGTAACACCAAAGTAGGTGAAGACCTCTTTTGGTGACCTTTGTATTTCCAAATGCCCAGCACCCAGCAGTCCCTCAATAAGTATTCTTTGAATTAATAGGTATTCATGGAAAAATGAATTAATATATGATGATTTCACATACACTATGTTTATATATTAATTCATATAGCTAAGAATTTTACCTTAAAAATCCTAAATAATATGTTTACATATCACAATTTTTCATGGAGCACTTTTAAGACTTATCTTTGGAGCTTTACCAAGGCATAACTATTCAAGGTAGTAAAAATATTATATATCAGTGCATTAGGGGTAGAAAAAAATAAACATCAGGTACAATAACAGTAACAGAAATAATAATAGTAAAGGAAACTAAGATTGAGTATGAATATAGATATCAAGTAGTTGCATGAGGGAAAAGTGTAGTAGGGATTTTCATGGCTTCTAGGTTTAAATATAGCTCCTCTTCTTGTTCTTAGGGAGACCTATTTTAGAATATGAAGTTGTAGTGGAGGCACAGTTGTCTGAGTGAACAAAACCCTATATTTAGTAATATAGGAAACAATGTATATTTTCTCACTCTATTTGCTAAATAAAAAGTGCATAATTAAGTTGTAGCCAATACGCTGTCCAAACCCCTAATTCTAGAAAGTAAGAGTCTGCTGGAATCATGTGTACTGGATGAGTTGAGGGAAGGTAGGGGAGGGTGGGGTAAGGGGGAGAGATCAACCAAAGGACTTGTATGCATGCATATAAGCATAACCAATGGACACAGACACCAGGGGGGTAAGGGCCTGAGCAGGGGGGGGGGTGGAGGAACAAATGGGGGGATAAGGACACATATGTAATACCTTAATCAATGAAGAAAAGAAAAAACTTTATGCCTGAAGTCAGATTCAGAAAAATTTTCTAGCACCTAGAGATTAATGAATTGTAATTCTTAAGTATTATTTTCTTAAATTACCAGTCAGTTATATCCTAAATTATATCACCTTTTAACATATTTTAATAGTCTATTATGATATCAGTAATATGCTAACTATAATGCAGTTAGTCAAACCTGCAGATATCTTTCAGTTTGGATCACAAGGCCACAGTCCAGACTGTGGATGGCTGGTTTGAATTGCAGATACAGGGTCTGGAAAGTAAAACAGCTCACCTGGCTAAGCCAATCCTATGATAGATTGCTCCTATGTGATATAAATGCAGGTGTGGCACTGGGGCCTAAAAATATAATTGCTTTTTACTTGTAAAAAAATAACAATGATCAAATATGCTTAAAATATTTAATCTCTAGCAGCTCCTGGTGTAGTATCCTATATAATAAAGAGGTAATATGTTAATTGACCATTACTCCAACACACAAGATGGCTGCCCCCATGTGGACACAAGAAGGCCGCCACAAGATGGCCAGCAGGGGAGGGCAGTTGTGAGCAATCAGGCTGGCAGGGGAGGGTTGTTGGGAGGGACCAAGCCTGAAAGGGAGGGCAGTTGAGGGGGACCAGGCCTGCAGGGGAGGACAGTTGAGGGAGACCCAGGCCTGCAGGGGAGGGCAGTTGAGGGGAACAGCCCTGCAGGGGAGGGCAGTTAGGGGTGACTAGGCCGGCAGGGGAGGGTAGTTAGGGGCAATTGGGCTAGCAGGGGAATAGTTAGGCATCGATCTGGCTGGCAGGGGAGTGGTTAGGAGGTGATCAGGCTGGCAGGCAGAAGAAGTTAGGGGCAATCAGGCAGGCAGGCAGGCAAGCGGTTGAGAGCCAGCAGTCCTGGATTGTGAGAGGGATGTTCGACTTTCCGTTTAGTCCTGATCCCACCAGGATGGGGCCTAAACGGGAAGTCAGACATCTCTTGAGGGGTCCCAGATTGGAGAGGGTGCAGGCTGGGCTGAGAGACACACACCCACCCTGTGCACAAATTTTGTGCACCTGGCCTCTAGTTAGCATAATAAAAACTGAACAATCCTGGTAACTTTGTTTAACCCTGTATTTCCTAAACTTATTTGAATATTCATTTATTCTTTCTTTCAATAAATATTTCTTGAGCACTAATGATACCTATGAATATCCTAAGAAATTAGATTTGTGAAATATTATAGTAAACTAGAGGCCCGGTGCACAAAATTTGTGCATGGAGAGGGGTTCCTCAGCCCAGCCTGCTCCCTCTCCAATCTGGAACCCCTCAGGGGATGTCCGACTGCCAGTTTAGGCCCAATCTCTGTCTGCCTGCCTGATCGACCCTAGCCCCTTTGCCTGCTGGCCTGATCACCAATACCTTACCCCCTGCCTGCCTGATTGCCCTAACCTCTCTGTCTGCCTGCTTGATCACCCCTTACTGCCTCTTTATATATCCTATCTAATAAAAAGTAATATGCAAATTGACCGTCACTCCAAGACACAAGATGGCCGCCCCCATGTGGACACAAGATGGCCTGCAGGGGAGGGCAGTTGTGGGCAGTTAGGGGTGACCAGGCCAGCAGAGGAGGGCAGTTGGGGGTGACCAGGCTGGCAGAGGGGGGCACTTGGGGGAGACTAGGACAGCAAGGGAGGGCAGTTGGGGGGAACCCAGGCCTGGAGGGGAGGGCAGTTGCAGGGGGCCAGGCCTGGAGGGGAGGGCAGTTGGAGGGAACCAGGCCTGAAGGGGAGGGCAGTTGTGGGCGATTAGGCCAGCAGGGAGGGCAGTTAGGGGTGACCAGGCCAGCAGAGGAGGGCAGTTGGGGGAGACCAGGCCAGCAGGGGAGGGCAGTTGGGGGAGACCAGGCCAGCAGGGGAGGGCAGTTGGGGGGGACCAGGACAGCAGGGGAGGGCAGTTGGGGGGGACCCAGGCCTGTAGGGAAGGGCAGTTGGGAGTGACCAGGTCTGCAGGGAGGACAGTTAGGGGTGACTAGGCTGGCAGGGGAGGGCAGTTAGGGGCAATCGGGTGGCTGGGGAGCAGTTAGGTGTTGATCAGGCTGGCAGGGGAGTGGTTAGGGCAGCCGTGGGCAAACTACGGCCTGCAGGCCTGATCCGGCCGGTTCATCTGTTCTATCCGGCCCGCGGAGCCGAAAGAGCGGAGGGTTCTCTTGCTCTCCCCTCCGCTCCTTTACTTTGAATTTATATTAGTTCACACAAACACTACATCCATGCTTTTGTTCCGGCCCTCTGGTCCAGTTTAAGAACCCATTGTGGCCCTCGAGTCAAAAAGTTTGCTCACCCCTGGGTTAGGGGGAGATCAGGCTGGCAGACAGAAGCAGTTAGGGGCAATCAGGCAGGCACAGAGGCGAGCAGTTGGGAGCCAGCAGTCCTGGATTGTGAGAGGGATGTTCAACCGCCCATTTAGGCCCAATCCTAGTGGGATTTGGCCTAAACGTGCGGTCGGACACTCTCAACTGGTCCCAGATTGGAAAGGGTGCAGGCTCGGCTGAGAGACACCCCCTCCCCCCACCCCGTGTACGAATTTCATGCACCCGGGCCTCTAGTATATAGATAATTTCCTAGGAAAATGGTTGAATAGTTCATTACAAAATTACCTCAGAAGGTGTTGAATTTAAAACATCTATGCTAATGTTATAATAATAAACACTATGATATGCAAAGCACACTGTCATGGTGTAGAACCATCAAATGGTACTAATTCTATAAATGTTGCTACTTGTTAAACAATAATAAGCTTAACTAGTAATGGACAAGGAAGACAAGCTTATCTACCTTTTTTTTTAAACTCTGAAAATAAAAAAGAACCGCTGGACTTTGTATAAACAACAGGCTAGACCATTTGTGTAAATGAAAAGCACAGAATATGGTTCATACATAATTATACATCATAGAACTGTCACAGTATAAATATCTGTTGCAAGTCCTTGAGGCTAGGAAGAGTATCTGTGGCTAGACCTTGAAAGGGGTGACATAAAGACAGAGTGCCATAGCTGAGCTGATTTAAATGACTCAGTTTGAAGTAGCTGAATTACCTTTCCATTATTCATCAGGGTGCACCAACATAGATAAATACTGCAATCACATATATAAACATGATATGTGGCTATAAATCACAAGGTTAGATAAGTTAGGAGCTGCAAAATGCTTTAGGTTTCTGTTGACTAATCTTTTTCTAACTCCATTCTTGATGACACAGACACTTAGATTGTTGGACTCTATCTTTGGTTCCAATATATCCTCTTTTAATGTTATCTCCATTTCTTTCTTTCTATGCTGAAGTGTATTTGACATTTAAAACCAGATAACAGTGCTTGCTGGTGGCATAGGATAGTTTCTCTTTTACAAAAGCAGCAGAAACACAGATTGGTATCAATGTTCAATTGTCTTTGAAACAGAGATGAGGGTGAAAAAAAATACCCTACCCTTTTCTTTACACAACCAAAGAAGAGCTGATAAAAAAAAAAAAAAAAACAAAAAAAAACCTCCACTTTGTTATTTCCTCTCCAGAGACAACTATCCATTTAGGAAGGATAACAGGGGAAAAAATTCCTCAGAAAGAAATCAAGTCCCATTCGTAAAACAAATGTCCCAAAATAACAGTATTAGGTTGTTTTATATCTATTTTTGATGACTGAAAATAATAAAATGTTTTTTTTTTAATTATCAATCTTAATTATATCCTAAATTGTCACCTTTGAAGATATTTTCATAGTCAATTATGATATTAACAACTTACAGATGAGGAATCTAAGGCACAGAAACTGAACAGGATGCAAATAGCTAAACTGGGCTTTAAATCTAAAGAATCCTGCTCCAGAGTAGTCTGTGTCCTAACCTCTCTGCTTCCTCCAGAGAGGACTGACTGCTTGGCAAATGTTCAATGAGCTCAACTAAGACAGACTCTACAAGTCATAAACACTGACTGGAAAATATAAGCAAATATTACCTTAGAGTAATTTCTATGATCTTTTTATTTCTTTTTCTACCTCAAACATTTTTTGTATATTATTCTTCAATAGTTTCATAGAAGGTAGGGAAATATAATAATTTATATTGGGAACTATAACAAAAAAACCCCAATTTGCTTTATTAAAAAAAAGTCTCCTACAATCATTGAAGTTAACAATTTTGGAATATTTAAAGGCAAGTGTCTATGACCCAGGGAGGTATTGCTGGAGCACTGTTGTAAATAAACTATTCCTGGCCTTAGAGACGACTTTAAGCTGGTCATAATAGTGCTCGAATGGATTCTTATATTTTTAGTCCTATGTAAATCTGTTTTTTCCTGCACAAGAAGAAATCCTCCTGCTTTCTTTCCTAAAAAAGCCTTCACATTCCTTTGAGAAAGTCCCTCCTTCTCTTCATGATTGCATGCAATCCTCTGGGGACTCCTAAACAAGTTCCCCCATCTCTTCCGTGCTGTCAAATGTCTTGAGCTTAACCTACAGACTTTGGTTCCCCAAAATATGAATCTTGAGGAACCCAGCACAGGGACAGAGAACCATAGTTGCTGACTTATTATAATGGAGCCTGGAAGAGCTTGTTCATTCATTCATGCAATGCAGGGCCAAATTCATGGCCTTGCATCCTTTGCAGTCACATCGGATTTGCTCTTAGAAGGGCCTCGCAATTTGTTTAATATCCTGTGAAAATCATCTTAAAATTATCAATAACTTTTAACAAGGAACCTTGCATTTTTATTTTTCACTGGGCCCTAAAAATTATGGAGCTTGCCCTGCTATCTCAGTTCTCTGATATTACCATATCCCTGCTCTTTTTGAGGTCTATTTGCTCTTTAAAAAAAAAAAAAAATTTTCTGTGACCTGTATATCCTTACAATAAATACCTTTAAAAAAAAAATGAAGTGAGCGCAAGTAAGTTTCTGGAGCTTGTATCAAAGAACTCTATGTTGTACATTTGGCAGACCCAAGGCTAAAGTGTAAAATGTAATATAATTTTTTTCTGGTGCCCTCACACCCTTCGGTGTATTCCTGTGGTGTCCTTTTCTGTGATCTTCTCCAGGTTTGCTCTGCAGTTTACTGCTCCCTGGATATTCAGAATTCATTATCGAGATGCTTTATTTCATTTTGCACTTTCTAAGTCAGAGGCCATTCAATTCTTGTAACTCCTCTGTCAAAACACACTGATGTTATGTCCTCAACCTCACCACCCTGACCCCTCTTAGGTAATTAATCCAGCTAATGTGCTGGTGGCTGATAAGGGCCTAGTACAGCATTTTTATTTTAACAAATATTTCTTTTCCAGAAGGAATGACTTCACACACAAAAAATTTAGGGCACATTGTCTGCTCAAAACAGACATTTTGTGGCTTTAGGTTTCTCAAACCATATTAAATGAGAAGCGGTATATTATGCATAACAGTTTCTCCCGCATTTACAAGGAAAAATATATGTGGTTCTAAGACTAATATTTTCTAACTTCTTTTCACCAGGAAAAATAAAGTGTCTGGAGGTCTGCACTAGAACTGTATATGAGCTTTGTTTAGTGTGGAATTACCCTGCTTTAAAATGGAGCTGCATGTGTTATAAATCGTGTTTTATGTTATACTGCCTAAGTTTCTTTTCATTGGTAACTCCAATAAATTGACTTTAACTCAGCCTCTCTTTTTGTTCATTAGAAAGGTAAAAATTAATGGTTGCTTTCTGTGATTATCTTGTCTTTTAAATGATAGACTATCTACTATTCTCCAAGTATATTGCCCTACTAAATTATCAACAGGACCTTTAGGATACGCTTTACACCATTTAAAAAGAATGATATTTGGTATATCCCTTTCCCCTTTCTATAGTCTTTCTAAAAAATTCTCCATAAACTAAAATTTTACCTTGAGTCAAAATATTTTATTTTCTGTTTTAATGTTATTTTACGATCTAAAGTGTTTTGTCTATAAATGATCCCAGTAATTTTTTTAAAAAAATATGTTTTTGTTGATTTTTAGAGAGAGGAAGGGAGAAGGATAGAAAAATAGAAACATCAATGAGAGAGGAAAATCATTGGTCGGTTGCCTCCTGTACTCATCCCCACCAGGGATCAGGGAATCGAACCGGTAACCTGGCTCAACTGCTGAGCCACGCCGACCACCAACGCTATTAATTTTAAATTGGACTTTTATAGAGCTAGCAATAGAACTATTTGCTATTTGACTTACCTGTAACTTAAAATAAAATACAAAAATAAAAGTAGAAAAAAGTCTATATATACATATACTTTTCTTCATATGAAGTGGTATTATAAAAATATCCCTATGAGATTTTGTTTAGTAATGAAAACATACACAAATGAAATATGCCAAACATATAAGAACTCAACATACATTTTGAAAAAGGTCTGTTTTGGATTTTAAAAACCAAGGAGACTAGTCATGGATGAATGCAAACCTTCGACTCCTGGAATCATTTTGTTCTCTCTGTGCAACCAACTGAGATTTGAATCAATCCCACTGATCTCGTGTTAAGGCATCAAAGGGATAAAGCACTGTGCCTTTGACCTCTGGCTCATGTACTAAAAAACGTCCTCTGAATTTACAGCTCAACTCCCTCATATCACAAGAAAGACTAGAAAACATTAGTCACCAAAATAATCCAATCATTAAAGAAAGAGGAAATGTCTTCATTTTTTTTTCTATAATTTTATTATTAACTGCCTTTTATTTATTAAAAATATTAACCTGTAACATTGCTTTGAGATTCTATTTTTTATTTCATAGTTGTTATGAAATGTGATTCACCTCCCACCTGTACTACATACACATCCTAGCTTTATTTGTTCAATTCATATTAGCAAATTTGATATTATGAGTGGTACCTTTTTAAATCAACAACTATCATCTATAATAATAAAAGCCTAATATGCTAATTAGACTGGACAGCTGAACGACCTTCTGAACATCCTTCTGTATGACCTTCCAGAACGACCAGGGGGAGGGGGACAGGGCCAATGAGCCCGCACCAGCCATGGCAGTCCTGTCACCCTCCCTTCCTCAGAGGCAGTGGGAGAGGCGGCAGAGCAGGTCTGGTCCCTGTCCTGGCACTCCCCCTTCCGTAGAGGCCACGGGAGAGGCAGCACCTGGACCAGGACCACACTGCTGCCCATCTCAGCACCACCCCTTCTGCAGAGGCAGCGGGAGAGGCGACACCAGGACCTGGCCCATGCCGCCACCTGTCCAGGCACTGCCCCTTCTGCAGAGGCAGGGGGAGAGGCCGAGGCATGGCCTGGTCCTGGTGTTGTCCCTTCTGTAGAGGTGGCTGGAGAGGGGGCTTCATGGTCCCAGTCCTGCGCCACACCTTACAAAGAGTCAGGGGAAGGAGGGGAGGACAGGGGGTGGCACAGTACAGGAGACTCCGCAGAGGCGGTATGGGGCAGGACCACAGAGCTTCAACCTTCCATGGCCCCTCCCCCAGCCTACCCGGCCCTGGATTGCTTCCCTCCACCAGTGGACAGGGGGTGGGGCCAGCACTAAGGAGCAGTGAGCCTGGCTTCTGGTTGAACAGTCCTCTCCCCGCCACCCCCCATTCAGCCAGAAGCTGGGCTCATGGCTGGTGAGCACAGCTGAGGTGGCATGAGCCTCTCCCACCTCCCCAGCAGGCAGGCTGCAAGGAGCGAGGGGTCCTGGATTGCGAGAGCCCCAGATTGCAAGAGGGATGTCTGAGTGCCAGCTTAGGCCCAATCTCCAGGGGAGTCCTGGATTGCAAGAGGGCACAGGCTGGGATGAGGGACCTGACCCCCCCACACCCCCAGTGCACGAATTTCATGCACTGGGCCTCTAGTAGTCACAATAATATTGACAGATGAAGTGTATTGTTGCATAATTTAGATTAATTACTGATTTGACTTCTAAATATTTTTAGAAGCAAACTACTCAAGTGGTACAGTAAATAACATAAAACTTTTCTTTTCTAGCAACTGAAGTAGATCAATAGCCCCCTGTCAAGATGTCAGACTCAGAAAATAAAAGCACTTGAACTATTCATATCATATTAAATTATCTCTACATGTATGATATGTATAAGCAATGGCTGGCTATAAAGTATGTATTGAGAGTTCTTTGCAAATGTTCTTCCTAAAAGTTTAAGATGAAAAGTCTGGGTATGATATCAGAAGAGCAGCAGAATTTTTGACTCAGACAGAATGGCAGATTCTTCAGGAACATTTGTTATCATTGTTTCCTGAAATGACACATTTAAAGTGATATTCCATGAATAAATATGATTTTTTTCTTCTGTTAAAAATATATTTTCCAACCAAAATCACACTAATCAATATGAACCTTATGCAATTCTTATATGAGAAGTAAAATCATATAAAACATGAGTTGAATATTTTAAGACCAATGACACTAATATGCCAGTGGTTACTAAAACACACATCCTATTGGGTTGCATTTATCTAAATTCAGTATTCTCATCCACTTTTACTCATAAATGTTTTCTGAGTGTTCACTTATATAAAGTAACTCTAAGACAGTTAGCTAACCAGCTAGTTAGAGATAGCCAATATCTTAAAGTATCCTAATTGGGCAATATATGACACCAGCCATCATATACAGGTATAATGCTTTATAGGTCCATAGTTCTTCTAAAATAGTCATGTCAATTGTTCTCATTGCAATTTGAAGTTTGGGAGAAGGTCTTTAGGTAGAATATTTTATTTCTTCCTTCACATGTGTACTCTTTGTATCACAAGGAAAACTAGACTGCTTTTTACTTTCTGACACAGCAGTGCTGGTACTGTCATCATGTGGCAAACTAGAAAGTGTCACATTAGTACTTAAATATGACTGGCATATGATTTTTAAACAATGTCATAATCATCTTAATTCACTTATAAAATAAATATGTAAACCAATCAGTATCAACCATAGTAAAGAGAAATGTGAAATAGTTTAACATTTATTAATATCTAGAGAAAGATATAAGATCCCTTTCTGGACTGATTTCTACTGTCAATGGTCTCATTATCTAGCAAGGAAAGACACATCTATGTATACACATATGGCAGAATAAAGAAAATTGATCACACCTCTATTATGGCCAAGTGTAGTAAACATCCAAAATGCCTTTATTACAGATAACTACAGGAATCCAAGATCTATCTTGGAAGCAGTAGCATTTGAGGCAGGTATTGGATGTTAATAGAATGCTATCAGAACAAATGGGACCACGTGGGGAAAGTCTCATACAGAGAGAACAAAATGAACAAAATCATGGGGTGAGGGTATAATATAGAGAGATACACTAAAAAGCAAATAGTGGAATGAAATCATGGCAGGTCATATATGGCCAGATAAAACTTTGGTTTTAGAGCTAATGAAATGCTTTTGAAGTTCTTTGAAGAGAGGAGTTAGGTAGTTTCATTTTTCTTTTAGAAAGATAACTTTAGAAGTGATATGAAGGAAGGCCTAGAGTGATGATGTTTATTTTTTAAAGATAATTTTTCAAACATAACAGACACAAAAGCACTTTGAAATATATGAAGTGCTTTCTAAATGTAAAGTATTAAGACTCAATAGGGGGATACATACCTGATTTATGTCAGGGATAGCACCATTTGAAATATTAAGGACATTCTCATTTTTGCACCTAGCACTGATAAACTTGTAGATCAGTGTTTTCTAAACTTATCTGACAATAAGAAACACCATTAAAAACTAGAGGCCTGGTAAACAAAATTTGTGCATGGCGGGGTGTCCCTCAGCTCAGCCCACACCCACTCCAATCCGGGACCCCTCGGGGGATGACCAACTGCCGGTTTAAGCCTGATCCTGGGGATTGGGCCTAAACTGGCAGTTGGGCATTCCTCTCATAATCTGTGACCACTGGCTCCTAACCGCCTCTGCCTGCCAGCCTGATCGCCCCTAACTGCCCCCCGCCCCCACCGGCCTGGTCGCCCCATGCAACCTGCTGTTCAGTCGTTTGGTCATCCCTCACTAACCCCCGTGCCAGCCTGGTCACCCCACGCAGCCTGCTGTTCAGTCATCAGTCCGGTTGTTTTGGTTGTGATGGCCCCTGGCTTTTTATATATTAGGATCAATGCCTGGCTGGTGTGGCTCGGTTGGTTGAGTGTCTTCCCATGAACCAGGGCATTAAGGTTCAATTCCCAGTCAGGGCACATACCCAGGTTGTGGGCTCAATCCCTACTAGGGGGCATGCAGGGGGCAGCTGATCAATGTTTCTCCCTCATTGATGTTTCTAGCTCTCTCTTCCTCTCCCTCTCCCTTCCGTTCTCTGAAATCAATGAAATCATATTTTAAAATCATATTGTCTATTAATGATGTGTATTTTATTGAGAGAGTACTTATCAAACTAGGTAGAACTCTAAGATGGTCCCGAAGATTCAGCCCATGTTGTTCACACTCTGAGATTGTTCCCTTTTGAAAATGGATGGAACCTATGAATATGATGGGATATCATGTGATTAGTCTGACAATCAGTTGCTTCCAGTTAACAAAAATAATTTTTAAAAAGCTTATCCTAATGGGCCTGAGACAATCAGTAGAGCCTTTAGGAGAAGAGATATTGCCCTGTTCTGTGTGGCTCAGGGGTGGGAGCTTCATCGCACACACTGGAAGGTCGTAGACTACTAGCAGGACACATACCTAGGTTGTGGGTTCAATCTTCAGCCGGGGTGAGTATGGGAGGCAATCGATCAATGTATTTCTCTCACACTGATGTTTCTCTCTCTCTCTCTTTCTCATCAATTTTAAGTAAAGAAAAAAAAAAAAGATGTTTTACTGCTGCCCTTGAAGTCAAAGTCACAATGAATTCTACAGATCCAAAGACATCATTCTGCCAAGGACCACCTGAGCTTGGATGAGTAGCCTCAGGTGAGACCCAAGCTGGCTGATATTATGATCATAACCTTGCATGTCCCAGAACAGAGGAACCAGCTAATCCCTGTCCAAACTCCTTACGGCTAGAAACCCAGGATGTATGTGATCCTTGATCTAAAACGTTGGAGAAAAAAAACAAAAAACAAACAAAACACACACACACACACACACACACACAAAAAAACCAATCCTGTACTTTATACACTTACTGGTATGTTATTACCATTCTAGTAATTTGAATTTTCTTAATAGTACCTATGTTTTCAAAATGAAGCAGCATTGCTTTTAAAAAAAATATTGAAGGAACTAATATAATTATTTTATTTTTATTGCAGTATTTATTGTTTTCTCCTTTTTAAACATTTCTTATAAAAAGATAATGTTGAGTTGATATTTATGTGAAGGAATATATAGTCACTAAAACAGTATGTTTGTAGATAGAAGAGCTTTTTGTAGACACATTCTATGCAGACATTTGACAGCTAATTATATCTGTGTACATTATACGCATTCTGGCTTCATACAAATAGACTTCCATCATTTTGAGATGCCAGGGCAATTTTAAGAATAATAAAACTGTGTCAAGAACTATCTGGGATTTTACTCTACTGGTTAAGTAACAAGTGAACAGGTCATTTCTATGAATTGTGACAGCAGACCCATTTCTGGGGCAGAGATAGGAGACTTTTATTACTAACAACAATAGCAGTAGGTGGAGATTCAGTATTTTCTTGAGGCACTTCCCTACGCCTAATTCCCAAAAGGCGATTCAAAGATGTGTGTAACATGTACAGACAAAGTGGATTATGTTATAGGAGAGGACTGATCTTAGGAAAACTGTCTTTAATAGTGACAGGTTGGCATGCCTGTCTTTGTTGCAGAGAAAGAAACTATCTTGTTTTCAAGGCTATAAGCCATAAAACAAGATACTGCCTCTTCCAAGGCTGGTCAGTATATAAAAAAGCACTCTTGAAAAACATATTAAAAAAGAAAGGCAGTCAGTATGTCTGCTTGCAAAACCTACAGAAATATGTTAGACCCATAGGAAATTGTCTTTCAACAAACTTTTATAAGTTTTAGTACTTGTCATGTACTCATATATTCACTGTGAAAGGAAAGAGGACACCCTAAGTTTCCCATTGTTTATGAAATTGGCATTCTCCATATTTCAGTTGTTTGTCTTATAAATTTGTTTCTGGTATTGATTGCATCCTCTAAGTTTTGTTTGTTATTTTTAAAATTATCAGCCAGGGCTTCCTTTCAGCTCTGCTGCCCACCGTTCATTTTGAGATGTCTATGTCAACATTTATTAGCTGGAGCTTTATTTTGATAACTCCCAGCAGGAGCAGCTGTGGTCACTCTGCAGTGGCTCAGAGCTTTGCAGTTGATAGATTTTTCAAAGTTAGAAATTTGCAGGGGTGTCTTTTTTCATGTTTGGAAATCAAATGCATGCCATACAGATATGATTCTTCATATCAGTAACAGTAAATAATGAAGTTTTCTATTCTCCACAAAAACTAAAAGTTTTTTTTTCAGAGTAATTATGTGTCTTTCTCTTACTAAATTAAAAAAGTCATATGACACTTATGAACAAAAGGGCATAATGAATTTAGTGTGACAATATCAGTATTTGTGTAACATGCCACAAGGCTATCATAGCACTTGTAGTGGATGAAAAATTGAGGTTTCATTACATGTTCCTCTATTGTCTTAGAAAAAAACCTTAATATAGCCAATAAAACATTTTCAATGTTTTCTCTACCTGTGCTAGAGTAGGAATATCCCTACCTGAACCCGTTTATGGACATGGTCAATTATATGTTGCTTTCTCTCGAGTTTGAAGAGCATGTGACATTAAAGTTAAAGTTGTAAATACTTCAGCACAAGGAAAATTAGTCAAGCAAAGTATTTTTACTCTTAATGTAATATATAGGGAGATATTAAGATAAGTTTAATCAACTTATCAGTCATTGTTTTTATCAATGTTGTTTTTATGTCATGTCTTTGTTGTTGTTATATCATATTATTGTTTAATTATTGATTAATTTATATATTATTCTCATATACATTTTACTAATTTTCTTTCATCTCTGACACTTCTATTATAAAGGGTGAATAGTGATATTAAAATATTTATTCTAATTAATTTCCTTTCAATGTGCATGAATCCGTGCATTGGGCCACTAGTAAATTACATATACTAAAATATAATTTATTTTTGAGGTATCACATACTTTTGGAAAACAACTTATGTCACTATTATTAAAATGTCAACAACTCTCAAGGTAAAAAATAAATTTTTCATATCTGCAAAATAGTTTATAAATGCAATAATGAAGTAAAAACTGATAGCTATTTAATCACCCCTGTTTGACAGACCCTCCAGAATGTCCTTTATATTAAATATTTCCTTAATGATCTATATGCACTTTACATACCTATGAAAGATCTTAACTCCCTTAGAATCATCATATTTACCAAAAATAACTATTTTACAGAAAAATAAGTAATAAACACTAAAAGCTTATAACAGCAACAATTCAGTAAATAATAATAGCCTCAATATTCAAAACACAAAAGACCCAGGAAAGCAATTTAGAGTATAATTACATAAATAAATCTCAGTTTTGTTTTTCCAAACTTATTTGCTCATTTAAAATGAAGAAAACTAAAACTATAAGACACTTTTTACAATATATTTTATCCAATTGTGTAAAGGCACAATTACAGAATCTACACTAAAGATATAATTTCAATCTCCATATTTATAGTTTAAGAAATAAATATAAAATGCCTAAAGACTTGCTTTTCCTTTGACATTACGTGTGCATGAGACTTGTGAAGTACAAAAGAGAAAAAGAGAGAGACTATCTTCTGGAAGGAAAATACAAGAAAAAATTATTTATATTTCTCATGTTATATGTATTAGTTCATCAGGATTGTGTATCAAAAGGAAAAATCATGACAAGAAAAACATTTTAACTTTCAGTTAGTAAGAAATATGATGAATTAAAAAAGAGAAGAAATAGATTAAAAATGTTAGAGTTAAATTGTAATATTCAAAGTTAAACTGTTAACAAAAAAAATGCAAACGTTCAGATTTGGGCAAGAGTTTATGGCTTTAAATTTAGGGATCAAGTAAATAATAAATTTATAATTAAAAGGTAGATATGTATGGGCTATCTTAATAATTCTGAGTATGCAATCAAGGTAAATACAATCATATTCATCATTCTGTAATTAAATACCAATAAAGAAAAGGAGAAAATGGGATATGTCTTATTTCATACTTCAGCCTTCGAGGAAAAAGAAGAAAGAAAAAGTAGCATTTCCTAAGCAATTAAAAATAAGATATTTTAGCTCCGGTTGGTGTGCTCAGTGGTTAGAGTGCCAGCCTGCACACCAAAGGACTGTGGGTTTGACTCATACATCAATGTTTCTCTCCCTCCGTCTCTCTCCCCCCCCCACCTTCTCCATCCATCCCTCCCTCCTTTCCACTATCTCTAAAAATAAATGGGGGAAAAGCCTCTGATAAGGATTAAAAAAAAGACATTTATACCTACTTTATTCACATTGATCACCTTTAAATTTGCAGGGAATAATTGGGTCACTAAAGAGTCAAGAGAAATGATCATTGGTGGTTTTGTAAAGAGAATTTCATAGAATGAGATTAAATACTAAATATTAGATTATCATGTTTTTTATTTTATATTTATTGTCTAAAGTTTTACATATGTCTACTTTTTCCCTGATTGACACCCCCCCCTCAGCCATTCCCACCCAGGGTAAGCCCCCACCACCCCAGTGTCTGTGTCCATTGGTGATGCTAATATGCATGCATACAAGTCCTTTGGTTGCTCTCTAGTCCCCCACCACCTCCCCTGCCATTTGTCTCTGGATCTATTTTTGTTAATCAAATTATGTTGATCATCATATCCCACATATGAGTGAGATCATGTGGTATTTCTCTTTCTCCGACTGGCTTATTTCACTTAGCAAAATGCTCACAGATAGCGAAACTAAAAAAATAATCCCATTTACCATTGCACCAAAAAAAAAAATAGGATACCAAGGAATAAACTTAACTAAGGAGGAAAAATACATGTACTCAGAAAACTACAGGACATTCAAAAAAGAGACAGAGGAAGACATAAATAAATGGAAGAACATACCATGTTCATGGATTGGTAGAATCAACATCATTAAAATGTCCATACTACCCAAAGCAATCTATAGATTCAATGGAATCCCCATTAAAATACCAAGGCATATTTCAAAGATCTAGAACAAACTCTCCAAAAATTCACCTGGAATAAAAAGACCCCAAATAGCCACAGCAATCTTGAGGAAGAAGAATAATGTTGGCGGGATCACAATACCAGATATCAAGCTATATTACCAAGCCACGGTTCTCAAAACTTCCTGGTACTGGCACAAGAACAGACATATAGAACAATGGAACAGAACAAAGAACCCAAAAATTGACCTAAGCCATTATGCTCAATTAATATTTGACAAATGAGGCAAGAGAATATAATGGAGTCAAGACAGTCTCTTCAATAAATGGTTCTGGGAAATTTGGTCAGATACATGCAAAGAAATAAAACTAGGTCACCAACTTACACCATACACAAAAACAAACTCAAAATGGTTAAAGGACTTAAATGTAAGATGGGAAACCATAAAAATCATACAAGACTCCATTGGCAGCAAAATAGCAGACATATGTCCTAGCAATATCTTTACTCACACAGCTCCCAGGGCAATGGAGACTAAAGAGAAAATAAACAAATGGGACTACATCAAAATAAAAAGCTTCTGCACAGCAAAAGAAACCATCAACAAAACAACAAGAAAGCCTACTGCATGAGAGAACATATTTGCCAATGCTATTTCAGATTAGGGTTAAATCTCCAAAATTTACAGAGAACTCATACAACTTAACAAAAGGAAGATAAATGATCCAATCAAAAAATGGGCCAAGGAACTAAATAGACACTTCGAAAGAGGACATACAGAAGGCCAAGAGACATGAAAACATGCTCAAAGTCACTAATCATCCGAGAGATGCAAATCAAAACAACAATGAGATACCATCTCACACCTGTCAGAATGGCTGTCATCAACAAATCAACAAAGGACAAGTGGTGGCGAGGATGTGGAGACAAAGGAACCCTTGTGCACTCCTGGAGGGAATGCAGACTGGTGCAGCCACTGTGGAAGACAGTATGGAGTTTCCTCAAAAAGTTGAGAATGGACCTCCATTTGACCCTGTAGTCCCACTTCTAGGACTAAATCCCAAGAAACCAGAAACACCAGTCAGAAAGGATATATGCACCCCTATGTTTATAGCAGCACAATTTACAATAGCTAAAATTTGGAAAAAACTTAAGTGCCCACCAGCAGATGAGTGGATTAAAACACTGTGGTACATCTACACAATGGAATACTACACCACTATAAAAGGGAGGAACTTTTACCATATCACAGTTGTGTTTTGTCTTTTTAATGAACTCATCAATTAAGTTTTTTAATATAAATTAAATCCTATTTAATAAAAGAGTAATATGCAAATTAACCACCACTCTGCTACACCCACAAGCCACGCCCACCAGCCAATCAGGAGTAAGTATGCAAATTAACCCCAACCAAGATGGCTGCGGCCACAGAGCGAGCAGGAGGTTTGGGTTTCCGCGGCAATGGAGGAGGTCAAGCTTTCCACACACCCTGGCCAGCCCAGGCCTCCGCTCAAGGCTACAAAGTTTCAATTATAGAAGATAAATAAATCCCAGATACCAGGACCTCCACTTGGGTCGTGGGGGGGGTGGGGGAGGTGGCTGGCCTGCAAACCACCACAGGCCCCTCGCCCAGGCTGCCCAAAGCCCCAAGGGAATCCCCACCCTGATCCAGGACACCCTTCAGGGCAAACCAGCTGGCCCCCACCCGTGCACCAGGCTTCTATCCTATCTAATCCTATCCAATACACGAGTAATATGCAAATTGACTGTCACTCCAACACACAAGATGACTGCCCCTATGTGGTCAAAAATCCTGCCCCCATTTGGACACAAAATGGCCACCACAAGATGGGCAGCAGGGGAGGGCAGTTGGGAGAGACCAGGCCTGCAAGGGAAGGCAGTTGTGGGCAATCAGGCCAGCAGGGGAGGGCAGTTGGGTGGGTCCCAGGCCTGCAGGGGAGAGCAGTTGGGGGAAACGATGCTTGCAAGGGAGGGCAGTTAGGGGCAAACAGGCTGGCATGGGAGCAGTTAGGCATCAATCAGGCTGGTGGGGGAGTGATTAGGGGGTGATCAGGCTGGCAGGCAGAAGCGGTCAGGGGCAATCAGGAAGGCAGGCAAGTGAGCAGTTGGGAGCCAGCTGTCCTGGATTGTGAGAGGGATGTCCGACCGCCCATTTAGGCCCGATCCCGGTACTAAATGGACAGTCGGACATTTTTCAAGGGGTCCCAGATTGGAGAGGGTGCAGACTGGACTGAGGGACACCGACCCCCCTCCGCCCCCATGCACGAATTTCATGCACCGGTCCTCTAGTATTAAATAAATGGCTATTCAGATTGGGAAGAAATTTGAATGGTAAATAGTTATGTGTTTTATTTATTTATTTATTGTTTTTTTAATATTTTTTCTTTATTGTTGAAAGTATTAAAGATGTCCCCTTTGTTTATTTGTTTTTTCCCATTGATCTACTCCACTCTGCACCTGACCCACCCAGACCTTCACCACTCTATTGTTTGTGTCCAAATAAGTTCCTGATTAATCACTCCCTGCCAACCCCCAACCCCTGTCTTCCCTCTGAAATTTGTCAGTCTGTTCCATGCTTCTATGTCTCTGGACCTATTTTGTTCATCAGTTTATTTTGTTCATTAGATTCCACATATGCGTGAGATCATGTGATACTTATCTTTCTCTGACTGGTTTATTTAGCTTAGCATAATACTCTCTAGGTCCATCATGGAAATATATTTTATTTATAAGATTTCGAACCAGAGAGAAATGTTTGGTTTGGTTGTGTGTGTGTGTGTGTGTGCGTGTGTGCATGCACATGTATGTATGTAAAAGTCATCTATTGTTTTGAATGTTTATCACATTCTGTGTTTAATTCTGAGTTTAGTATTTTTCACAGTTGATGTCCTAGGCATGGTGCTCATAGTTTGGCAATGAAATCTCACATTATTTCTCTCTCAGAGAAGTGGAAAGGTAGAAGCATGGATTATGTTTAATAATTATCATTATTAACACTGTCATCTTTATTGAGTGTTTTCTGTGTGACAGACACTTTGCCAAGAGCTTTGCATATTTATTATCTTATTTAATTCTTACCATAATTATTACTTCCATTCTATACAAGATAAAATTGAGATTACTTATTTATAGTATTCAGTGTTTATGGCCTTCAAAACATCAGAGGTACCCATAACTAAATGCATAACTAAAACCGTAGGCAAATCTTCTCTCCCTCCAAGATTGTAATTAACCTGACCCTGTTCCCTCCATTTGTAATGATTATTATGCTTTATTGGAATTGTACATTTCACCAACAAAATAAAAAAGTCATGAAAATATCTTCTCGCCAAAATTTATTTATTTACTTAATTCATTTATTTATTTTTAAATATGTTTTTATTAATTTTAGAGAGAGAAGAAGGGAGAGAGATAGAGAGATAGAAACATCAATGAGACAAAAACATTGGTAGGCTGCCTTCTGCACATCCCCTACTACGGATAGAGCCTGCAACTTAGGCGTGTGTCCTGACCAGGAATCAAACAGGTAACCTCCTGGTTCATGGGTCAATGCTCAGCTTCTGAGCCAGACTGTCTGGGCCAAAATTTATTTATACCAATTTCTTGAAAGATAGCTATTTGGTGTATAAATACAAAAACTCAGCCTGAGTCTGATGCCAATGTTAATATTTATACATTATGACCCAGTTTATCTGTCTGAGTATCACATTAACCCTCATAACTTGAGATGCCCCAGTGTTATTTTAGAGCAGAACAGTACATACATCACTGAACATTATTACCTCTGAGAGACATCATAATTTCAGCAAATGAACCATTAGATTAGAAATTTTTTAATTCCCTTTATGCTGCAAACCAATGTCATTGATTTTTCTATGAAATGATGCATAGTAGTTTAAGAATAAAAGTTATTTATAAACATATTAAAATACTTTGTTCATAATAATACAGTGAAAAACTGAGATACAAACTCTATTCAATACAAATATAATAACATCGGTAGAACATTAGCTCTGGCAAATAAGTGATTAAAGCATAACTTTTGGATATTGTATTGCAAGGATATACACTTTTCTATATTGAAAAACTTCAGAAGCATCCTATGCTCATCTGAAAATTATACTTGCTTTCTTTCAGAGACAAATTTCTGCGCAAAAATAATGACCATACAATTGTTTGTAAACATATTTAAAAATAAAAAATATATAGTAATCTTTTTATAAGATTCCTGAGAATCAAGAAAATTATCAAAAGAAAATGGTATCAATATAATTTAGAATTAAATTTAGGATAACATGCTAATTATAATTGCATTCAAATAAGCTTAAGTGCTATTAAACAAGAAATATATTGCTAAGATATATTGTAACCAAATTATGTTTACTGTCTCAATATTTGAAAATACTCAAAACTTGCACCAAAATTTTTGGCCAGTTTAAACACAATGGCACTAGTATGTCTAGAAAATTATAGACTATAAGTATATTACATTTTCAACAATCAAGGAATGTACATTTTATTTTAATATGAATACCACTATCACATCACTAAGATTTTCAAGCTGTTTCTGACTTTTTATCTCATTGCATTCGGGCAAGGCACAAAAGGACATAGTGATGGAGTGCTACCAGCCAATTTTCCTTATGAAGGAAAAAGTGAAAGTAAAGTAATTACCATTTATTCCCCCCTTGAGACTTGACTTGAGGTGGTGAACACACAATAAAATATACAGATGATGTATTATAGAATTGTACACCTTAAATCTATGTAATTTTATTAACCAATCTCAACCCACAAATTCAATAAAAAAGCAAATGAATTATATTTTAGATTGGATTTGTAGTCTGGTATGCACATTCTATTCTATTTTATATTATTTTCAAACATTTTTTTTTAATTTTAAGCTTGTTTTGACTTGTGAAGTGATAGATAAATGAGATTTAATACCTGACTTTGAAGAGTTAGAAATATCACTTTAGTTGTCCGTATTTATACTACCATACACATAATTTATAGCAGACTGCACACTTTTACATCTAGTCTCATAATACTTAGCATGTGCTAGTCTTGAACTCTATTCTTCACCCTTTTACCCCACTTGCCCCATGGTCACAAGTAAACATACATTAATACTGCAGCAATATGCTAAGCACATTGTATATACATTACCTCTAATTCTCACAACAAACTTTCTAGGTATGTACTATTATATCTGCTTTGTAGATGTTGGAAGTAAAGTACAGAGAGCTTAAGTGAATGGCTCAAAAATCACAGGTAGTAAATGATGAAGATGGGACATAAAGTTTCATTTAAATTAAAACATTTTCACCTCCAAAGTCTGAGTTCTTTCCAATATACATGGACAGCCTTGAAGAGAGTAAAAAAATCATAGAATAATTCAAAGTTTAAGGGTCTTTATTGAAAAGGAAGATGTCTGTCACAAATAGAAAAATGAGCGTCCTATCTAATAAAGAGCGAATATGCTAATTGGCCTTCACTCCCTCACAAAGATGGTGGCACCCTCAAGCCAACAAGGAGGGAATATGCTACTTGACTGCCACGCCCTCAAAGATGGTGGTGCCCACAGCCACAAGATGGCGGTGACCAGTCCCCTCAGCCCCCCAGCCGCCCAGGGCCAGCCCGAGGTGCAGGCAAGCCTCAGATGGTGGCTGTACAGCCATCCAGGGCCAGCCCAAGGAGTAGGCAAACCTCAGATGTCAGCTGCCCAGCTGCCCAGGGCCACGTGAGGCACAGGTAACCAGGGCCGGCCAAGGCTTGTGCTGCCGGCAGTGGCAGCAGCAGAGGTGTGATGCGGGTGTCACCTTCCCCTGATTGCCAGTTGCCTCCCACCCCTGAGGGCTCCCGGACTGTGAGAGGGGGCAGGCCGGGCTGAGGGACTACCCCTCCAGTGCATAAATTTTCATGCACCAGGCATCTAGTAGGTTTTATAATCTTCCACAGCTGTCTTTGCATCTTATCCTTCAATGCATGATTTTCAACAAGCTACTTGGCAGCTGAGGCTCAAAGACTCATCAGGGACAATCATGAGAATAATATAACTACTCATAGAATTATACTAACAATTAAATTGGAAAATCAATGTGAAATCTGTTGGCATTATGCCTATCAGAGCAGAGATCTAATCCTTTACTTCTTTCCTTCTCAGTAGTGAAGGGATTGATATTTGATTAGATATTAGATCATACAATAAAATTTCAAAGCATACTTCTTTCCTCTCATTGCTTCAAAGATTCACCACTCAAAAGCACGGAGTGAATGTCCAGGAAGGACAGACTCAGTACTCACTTCTTTTCCTACATTATCTGCAAACAGGCTTTTCCTTCCTCCATTCTCCTTGGTTACTCCCTGGAAAGCAATTGTTTTGGAGAGTAATTTGGTACCATCTATCAGAATGTGAGATAGACACACACTGTAAGCCACTCCATTTCTAGGAACCAATCCAACGGAAATCCTTTCACATATGCCAAAATATAGATATGCAAAGCTATTTATTAGAGTATAGTTTGTGTGAGAGAGAAAAACTATTAGAAATTACATTAATGAAGACTTTGATGAATCATGTTTTGTCAACTCAGCATCACTTTTCTTCACCCACACTCTGCTAGAATACAGGCAGAGGAAGAGCCTAAGAGCTATCCTTCCCAAGTTTTCAGAGTGCCTGCAGATTGTGCCAGTGAAAATCACTTGAATGAGATTTGGGATGTGAAACAGTAAGATAAGCCATTATTTTCTGGCACTGCTGAGGACAGGCACAAGGGCATTGGCAGAGAAGAATGAAGAATTGGGGCTTGGCCAATAGCTTTCAGGCATCCTCCTGAGAATTAAACACTTTTATACCACAGGTGGCACAGATCCGCAGCATCAGCTCACCTGCTCTGCCTGCACTTCCAGATATCCTGATAGCAATCATGGGGCCTCGCTAACATTTACTGCCCCTACCCTTGCAACCATTGCATAAGATTCTGATTTCTTATTTTATTCAGTATCTTCTTACTCTGAATATTTTTATGACAATACATATACATTGTTTGGGAGATAAATTCCTCAGAAGTCTCCCATTTCTTCATAACATCTAAACAAAGGTCATTAACAGCTTTGTGCAATGATGTTTACAAAGATACTCCAGGGCAGATATTGGCTTACATTTCAGGATAATAAAGCTAGAGTCTCCTGTCCTCCCCAGAAGCATTCTGGAGTGAGAAAGTCTATGTCTTTTCAGGAGAAAGGGCAGATTTTATTCCTGACCAGGGTAAAAGAGATATTTTCTTGTGAGGCAAAGGTTGGTCAGGTTTGTGAGCAGATCTCTTATAAAATTAGAGGTATTCTTTCTCTGTGACAAAGAATTCTATGTGGACAGTATCCAGCTGGACTCTTTCTATATTGCCTTCATGGGGCTTTGGGGATCCAGAGGAACCATTGCAAATGTGAATAGCATGCTGTTTGTTGTGCCATGGGTAATAAACTGTCTCATTGCTTCCTATTAATCAAATCCATAAAATATGGCAAGCTAGCCTAGCAGATGCTGGCTATTTTGAAGTCACTTGGCTACATGGCAATATAATGGAATACCATGCGTTATCTATACTAATAAAAGGGTAATATGCTAATTAGACCGGACATCTTCTGGACGTCCTTCCGGACAAAGCCACAGTGGTGGGGGCTGAGGCAGAGGCAGTTAGGGTGATTTGGCTGGCAGGGGAGGAGAGTTAGAGGCAACCAGGCCACCAGGGGAGGGCAGTTAGGGGTGACCTGGCCAGCAGGGGAGGTCAGTTAGGGGTGACCAGGCCAGCAGGGGAGAGAAGTTAGAGGTGACCACGCCGGCAGGGGAGGGAAGTTAGGGCTATCAGGCCAGCAAGGGAGAGTAGTTAGGGGTTACCAGGCAGGCAGGCAGAGTGGTTAGGGGCAATCAGGCAGGAAGGCAGGTGAGCAGTTAGGAGCCAACGGTCCCGGATTGTGAGGGGGTCCCAGATTGGAGAGGATGCAGGCCAGGCTGAGGGACCCCCCACCCCATGCATGAATTTTATGCACCAGGCCTCTAGTTAAAAATAATATGATTGGTATACCAATATGGAAATTGGGCAACTGAGAGACCTCCAAATAAAATGCAGATATTATCAAATTGTATTAAAGCTGCAATATCTAATGACATGTTGTCTATAAAAAACAACTTCAATACAAATTCATAAATAAAGTAAAATAAAATAATGAAAGAATATATATCATGTAAATACTAATCAAATGAAAGCAGGAGAGACTATATTAATACCAGCTAAAATGACCTTGAGAGCAAATAATATTACCATGTATGAAGAAGGCTATTTCATTGATAAAGGAATCATTGATTTAAGAGAGAAAAAAGAATGCTAAATGTTTTTGCACATAGTAACATAACTTCAAAATACATGAAGCAGAACCAGACAGAATAAAAATCCATAATTATAGTCAAAGGTTTAAATACTGATCTCTCAATTTGATAGAAAATGTAGACATAAATTCAGTAAGAATGTAGAAGATTGGAATAACACAATCAACCAACCTGATTCACTTGAAATTTATAGACCACTCCATCCAATAATAGCACAATACTAATTCTCTTCAAGTTCACATGGAACATTAACCATGAGAGTCTGCATTCAGCACTCTAAAGCAACTCTTAATAAATTTAAAAGAATTTAAGTCATGATAAGTATGTTCTCTGACCAAATATAATTGAAATAGTAATTAGTACAGAAAATCCCAAAATGTTGGGAAAATAAATAACACACTTTAAAATAACCCATGAGGCCCTGGCTGGTTTGGGTCAGTGGATAGAGCGTCGGCCTGCGGACTGAAGGGTCCCGGGTTTGATTCCGGTCAAGGGCATGTACCTTGATTGTGGGCACATCCCCAGTAGGAGGTGTGCAGGAGGCAGCTGATCGATATTTCTAACTCTCTATCCCTCTCCCTTCCTCTCTGTAAAAAATCAATAAAATATATTTAAAAAAAAAATAACCCATGAGACCAATTAGAAAATATATTTAACTGAGTGAAAATAAAAACACAATATATAAAACTTTGTTGAATGTTTCAAAAGCAATACTTATGGGAAATTTAGAGCACTAAACACATATATTAGAGGAAAAAAAAAAAGTCCTAAATAAACACATCTAGCTTCCATCTTATATCTAGAAAAAGAAGAGCAAATGAAATACAATGTAAGTTAAAAAAAGTAATGTAGATGAGACTAAGAATAAATGTAATAGATAGCAGGCAATAAGTAGAGAAAGTAAATGCAAGCAAAAGTTGGTTCTTTGACAGAATTAATAAAATTGGTAAACCTTTAGCTGGGATGAGGAGAAAGAGAGGGAGAGGAAAAAGAGATGGAGTGGGAGAGAGGCAGAGGCCAAAAAAATGTATTTCTCATATTCTAATAGCCATTCTTGATAAAACTCTCAGGAAACCAAGAATATGAAGGCACTTCACAACTTGTAAAGGGTATCTATTAACAATATACAGTAATGCCTCACACTTAATGATAAAAGTGGAATGCTTTTCATTAGGAAAAACTGAGATGTCTGTTCTTACCACTGTCTTTTATTATTATGCTGAAGTTTCTTATGCAATAAGGCAAGAATAATATGCAAAATATATCCATATTGGAAAGTAAGAAGTAAAACTGTCATTTATATATGACATACTTGTGTGCTAGAAAATCTGAATTTACTAGAATAAGTGAGTTTAATGAGGTTGCAGGATAAAAATTAACATACAAAAATCAATCATGTTACATATATGGGCAACAGAGTTTGAAATAATATAATGATATTTACAACAGCATAAAATATTTGCAACACCTAGAAATAAATCTGACAAAAATGTGAAATACCTGCAAACTGAAAACTACAAAACATTGCTTAGATAAAAAGAGACCAAAATATATATACTATGTTCATAGATAAAAGACAATATTATGAAATAACAATTCTTACCAATCTATATATATAAAAGGCTAATATGCAAAGTGTCCACTCAGAGTTTGAGCAGGAGACCAGGAGTTCGATTGCTTGCTATGATGTGTGCTGACCACCAGGGAGTGGCGCGGAACAAAGGAAGGCCCCAGCCAGCAACCGGCAGCTGGGGAAGGAAGGCCCCAGCTGGCAGCCAGAAGGCCCCGACCAGCCCTGATCGCCGGCCTGGCCTAGGGACCCTACCCATGCATAAATTCCGTGCACTGGGCCTCTAGTTCATATATAATTAAATGTAATCTCAATCAAATTCCTAGTTTGCTTTTTAGAGAAGATTGTCTAATTGATTGTAAAATTCAAAAGAAATTTAAGGATATCAAATAGACAAAATGACTTTTTAAAAAAATCACATATTTGAAGGACAAATACTACTTGATTTTAAGATATTATTATGTTACAATAATCAGGGTAGTGTGCTATTGGCATAAAAATAAGCAAATAAATCAATGGGACAGAATGCAGAGTCCATAAATAGACCAATAAATATGTGCACAAGTGTTTTCTTTTAAAGGTGCAAAGAATAGTCTTTTCCACAATCTTGAAATATCCATACACCAAAAAAGGTACTTCATACCATACCTCACACTGTATACAAGAATTAATCTAAAAAAGAATCAAATATATGACTGAAAAGTCTCAAATTATTACACTTTAAAGAGAAACCTTGATGCCATTGGGCTAAGGGAATATTTCTCAGATATCGCAACAAAATCTAAATCAATCTCAATCCATAAAATACACAAATGATTAACTGAAGTTTATAAAGTTTATAAAAAGTCAAAAGACACTTTTCTTCAAAGGACACAGTTCAAAGAATGAGAAGCTAAGCCATAAAATTTGAAGAAAATCTCTGAAAAGCATATTATCTGATAAATTACATGTATGTAAAATACATAAAGAACTTTAACATCTCAATAAAAATATTTTAAATGGGTAAAATATATAAACAGATACTCCACCAAGAAAGATATAGAGATAACACCATAAGCTCAGAAAAAGATATTAAACAGTAGGAAAATGCAAATTAAAACCAGAAAGAAATATACACTGATTAGAGAGGCTAAAATGAAAAAGGCTTACTGTATCAACTGCTAGCTATGAAATATCACATATTGCTAGTGGGAATGTAAAATGGTACAATCAGTTTGAAAAACAGTTTGACACTTTTTTTAAAAATTTAAACCTACAGCTACCATGATTCCAGGCCTAGGTATTTATGCATACAACGGAATACTATTCAACAATTAAAATGAATGAACTATTGATACATGCTGTGGCACAGATGAATGTCAGAATAATTATTGTGACTGAAAGAAGCCAGACAGCCTAAAGTACGTACTGCATATTTTCATTTACATAAAATTCCAGAAAATGAAACTAATGTATCTGACAAAATGCCTATTAGTGGTTCTCTGGGGCTGCAGAAAAGGGACTAAAAGTGGGTACATTAAAGGGCCACAAGAAAATATGGGGAGGAGATGGTTATATTTATTATCTTGATTTTGATGATGCTTTCATGAATGTATATCCATATTGAAACTTAACATACTGTATATTTTAAATATATACAGTTTACTGTATGCCAGCCATACCATAAACTACATAAATAAAAAAGTAACATGTAACCCCCAATAAGTCAAAATGCATAATGAATGTAATTATAAAATAACACAAGTTCAGCTGGGAAATCATAACACCATTCATTTAAGTTTAGAATGATCAAAGAGGTATGAATCAATTAGAATAGATAAGCATTTGATTCTTTCAAGTTCATCTTTGATTTTCTTATTGTAGGTTATTTTTACGGCTTATTTTAAGTGCTAGGAATCTTAATTTCAACTTTAAAAAGTCTGTGGATTGCCTGGCCTGCGTGGGTTGGTGGTTGAGCATTGACCTATATATTAGGAGGTCAAGGTTCTATTCCCGGTCAGGGCCCATGCCCCGGTTGTGGGCTCTATAGCCAGTGTGGGACATGCAGGAGACAGCCTATCAGTGATTCCCTCTCATCACTGATGTTTCTGTCTCTCTCCCACTGCCTTCCTTTCTAAAATCAATAAAGATATATATATATATATATATATATATATATATATATATATAGCCAGCGACCAGAACACCATAACGACCTGAACGACTGATTGCTATGCCACCCACTGTGGCCAGCAAACTGGCCCAATCGGGGAGTGGGGCTGGCTGGCCAACCTCCTGCAGCCCCTCCCTCCAGTCGGTCCTCCCCTGATTGGCCTGCAGCCCCTCCCCCAAGCCGGCCCCACCCCTGATCGCCCCCCCACAATAGAGGGTGGGGCTGGCTGGCCAACCTCCTGCAGTACCTCCTCCAGGTTGGCCCCACCCCTGATGGGCCCCCACCACCCCAATCAGCCCACGGCCCCTCCCCCCAGCCAGCTCTGCCCCTGATCTCCCCCCATACCAATTGGGGGTGGGGCTGGCCGGCCAACCTCCCATGGCCCCACCCCCGGATGCTGAACCCTCACCCCTTTCTGGGGTAGGGCTGACCAGCCCACCGCCCACAGCTCCTTCCCACGGCTGGCCCCATTCCCAATCAGCTCCCCCACCTGAATTGGGGTGGGAGGGCCCACCAGCCAATCACCCACAGCCCACAGCTGGCCTGGCCCTGATCAGGACCGGATAGTGGCAGGCTAACTGGCCAACCTCCTGCCATCGTCTCCTTCCAACAGACTTGGCTCTAATCTGCCCCGATTGGAGCTGAGCTGGCCGGACCCCACCTGTACACAAATTTGTGCACTGGGCCTCTAGTATATATATATATAAAGTCCATGGGTTTATTCATTAAGGAAGCCAATCAGAAGATAGAATTTACACTTCTATAGAAACAGACATTATATTTTATAAGCTTCTGTGTTTGAAATTAGTAACTTAAAAGATTAAGCTTTTAGGACCATACTAACCAGTCGTGTGAAGGAGAATGATTGAGAATAAGTCATATAAACATGGAAAATGTTTTACCTTAAGTATTTTAATGCCCTGGAGCAAATTATTTATTATTTCCATTTTCTTTCTTTGATAATATCTGAAGTCCACTATTCAATATTTTAGCCTGTTGTTTATTATAAATTCTTACTTCAATACCCTTGACATTTTTTAAAGTTATGGTCTCTTCTAAATTGGTACTGCCTTTGAAATTATCTTATGACAAATTTTAATCATTTGATATGGCACATAAAGTATTATTTATGCTTTAAAGTCTGTCACTTTCTGTAAAGAAAATTATCTGGTTAACAACTATTTTTTAGGGGAATATATTCTTGCATTTATCAGTAACAGGAGCATTGAATCCCTTCTCTTATTTCTTTATATTGATTGTATCTGACTGTCACTAGGAACTTACAGCTGTAAACTCAGTACCTGAGCTAGTTATTGAACTGACACCTTAAACTGTCCTAAGAAAAATCAAGTAGACTCATGATCATGATGTTTTATAGCTATATATTGTCAATATAGAAATAAGGTTAAACCCTAAGTTTAAAAAATCATATAACAATTGGTGCTTGTCTTAAATTTTAAATCATTTATACATAATACAGTACCTGTATCCTTTCTATTTCATTCACCTCATAATGAAACTTAGATATGAATAAACTCTTAAAAATATTTAATAATTTTTCAATTGAATAAAGGAAAATTACCTTACTATGTAAATAGCCTAAATTATTATTCATGTATGTTAATTTTATTTTAACTTCATAATTTCAATTTATAAATTTGATTTTATTTTTAATGTGTATATTTTAACTTGCTTTCTTTTAATTCTGTTAGTTTGTCAAAATGGGAAATAGTTTTCTTTCATCATTTGAGTCTATATACGTGCTATTCAAAGGGTGCTCCACAGACCATCAGCATCAGCAGCACCTGGGGGTATATCAGAAGTGCACATGCTCACACCCCATGCACTAAAGCAGAACCCTTAGTGGTGGTTCCATGATCAGATCAGTGCTTTCTGAGCTCTCCAGATGATCTGCATGGACACTCCATTTGTGAATCCCTGGCCTATGTTAACGACTGTTAGAAGGTCTTCTTCTCTTTCATATGAAGTCTGCAATGTACCCCACCTCCGCATGGAAGATATGCTCAGCCAAACATAGTATAATTAAGAAATATTACCAGGTTCCTTATTATCCCTTAACTTTTGTGAAATGAATGTTTCAATTTAAAGATAAAACACTTAGGTTTGATTTAGGAGCACAAAGAAAAGTTGTAAGAATGCTAAAAACTGAAATATATTACTCTCTCACTTCATAAGATTTTAAACTGCTAATTAGGATCAGAATCAAGAAAGATTTCGGGTTCACATTGTTAAAGCCAACATATATGTATACTTATTTTATTCCATGGTGAAGTTAGTTATTTTCAATTATATCCAAGAAGCAAAAACCAGGAATACAAACTTTCTAAGACCAACTAATTTAAAATATAGCATAAAATTAACTAAGAATACCTTCTGCTACTTTAAAAAAGTAGAAATATATTTAATCTTGTCTGAGTTTATTTTATATTTCAGGTATCTACCATTATTTTCAAATACTAAACATTGCCTATTTCCAGTATACTTTCAATTAAAAGGAAACACACACACACAAAAAAAACAACAACAACAACAAAAAAAAAAAACAGCTGTTAAAATGACTGCTTCAGGTAGCAATATTTTCTTTACCTTCCCATAAAAATGTTTCAATTTCATCTGACACATTCTAACCACGCTTCTAAAGCTTCACTATGAATTAAATTTTATCACATTAAAATTAAATTATCAGAACTAGTGGATGGGTCTTGTTTATTTTAAGAATTTATAACAGTAGAATAACATTATGAATAAGATGTTTAATACATGTTTCTTGTGATATAATTCTCTGATAAGTGACTAAAAGCTTTTGGGCATAGATAGATGATATTAAATAATTCATCATCAGAATTTGTATCACTTAAGGTATAAAAAAACATTACTTGGGGTATTAAAATATAAAGTACATATAATAGGCACATTACCAATAAACTCAGGTTATTTAAATTTCTAAATGCTGCCCTGAAAAAATTATCTTGTTTCAACGCAGCTAACAACTGAGTTGCATTGGCTAGATATCTACTAAACCTAAAACAAAATTTTACCTCTGGCATGATCATTTCTCTGTTGTATTTTCAAACTTTAGATATAAAAGTCACCTTATTTTTTCAGATATCAGGTTTTAGTTATTAAGCATCATTATTTTGAATTCATTTATTATATTTCATGTTTCTACCACTCATAAAAAATTACTTCTTAAAATACTTTAAAGTTATTTTCAATCACAGTGACATTAAATGTTATATTAGCTTAAGGAATATAGCATAGTGGTTAGATATTTATATAACTTACAAATAAGACCCTCCCCCCCCGTTGTCTTGTTGTCTTGTACCCACCTGACACCATGTATGGTTATTACAATACTAGAGGCCTGGTGCACGAAATTCATGCATGGGGGGTGGGGGTCCCTCAGCACAGCCTGCACCCTCTCCAAACCAGGCTTGCAGGGATCGGGCCTAAAACGGCAGTCAGACATCCCTCTCGCTATCCGAGACCGCTGGCTCCTAACCGCTCGCCTGCTTGCCTGCCTGATAGCCTCTAACCACCTCTGCCTGCCAGCCTGATCGCCCCCTATTTGCTCCCTCCTGCCGGCCTGATCACTCCTAACCACCTCTGTCTAGGCCCCTGCTACTGTGCCTTTGTCTGGATGGACGTTTCGAAGATGTCCAGAAGATGTCCGGTCTAATTAGCAATTACCCTTTTATTAGTATAGATTATTGACTATAGTCACTAAACTGTATTTTACATCTTTGTAAGTACTTTGTAATTGTCCATTTGTGTTTCTTAATCATTTCACCTTTTTTACCCAGACTCTCTATCTCCCTCTTATCTGGACACCATTAGTTTGTTCTCTGTATCTTGGACTTTGCTCTAGTCCTGTGAGTTCATTTACTTTATTTTTTAGATTCCACATATAAATGAAATTATATATTTGTCTTTATCTCATCTTTTTCACTTAGCTCAACACCTTGTAGGTCCATCTATGTTGTTGCAAATGCAAGTCATTTTTTATGTCTGAGTAATATTTCATTGTATATATTTTTGTCCATTCATCCATTTTTAAAAAATCCTCACCAGAGGATAAGTTTTCATTGAGAGAGAGAGAGAGAGAGAGAGAGAGAGAGAGAGAGAGAGAGAGAGAGAGAGAGAAGAGAAGAGAAACATTAATCGGTTGCCTCCCATATGCATCCTGATCAGGGATTGAACCCACAACATAGTATGTGCCCTTACTGGGAATTGGACCCACAATCTTTTTGGTGTACAGGATGGTGCTCCAAACAACTGAACCAACTGGGCAGGGCTCATCCGTTGATTGGAAGCCAAGCACAATATGTGTTTGTCCTGAGGTCGTTAGGAGGGGATCTAGTGCAGGCCACTACCTTTGTCCATCCTGGGGCCACCAAGTAGAAGCTACAAAGTGATTTGCAGTTTGTAGCTGATGTGCTGGGCATGGAGGTGCATGGGAGTGGTTATCCTGTGAACCAAGGCTGGCTGCCACTCGTGCCAGTTTTGGGGTCCCTTTCCAAGAGGTTCAAAGCACACTGCGGCCAATTCCTCCTTTCTTGGGGGTTTGTGGACCTTTGAGCAATTTTAGGAAAATCCACAGAACAGGTCAAGACTTGGAAGCTTGTGTGATTTAGCCTGTGAAATTGGCTTGGGCTGGGTGGGGTCTCAGGGAATCATCAGGATGAGTTGATAATAGTATGTATTAGTCTGGTTAGTGGAGAGTTAGACTGGCCATCTGCCTGTGTCTGAAAGGAACAATTTCCAGGACAGAGCTGCCTCACCAGCCCTCACTTTGAAGCCAAACAATTCATTTCCCCCCTGTACATACCTGATACTTTTTAAAAATTTTTTCTTTATTGATTTCAGAGAGGAAGGGATCAAGCCTGCAATCACCACATGTGCCCTGACCAGGAATCAAACTGTGACCTCCTGGTTCATAAGTCCACACTCAACCACTGAGCCATGCCAGCTGGGCCCCGATGCTTTGTAAACTGTTGCCCTGGTGCTGGCTTGAGTTTGTCAGTAACTCAGTCCATGGGTGGCTCCTTTAAGAGAACATCTTCAGCTGCCTTCTATTTCACCTGGATGGAGTCCTGGCTGATTTTCACAGACAGAAGTTGTGGGGACTTCTCTTCCTGGCACTGCTGATTTGGACTAGGGAGCCCAGTGTGAGGTTGGGACCCCTCGCTCCTCAGGAGGGACTTACATAGCCTCGCCGAGAAATTCCTCCTGGTTTTCAACCAAGTAGTTTTGGGGCCATCCCTGTCTGCATCTCTGCTCCTCCCACCGGTCTCGGCTTTGTTTCTTTATATCCATGGTTACAAAAGTTTTGTTTAGCTAGTCTTTAGGTGGTTCTCAACTGCGGTTTTTCTTTAATTCAGTTGCAATTTTTATGTAAGCACCACGTTTGCCTACTCTGCCATCTTGACCAGACCCACATAAGTTTTTGTTAGAATTTTTATTTGTATAATCAAAACAAGATTTCAAAAAAAGTTTGTAAATGGAAATGCTGGACATTTTTCAGATTCTATTAATATTTCAATTTATAGTTTCATTACCTTTATGCAGATTTCTTAAATGGAAAAGTTCACAATTGCACATTTTGTTGTTAAAACTTTACATAGTATTTGACAAGGTAGAATGGCTTAGTTAAAATTTCAGTTGAAGCATTTCTATTTTTTCTTTCTTTTACTATGAAAAGGCAAAACTAAAGAAACACAGGGAGTAAATGCTTTTTACCTGTCTTGCATGCCTTCCTTCTGAAAATAACTCCTTCCCCAATCTATTCAGTCCTCTGAGACTGCCTACTCTAGTGGTAGAATGTGATCACGGTGTCTTATTACCCAATCTATACCTTTGGTGCACTGATTGGTCAAAAGATAGAATCAAACTGGTAGTTAAATCCTTCCCTAAGTATTTATGCATGTACCATGAAAAAAGGGCCAGACTTCTAACTGAATTAGGAGTGGCAAGAAGCACATCTGGCCCTAAGAAAAGCCATAGTTTTATCTAAGTGGAGAGCCAATCTGAAAATCTGAGACAACCGATAGAGTAAAACAGAGCAGAGCAAGTCAGAGCCATGATCACATCATTCAAGCCATGCCATACCCTTTTCTTGTCAGTTCAGAGTTAATAAAACACCCCCCTATTTTTTAAAGTTAGCTGGAAGTGTTTCTTTTTTATTTTCTTAAAAATAAAAAGAATCCTAGCAAATTTACCTTGTGAATGTCAATAGAGATATCCCCAAATGATAAGTTCCAAAGGTTTTATTTACATTTGGATTGTAAAGATTTTTTTTCTTTTTTTTTTTTTAGCGTAATTCACCTGTTTTATTTATTTTTTATTTTTTTATTGTTTAAAGTATTACAAATAGTAGTCTCCTTTATTTTTTTCCCAATTGACCTTCCCCAAGCCTTTATGAAAATAGAAAGTGGATGCATTATGAGATAATAATAGTGTCAATTTCAGCATTATTAGGTTTTTCTTGGCAGTAATAAGAGGACAATCTCATTAAAAAAATGCAAATGTTACTAAATTTTCCATTTTATAAAACTCAAGCAGAATGAGGTTCCTTTAGGTGTTTCATGGCATCTGAAACAATGATTCCTAGGATAAGTATTGGTAAAGAATAACTTTTACCAAGCTGCAAAATTACTTAATATTCTACTGGGCAATCTACACTAACAAAAGAGCAAGATGCAAATTGACCATACCATCATGACGCCCACCAGCCAATCAGGAGTGAGTATGCAAATTAACTCAACAAAGATGACAGGTTAATTTGCATACAGAGGTGCCTAGGGGCTGGGAGCGGGGCCATGGCAACGATGCAGGCTTTCCACACCACCCCAGCTGCTCAATCCAGGCCTCTGGGCAGCGTGGGAAGATGGAAAGGTGGCTCTGGCCAGAGTGAAGGCTGTGGGGGCAGCCAGGGGAAGGAAGGCCCATTCTTGCACGAATCTTCGTGCATCGGGCCTCTAGTAAACTATAATGCTTAGGGTTATTCTTTCTACCAGACAGAAATCAATCACATCTATAACAAACAACATTCATTTAGATTGATATGAACAGGAATAATTTCATTGCTTTTAGATAGGAATCACTTGCATTGCTAATTTTTTCAAAAATTACTTTCACAAGTTATTTATGTATAAACTAGGGGCCCGGTGCACAAAATTTGTGCACTGGGAGGGGGTTCCCTCAGCCCAGCCTGCCCCCTCTCACATACTGGGAGCCCTCAGGGGATGTCCTACTGACAGCTTAGGCCGGCTCCCTTTGTGGGAGGTGACCAGGCTGATCAGGGAAAGGCACCAGCCCCATCACCCCGCTGCTTTAGCCACTGACAGTCACCACAGCCACCAAGGTGTTTTCATCAACACGGACTTTGGTCCCTTCACCATGAAAAAATGACAACTTTCTTTAGGCATTTTCAAGATGTGTCTTTCATAGGATATGACCTTTCTTTCTTTTTCTTTCTTCCTTCCTTCCTTCCTTCCTTCCTTCCTTCCTTCCTTCCTTCCTTCCTTCCTTTCTTTCTTCTTTCTTTCTTTCTCTTTCTTTCTTTCTTTCTTCTTTCTTTCTTTCTTTCTTTCTTTCTTTCTTTCTTTCTTTCTTTCTTTCTTTCTTTCTTTCTTTCTTTCTTTCTTCTTTCTTTCCTCACCTGAGGATATGTTTCCATTGATTTTTAGAGAATGTGGAAAAGAAAGGGAATGACAGAAAGAAACATCAAAGTGAGAGGAACACTTTGATTGGTTGCCTCCTGCATGAGCCCTGACCTGGGCCCCAGCCAGGGAGGAGCCTGCAACCTAGGTACATGCCCTTGATCAGAATCTAACCCAGACCCTGTGGTTGGCAAAGCTAGGCATTATCCACTGAGCCAAACCATCTAGGGCAGGATATGACATTTCTTAGCCCTCCAGCAGTGGACCTTTGTTTTTTTCCCCAGGAGTGTGGTGAAAAAGCCCTAGATCACCTCTTTGGATTCATATACCCAAGTTACTAGGAATATTAACAGTGGCATACAGGGAGCTTAGCCAATGAGTGGTCAGAAAAGGTGTTTCCTCTGTAGTTCACACCTATCTCCTCCGATCTCTGGCTCCACCCCTGCCAAGGCCTAAAGCCTCTAGCCCTGTGCAGGAGACCCCCAGCTCGTTCCCATCGCCCGGCTCCACCCCCGGCCAAGGCCGCAAGCCTCTGGCAGAGGCTCAGGCCCTGGGAAGGGACCCCTAGCTCATTCCAATCGCCCGGCTCCACCCCTGGCCAAGGTGGGCAAGGGCAGTTGGAAAGATTGGCTTCCTCCATTGCTGGGGAAACCCAAGCCTCCCTCCTGCTCTCCATGGCCGCAGCCATCTTGGTTGGGTTTATTTGCATATTTGCTCCTGATTAGCTGGTGGGCGTGGCTTGTGGTTGTAGTGTGGGTATGGTCAATTTGCATACTACTCTTTTATTGGATAGGATTTTATGGAACTAAGAACTTTTTCAGGAACCTTACTGACCCTGCTAGTACAATGTTGCGGTAGGCAGAATAATGGCCCCTAAAAAATTTCACACCCTAATTTTTGTAATCTGTGACTATGTTATTAAATTAAGTCATCTTGAGATTGTGGTGGTTATTTTCTATCATTAGATTGAGTCTAGTACAATCCCAGGGTTCTTAAAAATAGAACAGGGAGGCAGAAGAAAAATTCGTGTCAGAATGAAGAAACATGAGTAAGACTCATCCCTTCATTGCTGTCTTTGAAAATGGAAGAGAGACATGAGCCAAGGAGTGCAGGCAGCTTCCAAAAGCTGGAAAAGCCAAGGAATGGTATTCATCCCTATAACCACCAGAAAGAATACAGACCTGGCAACACCTTGATTTTAGCACAAGAGACCTATGTTACACTTCTGACCTACAGAACTGTAAAATAATATTTTCAGTTTGATTGTATAATTTTAAACCACAAAGTTTCAAGTAACCTGTTAACAGCTTCATAAAAAATCTAATGCAAATGCATAACGTGGTGCATGAACACATGCTCAATAAGCACCTGCTGATGAATATATCATTAAATGGTTGAATAGGTGTAACTTGTGCAGGACATACAGCTGGTAAGTGGTAGATCCTAAGTCAAGCCTTTTGTGCCTCTTCCCACAATCCATGCTCTCACCCACAAAGTTCCTCTGTTTCTGATGTTGTCACAATAATATCCTTTAAATTATTGTTTGAGATTTTTTTCCCCTGAAGAATAAGATAGAAACATATGTAGAAAACCATAGATTCTTAAGCATCCATTCTATCAAGCAAATAGTTTGTAGCCAATATTATTACCAACTAGAGGCCCGGTGCATGAAATTCGTGCATGGGCGTGTGTGTCCCTCAGCCCAGCCTGCACCCTCTCCAATCTGGGACCCCTCGAGGGATATCTGACTGCAGTCATCATCCCTCTCACAATCCAGGACTGCTGGCTCCCAACTGCTCACCTGCCTGCCTGCCTGATTGCCCCTAACTGCTTTTGCCTGCCAGCCTAATCACCCCTAACCACTCCCCTGCCAGCCTGATTGCACCTAACTGCCTTCCCCTGCAGGCCTGGTTCCCCCCAACTGCCCTCACCTGCAGGCCTGGGTCTACCCCTACTGCCCATCCCTACAGGCCCAGTTGCCCTCAACTTCGCTCCTCTGCCAGCCTGGTCCCCCCCAACTGCTCTCCCCTGCAGGCCTGGGTCTCCCCCAACTGCCCTTCCCTGCAGGCCCAGTTGCCCACAACTTCCCTCCTCTGCCAGCCTGGTCACCCCTAACTGCCCTCCCCTGCAGGCTTGATCACCTCCAAATGCCCTCCCTTGCAGGCATAGTCACTCCCAACTGCCCCCCTGCTGGCCTGATTGCCCACAACTGCCCTCCCTTGCAGGCCTGGTCCCTCCCAACTGCCCTGCCTTGCTGGCCATCTTGTGTCCGCATGGGGGCAGGATCTTTGACCACATGGGGGCAGCCATCTTGTGTGTTGGAGTGATGGTCAATCGGCATATTACTCTTTTATTAGATAAGATAGAGGCCTGGTGCACGGGTGGGGGCCGGTTGGTTTGCCCTGAAAGGTGTCCCAGATCAGGGTGGGGGTTCCCTTGGGGTGTGGGGCAGCCTGGGTGAGGGGCCTGTGGTGGTTTGTAGGCCGGCCACGATCCCCAGAGATCGAAGCAGAGGCCCTGGTATCTGGGGTTTATTTATCTTCTATAATTGAAACTTTGTAGCCTTGAGTGGAGGCCAGGGCAGGCCAGGGTGGGCAGGAAGCTTGGCTTCCTCCATTGCCAGGAGCAACCCAAGCCTCCTGATCTCTCCAGCTCTGTGGCTGGCACCATTTTTGTTGGTATTTATTTATCTTCTATAATTGAAACTTTGTAGCCTTGAGCGGAGGCCAGGGCCAGCCAGGAAGCTTGTCTTCCTCCATCGGCGAGGGCAAACCAAGCCTCCTGCTCTCTCCAGCTCCATGGTAGCTGCCATTTTTGTTGGGATTTATTTATCTTCTATAATTGAAACTTTGTAGCCTTGAGCAGAGGCCAGGGCCAGCCGGAGCAGGCGGGAAGTTTGGCTTCCTCCATTGCCAGGGAAACCCAAGCCTCCTGCTCGCTCCATGGCCACAGCCATCTTGGTTGAGTTAATTTGCATACTTGTTCCTGATTGACTGGTGGGCTTGGCATGTGGGTATAGCAGAGGTACAGTCAATTTTTCATGTTTCTCTTTTATTAGTGTAGATACTTATCTTAGGAATCATTGTTTCAGATGCGTTGAAACACCTAAATGAACCTCATTCTCAATGAGTTTTATATGTGTGTGTGTGTGTGTATATATATATATATATATATATATATATATATATTCCTTCATTTATAAAATGGGACAAAAGCAAATAATAAATCTCATTGCCAAAACCGGTTTGGCTCAGTGGATAGAGCGTCGGCCTGCGGACTCAAGGGTCCCAGGTTCGATTCCGGTCAAGGGCATGTACCTTGGTTGCGGGCACATCCCCAGTAGGGGGTGTGCAAGAGGCAGCTGATCGATGTTTCTCTCTCATCGATGTTTCTGACTCTCTGTCCCTCTCCCTTCCTCTCTGTGAAAAATCAATAAAATATATTTTAAAATAAATAAATAAATAAATAAATAAATAAATAAATCTCATAATATTTTTGTGAGATTTTAAATGTATTTAACATACTGTCTAACATATAGCAAACTCTAAATATATTATAGCTATTTTATTTTTAATACCAATAATCAGAATTTCGGTATGAATTATCATGTGACTGGGAATTATGTAAATATAGAATTATAACTGACAAACCATTGCTTTGCTGTTACCATTATTGATCAAACACCTAAGCTAATTTAGTGACAATTTTTGAGACATGCCTGTGCTTATTAGTCAGTATTAAATGGAAGAAAAGTCATTCAACAGAGTAACACAATTCTATGTTGACAATATAAGTTGAAATATATATTTTAAAATTCAAGCAATAGAGTAATTAATCATTACTCTTAAGGTAACAGCAATTAGATTTACAAGAATAAGAAAGCACTTTTGAATATGTTGAAACATTCATTTTCATGTAAGCAATTAAAGAAACAAATAGTTTAAAAGGCTTCCTTGTCTTTTTTTTTGTTTTTACATCAAGGCAGTCATTCTGTGTTTACAAAAGTAATTTATAGTTTAATCAAGGTTTAACTAGAATGCTAAATAAATTATTAGGAGTTTTACAGTACATAGAGGCTTTTATCTTAGTTTGAAGAATCTGTTTATCATCTGTTTTACAGTTTACATAAAAATCAACCTAAAATATGGCTAAGTACATACTTCATAGTTTGATATATTATCCTGGACAGAGTTTAAATTGACTGGATCATTTAATATTTTTATATTAAAATCTGTTATTAAATACCATGTTATATGACATATTTCCTTAGATAAATCTACAGTAACCTTTTTTGCTTTCTATTGCTGTAAGTTACCACAAATTCAATGCCTTAAAACACCAATATTTTAGCCAACAAAATCTTGGTCCAAAGTCTGTCTCACAATGGTTGGGTTCTGCTCAGAGTAATTATAAATCAGAAATCAAACTGACAACTGGCTGTTCTTTTCTGGAGCTTCTGGGGGAAATTTCACTATAAAAGATTTGAAATCTCATTTTTCTGGAAGAGTTAAGTTCCTTGAGGTTGAAGTAACTGAAGTTCTTAATTCCTTGCTGGGTCTCAACTGGAAATCAGCAACTAGATGCTCCCCTCATTATCTGCCATAAGGTCCTTCTTCATGCCAGCAAAGGCGGGTCACATACTTTTCATGCTTGGAATCTCTGAGTTCATCCTTCCCTGACCTCTAGACCTAGACTTAAAAGTATGCCATGATTAGATCAACTTGGATAATCACCTTATTTTAAGGTCAATGATTTGCGACATTAATTATATTACAAATTCCCTTTTGCCTTGTGCCTTAATCTAATCATGGGAGTGAAAGCCTTTATGGTTCTAGGGAAATTATATAGGGTATATGCACCAAAAGGTGGGGATCTTGGAGAACATCTTAGAATTCTGCATACCACAGTGACATTTGGCTTAATTGCCATAATTATAATCTTAATAGTTTTTTTTCTCTCTTAAATTACATGTCCTATATTATTGGGTACTAATGATGAAAAATATGTTCAAATTAAAAGTAAATTGCTACATATTTCAAAGAGGACATAAATTTTATTCCTAAAATATTTTTATTTAGCATTTAAAAGACTATCCTTTGATATGTCAAATAAAATCTAACTTTTCCCCCTCGAATATTTTTATCTATGGGTGATTTTTAACCTTTTGTATTTAGCTGAAACTAAAAACAGATGTGCTAGAAAATCACATAAAAAGTGTTCTCTTTTGAGAATTGTGACCTTTTAGATAGAGATAAGCTTGGCTAGAAAATCAATACTCAGAATACATCTGCAAAAAAATTAAAGGTTCAGTCATCACTAAAATATGGGTTTACATTTTAGCACATTTGACAGGAAGTGTTTTGCCTTTTCTTAATATCTATAAAAAGTATTTTTAGCATATTCAGAATTTATACATTTCTGAATTTAAACAATGTGAAAGCATGTAATACAATAAACTGATTCAAAGACATTGAGTGAGTGGAATGAGGTGTAGTAGGTAGAGTTAATGTGAAGTACAATAAGGGGAAAATAAGATCTACTAACTGCAATGAAAAAATATATTCAATACACATAAAACAATGTTTTTGAGAACTGAAACATACTAATAATGATAATTCTTCAGAAGAATACCGATTAGCATATCAACCTAATTTCTCAAGAGTTAAAAGTCATGTGTTTGTAATATTAGTTCAATGTTTCATAGATTATGCAAAAAGTTGCAATTTTTCTCAAGCATGAATTAATCAGATAATTGGTTCAATTTTCCACTTCATTCTTAATGTCTTATATTGTGAACATTATCATCAACATAATAATACCTGAAAGAGCTTCTTTAAATATGCATGTCTCCTGCAGACAAATGTGAATTACACTTATTTGATATGGTGGTCAATAGCCAAGAGAACAGAATGAGAGAAAATCCTATCATTGAAGTTCACCTTACATGTCTGATAAAAAAATCATTCTGTGTTGGAACCTGTGTTTGATTACACATTGATGTTACCCAATGGACAAATAATAGTTATTTCAACATTACTTAGCACTTGATGGTTTATAGAGTGTTTTTACAGTCATTATGTACTTTGATTTTTGTACTAATCATGTGGAGTAGCAGTTTTATTCCCATGAAATCAACTCTTATGCCACCAACTAACATAGAAATCCGGATTCAGCAAACCCTTCCTCCCCCAATTTTTAAAGGAAGATCTGGAATTCCCACTTATGAAACAAAATTACTCAGCTCATGAAATTCATCAACCATCCCTCAGATGATAATACTCTCCCTGTCAGATACGACCACAGTTCCACCGCATGCAAAGAATTGCTGCCACTACTACCAACTCTTCACAAAGAATCATTAATTTATCCCCCAAATTCCAAGGCTCTGTAGTAATGGGAAAAAAAATTTTTTTGCCTAAATTTGTCTTCATTTACAAGTTCTCTCGCAGAGATCAATTAGTCCCCATGCAAACATACTTCTAGCAGTCCTGCTCTGCCCATTGGTCAGGCAAGGCTGCTGCACCAAGGCACTTCCAAATTCCAGATTGTACATTGTTGAGATCCAAGCCATGACATGCCTTCCTCTATACTAAATTCCCTTACCTAAACACAACTCAAATTACAGATGGGGAAACTGAGGTATAAAATACTTTGGTCAAAAGGAGGTAAATAATTTGTTCAAGGTCACACAGAAAGCCAGAGACACAGGACCCATAATTTCTGTTATCAAAACCTAAGTTATTTAGGAACTTCTCCCAAACTCATTCCTGCCAAATCTTTAGGTGCTACTTATATATAACCACTATATATATTTTTTTTTTCACACACACACACACGTACACATTATATGTCTTTTTCATTCTTAACAATATCTTCCCTTGATGAAACCTACATCAAGTAGAACCTAACCAAACAGATCTGAACCAAGTCTTCTTTTTTTTCTGTCTCACAATGACTACCTCATCATTTTATTTTCCTATTGAATGCCCCTAACAAAAATGAAGTATTAAACTGAACTTTTAAAGTTTTTCCCCCCTGGAATAAAAAAAAAATTACAATTTATTATATACACATGCTCAGAAATTGTTTAAAGAGCTTTCTCCCTTTAACCACTCTCTTTGTAGATAAATACTGATTCGGCCATATATTCTACTGGCCTGCACCCTTTCGCAATCTGGGAGCCCTCAGGGAATGTCCAACTGATGGTACAACTGTCCTCTGCAGGAGGCAACCAGCAGGCTGATAGGGAGACAGCACTGACCTGTGAGTGGCTGGCTCCGCCCCACCGCCGTCAGTTGCTGCCCCCGATCGAAGTTCCCTCCCTCTGCCTGCTGGCACCTGCCTTGGTTGGCCTGGTGCTGCCCACTTGCTGGCCCTGTCCCTGCTGACCAGTCATTCCCCATTCAGTCGATTTGCGTATTAGGCTTTTATTATATAGGATGATAGCCCATGGGAGAAATTTTGAGACACTACAAATCTATAATATAATATTAAATTATTTATGCTACTGTATATTAATTAACCTACTTTTATTTCATATATTGTAGCTATTTGAATTAAGAAATTTGGATGAAAAAATTATACAATTTATTTTGTAAGATATTAAAGTAGGTTTTTTGATGGTTAGAAAATAACTAAAATGTTTTAGAATTATTGTCAGTGAAAAAGTTTAAATGAAAAGGACTTGCTAGTTAAGCTTTTGTAAGTAAAGTACATAATTAATCAGAGCTCACTTCTCCTCAAGGATTCTGTTAAGGGAGATATTTTTATGTAAATCTTAGTTGTTTTGTTTTTTTTTTTTAATCAAGTGCATTTCCAAGTGAAATAAACACACTTGAATAGTTTTCACTAATAAAAGCTATATATGTAGTGACAAATTTAAGTAGATTTTTAAAAATTTATCTTTATTGTTGAAAGTATTACAGATGCCCCCTTTGTGTGTGTGTGTGTTTTGTTGTTGTTTTTTTACCATTGACCCCCTTCACCCCATAACTGCCCCTCCCAGGCCTTCACCACACTATTGTCTGTGTCCATCTTCTATGCATATATGCATATAAGTTCCCTGGTTAATCACTCCCCACCCACTCCTTTTTCCCCCTGAAATTTATCAACCTGTTCCATGCTTTTATGATTCTGGATCTATTTTGTTCATTAGATTCCACATACAAGTGAGATCATGTGACACTTATCTTTCACTGACTGACTTATTTCGCTTAGCATATTCTCCAGGTCTGTCCATGCTGTTGCAAATGGTAAGAGTTCCTTCTTTTTTACAGCCACGTAGTATTCCATTGTGTAAATGTACTACAGCTTTTTTATCCACTCATCTGCTGATGGGCTATTGTGCTGTTTCCAAATCTTAGCTATTGTAAATTGTGCTGCTATGAACATAGGGGTGCATATGTCCTTTCTGATTGGTGTTTTGGGTTTCTTAGAATATATTCCTACAAGTGGGATTGCTGGGTCAAATGGCAGTTCCATTTCTAATTTTGTGAGGAAACTCCACAGTTTTCCAAAGTGGAAGCACCAATCTGCATTCCCATCAGTAGTAAACTAGTGTTCCCTTTTCTCCACATCCTCGCCTGCACTTGTTATTTTTTTATGGTATCCATTCTGACAGGTGTAAGGTGCTAACTCATCATTTTAATTTGCATCTCTTGGTTGATTTGACTTTGAGCATTTTTTCATGTCTTTTGGCCTTCTGTGGGTCCACTTTGGAGAAGTGTCAATTTGAGCCTTTACCCACTTTTTTAATTAGATTGTTTGTCTTCCTTTTGTTAAGTTGTATGAGTTTCTTATAAATTTTGGAAATTAACCCCTTATCGGATGTATCATTAGCAAATATGTTCTCCCTTGCAGTGGACTCTCTTTTCATTTTGTTGATGGTTTCTTTTGCTGTGCAGAAGCTTTTTATCTTGATGCAGACCTGTTTGTTTACTTTCTCCTTAGTTTCCTTTGCCCTAAGAGATGTAGCAACAACTATATTGCTACCTGAGATGTCTGATATTTTGCTGCCTATGGTTTCTTCATTTACATTTAAGTTTTGAGCAAGTATCTGTACATTTGCTCTTGATTATCATTGATATAATGTGCAACATGAAGGGTTCAGAAGTGTTTATTTAGGAGTCTTGTAAAGAAAAATGTTAACAAGATCTCTACCAGTATGTTCAAACCTTCCGCCTTCTCGAAAAAAAGCATGTCTCCAGGATTGGCCCTTGGCGAGTGTCCACCAAGGCTTCAGCAAGTTTCCCTGGTTTACAACACTTCACATTTCATACATGAGGAAATCAAGGTGTGGAAAAGTTAAGTAGTGTTACTGGAGTTACACAGTAAGCAGGACAACCTGGAATTGATCTGAGGTAGTTCAACTTCAGAAATAGTCCATTAACTATACCAGTGATATCATTTACAATATTCAGTGGCACAATTATGTGTGTGTATCCTATCTACTAAAGAGGGGATATGCTAATTGACTGTAACACCCTCACAAAGATGAAGGCACCCACAGCCAATAAGGAGGGAATATGCGAATTGACTACCACACCCTCAAAGATGGCAGTGCCCAGAGCCACAAGGTCACAGCGTGCAGTCCCCTCAGCCCTGCTGGGGCAGCAGGTGCAAGGTATGGCTGGAGTCCAGCCACTCCACATGCCTGCCTCCGAAGTCCCCCAGTCCCTTCAGCCCCCAAGCCACCCAGGGCCAGCCCAAGGCACAGGCAAGCCTTGGATGGCAGCTGCCAAGCTGCCCAGGGCTGACCCGAGGCACAGGCAAGCCTTGGATGTCGGCTGGCCAGCCGCCCAGGGCCGGCCCAAGGAACAACCAAATGACTGAACAAGCAGGCTGCGTGGGGCAACCAGGCCAGGAGGGGAGTTAGTGAGGAACGACCAAATGACTGAACAGCAGGCTGTGTGGGGCAACCGGGCCAGTGGAGGGTGCAGTTGGCGGCAACCAGGCTGGCAGAGGGGGCAGTTGGGGGCAATTAGGCTGGCGAGGTGGGCAGTGAGTGGTGACTAGGCCGGCAGAGGGGGGCAGTTGGGGGTGACCAGGCTGGCAGGGAGGGGGCAGTTGGGGAAAACCTGGCCATCAGCGGGGGCAGTTAGGGGTGACCAGGCTGACTGGGGGGGGCAGTTAGGGGTGACCAGGCTGGCTGGGGGGCACATTTAGGGGTGACCAGGCAGGCAGGCAGGTGAAGTGATTAGGAGCCAGCAGTCCAGGATTGTGAGAGGGATGTCTAAACCAGCAGTCAGACATCCCCCGAGGGGTTCCAGATTGGAGAGGGTGCAGGCTGGGCTGAGGGGACCCCCCCATGCATGAATTTCATGCACCGGGCCTCTAGTTTATATATATTTATAGATTTTGAAAAATAGTATAATTCTGCCTCCTCAAACATTCCCAAAAATAAGAAATCTAAGTGAGACATTAAGAAACCTAATTTTATTTGCTGTATAAAAATATTATTATTAAAATGCCATTGTGACTTTTTCTTCACTTTTATGTTCTCTTACTTTTGAGTATGAATTTTTTCTGTAACTGTTAAAAAGGCAAGAAGAAAGAAAACCTGTGTAATAACACAATTTACAGAACTATAGAAGACTTTACTAATATATTCTTAAAAATCCTCCTTTCCTATGAATAAAATTACCCTCCAGTTCCCATAAAAAGTCTTGATTTTCCAAATTGCACAAAATCCCAAGTATAACATGAGGTAAAAAAATTAATTACTCTAATATTATCCCTCAATATCTGAGTTTTAGAGATAAAATGTATAGATTTACCTGTAATTTTTCATTTCTGAAAGCTGATAATTCCCCTCAGGTGCTGTATATTAGTATTTCACACCATCTAGTAATTATATATTGCTTTTGAAAATAACCATGAGACAAGAGTGCAAAGAGGTATGAATAGTCTTTCTGAAAAATTATATATGAGCAGATGGATACCACATAAAGTAGATTAATATGTTAATTGTCCAAATGGAAAAGCTTGTCATGCAATTTCAAGCTATTAATGAGATCAAGAATCCTAACTATGAAATAAAGAAGTGATTTTATGCCCTTGGTAACTAGATTTTTTGCCCTTGTCACTTTGTCATTTTGTAGAATAATTGCTCCCATAGGAAAAAAGATTGCTAGATGAGAAAACACTTAGTAGAGTGGTTAACCTCTGCATTGCTCGAAATGACTGTTGCAATAAGACCTGCTAGGCCTACAATAGCACAAGCAAAGTCCTTGAAAATACTATTTGTATATCTGTTTTATTGTTAAAATAATATAATTTGAATAATGGTAAATTTGTAATTTTACATATATAAGATGGAATTTTCTCTGTTACCTAACATTGAAAATAAGCATTAGCAGTACCATTTTTATTTGGTTTTATACTTTAAAAATATAAATCATTTTTCACAGCCAGAGGGGCTCAATTGGTTGAGCACTGCCCTGTGCATCTAAAGGTTGTCGGTTCAATTCTGGGTTAGGGAATATATATACCAGGTTGTGGGTTCAGTCTAGGGAAGGCAGCCAATTGATGTTTCTTTCTAACATTGATGTCTCTCTCCTTCTCTATCTCTCCAAGCAAGTCCTCGGGTGAAGATTAAAACAGAAAAATTGAAAAATATATATAGCTATAGATAGATATAAATAATTTTAAATAATAAAAATGTTATTTTCTTGATTAAAAAAAAAACTTCAGTCAATTAGCTTTCCACTAAGAGTAAATGAACAGTCATAGACAACATAGTATTTAAAACTTTTATAAGCACTCAAAGTATATAGAGATTATTGTATGCATTCCACATCACCAGTATCAGTGTTTTAAAAATCAAATATTTTTAAAGCTACAGAAATTCTTGCTTTTCCTATCTCCAGTTTACTTGTGAATTAGACAATTAGTGGAAATTTAGGTAATATATGTGAAATTAGATGATAATAAATATTTGGTTTAATAAATAATAATAGATTCCACTTATTGATCATCTATTTCAAGAATTTTCCCAGATACATGTGGTAGGCAGGACAAAGCCTCCCTCCCCCAAAGATGTCCATATCCTAATACCCAGATTTGTGAATATATTTTACATGGCAAAAAGGAATTAAGGTTGCAGATGGGATTAAAGTTGGCAATCAGCCAGCTTTAAGATGAGAGATTATTCTGGATTATGAAGGTGGATCCTATGTAATCACATGAGTTCTTCAATGTGGGAAAACAGGCAAAAGATAGGGCCAGAGTGATGAACACAACAAGACTCAACCTGCCTTTGCTGGCTTTGAAGATGAAGGAAGGGAAACAGAAGTCAAAATGTGCAGGTGATTCTAGAAACTAGAAAATGCAAGGAAGGGACTCTTGTCTAGATTCCCCATAAAAGCAAACAGCCCTGATGACACCTTCATTTTATCCAAGTAAGACCCATATGAAATTCTGAACTATAATAAATACGTCTTTTTAAAACACCAACACAATAATCTACATTTATATTAACTCATAATTCTTACAATTTATTCTAAGTAACCTTTTTAAAAAAAATTCACAAATTGTGATAGGATATTTAGTCTCAGGTTTTATGTTACTTGTAGAAAGCAACACAAGTCTAACCCATGTTTGAGAAACTCTAAGTCGGTTCCCTTTTATCATGTCACAGTACTTCCTAGTTGGGCAAATATTAAATAAAAGTGGTTTGAAAATACATAGCTTTGCACAAAGGTAATGAATATCAACACTGTTATTAATAGAGGAATATTAAATACAGAGGCTGATAGCTCAGTATCTACACTAATAGAAGAGAAATATGCAAATTGACCATACTGCCGCAATGCCCACCAGCCAATCAGGAGTGAGTATGCAAATTAACCCAACAAAGATGGCGGGTTAATTTGCATACACAAGTGCAGAGCAGCCGGATGGGCGGGACGCCTGCTATGAGGGGGAGGGCAAGGAGTAGAGGGAGCTACAGGAGTGGCGCTCCGGCCAGAGCGGAGAAGACTGAAGGCTCCGACCGGAGCAAAGACTCTGGCAGGAGCAAAGACAGAAGGCAGTGGCCAGAGCGAAGGCCTGGGTCCCAGGTGCCAGAGGAAAACCAGTGCCAGCAGCCATGGGAAGGAAGGCCTATTGCACAAATCTTCGTGCAATGGGCCTCTAGTATACCATGAAAGTGTAAGTTACAAACTCTCATATGTACATCATGAAATAAAAGAAAAATTGTTTATTTAATTAAACAGTTAATATTTATCTTAATAACATTAAAATGATCTCAATCAAATTATCCTCAAGTAGAATATTTTATTTAATTTTTAATGTTTTATTGATTAGAGAGAGAGAGAAAGAGAAAGATCTATGAGAGAGACATAAATCCTGCAAGCCCCCTACTGAGGATGGAGCCCACAATCTGGGCATTCCAAACCTGGAATCAAATCAGTGACCTCTTGGTGTATGGGACAATGCTCAAGCCACTGAGCAAAGAAACACCTGGATTTTTCAGTAAAGAAGTCCAGGGAGACATTTCTCTTTTTTCATTTTGTGAAAATGGATAAGTAACAACCTCTTAGAGTTTCAGTTTTGTCATCTTCTAAATTAAAATAATGTCACTTTAACATTCACTTGGAGAAGTAAATTAAACAATAAAGAGTTCTTGCAAAGTAAAAGGCATAGATTAGGATATCAATAAATACGTATAGGTTATTGTCATTGTCTCAACATTTTTTATTCAAATTCATCCTATAATATTGGATGACAGAGAAAAGAGTTATTACAATAAAGTATAATAATTAAAAACTAGGCTCTTTGTATTAAACATGATTGATTGACTAAATATATTTATCTCCTGTCTTCTCCCAAACCCCACTGAAATAATTACAAAAACTATCTGAAAAGGTGTGAGCCTGGAAGAATAAAGAGAAAGTGCGGAAACAATACAAGGCAAAGAATGGAAAATCCAAAGCAGATACTGAAGTGGAGACTGACAACACAGTGGAAAAAGTTATAAACCTAAAATCCTGCAGAACAAGATTATCACTAAGAAGAGAGTCAGCTCATCCTGCCCACTTGAAAGGTGGAGACTGGACAATTCTTTCCCAAAACATAATAATTACATATCCTGCTAAACTGTTCATTGAAAGAGAAGGAAGAATGAAGACATTTCTAAACACGCAAGGATTAAAAAGTGGAAGGGAAGTAGTGAGTAGAGAATATTTATATTATTCTCTAAGGTAAAAGAGAGGAAATACTATATAATAAAGAGGTAATATGCAAATTGACCATCACTCCAACACACAAGATGGCCGCCCCCATGTGGAGACAAGATGGCTGCCACAAGATGGCCTGCAGGGGAGGGCAGTTGGCGGGACCAGGCCTTCAGGGGAGGGCAGTTAGGGGCAACCAGGCCAGCAAGGGAAGGCAGTTAGGGGTGACCGGGCCAGCAGGGGAGGACAGTTTGGGGGGACCAGGCCTGCAGCTGAGGACAGTTGGGGGGTACCAGGCCTGCAGGAGAGGGCAGTTGTGGGCGACCAGGCCTGCAGGGGAGGGCAGATGGGGGCCACCAGGCCTGTAGGGGAGAGCAGTTGGGGGGCAACCAGGCCTGCAGGAGAGGGCAGTTAGGGGTGACCAGGCCTGCAGGGGAGAGAAGTTGGGGGCGACCAGGCCAGCAGGGGAGGGCTGTTATGGGCAATCGGGCTGGCAGGGGAGTAGTTAGGCTTCAATCAGGCTGGCAGGGGATTGGTTCGCGGGTGATCAGGCTGGCAGGCAGAAGTGGTTAGCGGCAATCAGGCAGGCAGGCAGGCAAGCGGTTGGGAGCCAGCAGTTCTGGATTGTGAGAGGGAAGTCCCAGTTTGGAGAGGGTGCAGACTGGGCTGAGGGACACACACACCTGCCCCGTGCACAAATTTTGTGCACTAGGCCTCTAGTTTATTAGATAAAAAAGCTAATGTAGCATTGAGAGTACATTTATAGTTCAGGTCAGGCACTCATTACAATGGTGTAATTTTACATGTTAACAGAATGGCTGGAATATCACAGACAACTGGTGGCTAAATTGAATCACAGCTATAGAGATGCAATTTAATAAGGGAGTGGGACAGAAGTGGAAGGAATGAGCAGAAATTGATGAACCATGGAGAAGTGTGCAGGGAGAAAGTTAAAGGCAGGAGATTAATAACAGTTTGGGAGAAAATGGTACAATCAAGGATTTGAAATTCTACATATTAAGTTATCTCAAAAGACTATACTGAACACTTTCAGCTCCCCTCTATACCTTTCTACATGAATACTCAGTAAACATTACAAGTTTATGATATTAAGAGAGGGACATTACTATATTATATTTTTATTTATGTAACTATGGTTTGAGCAAAATACTTTAGTTGATATTGAAACATTCTTCAGCTATTATTTCATTTTTGCTTTGTTAAAACAAAAACAAGTTTTCTTCTTCATTCGCTTTGTAGTCTTAAGTGGTATCACCAAAAAGAGGATGCTTATAAAGAATCTTTAGAATAAGGCAATTTCCAAGATATACAAAAAGATAAGCGAACATGGAATAGAATTTGGTGTCATTATGAATTATGAGTTGATAAGGTCTAAAATGTATTTTTTTAAAAATATATTTTATTGATATTTTTACAGAGAGGAAGGGAGAGGGATAGAGAGCTAGAAACATCGATGAGAGAGAAACATCGATCAGCTGCCTCCTGCACACCTCCTACTGGGATGTGCCCGCAACCAAGGTATGTGCCCTTGACCGGAATCGAACCCAGGACCCTTCAGTCCGCAGGCCGACGCTCTATCCACAGAGCCAAACCGGTTTCGGCTAAAATGTATTTTTGTGCCCAAAGATTTAAAGCAGGTGCTTTATTTGTCACTTGTTTACTATGGGTAAATTAATAAGTTTTAACCAGTATAACAGTAATTAAAAAAAGTGTTAATGATATATATTTTAACACTGCAAAATGACAAAACTAATCAAAAATTTTTATAAATGGTAAATTTCCAGAGAAAGTTAAAGGGCATGAAATTCAACATTTGTTTTTACCATGTTAAGTAAAATACAACCATAGTGCAAATATTATATGGACTTGCCTTGCATTAGGAATAAATTTATCAATATCCCTTCCAACTTAAAAATATATTTGTATAAATGTCTAATAACTATATTGTATACCTTAAACTATATATATTGTACATCAACTGTATTAACAAATAAATTTTTAAAATAAGTAAAAAATAAAAATTATTGTTGGCATGTTTCTTTTAAAAATATATTTTTGTATTATTTTAACTTTCTTCATTTTCTTTTTGAAATAGGGTGAACAAATAACTTTTCAATGAAATTTACAACATTAAAGTATGCTTTATCATTTGTTTCTTTTGATTTTTAATTCTGCTTAACCTATGAAATATTCAGAATGACTTTTTTTGGAAGGTTGTGAATATTAAAATAATCTAATGAATGACAATCAAAGAGGAAGTGAATCAGTCATTAGTAATGGCAACTAGTACCTTCAGGAGAAACCAGAAGAGTAGGCCACATGTGAAACATAGTGTGATTTTAATTCATCTTCACAGTCAATTCCGTTCATGTTTGGTTGTCATTATCATGTAATGTCATGTTCCAATCTTGAAGTAATAAAGCAAAAATAAAGTGCTATAATGACTTGGAGAAATAGGAAAATATTATTTGTAAAGGTAGACATGTGCTTGTAATTAACTGCCTTCCTGCTATTCGTGGTGGCAGAAGGTTGCTTGATGAACTTAATTTCATGGCTTATACCATTGCAAATAGCAGAGTAACTCAGAGAAAGTCTAGATATCTAAGGCAATCTTTGTAAGACTAGCACATGGTTGCAAATAAACTGTAGGAGGAAAATCAATTCCTCTTTCACATTGTATATTCTGGAAATATAGAAACAAAAATAAATTACTAAGCATAAGTTATGATAGATATCTATTGAAATAATATGCTTTAATCCAAAGTTTTTATGTTCAGCCAAGAGGGAGCTATTTGAGCATAGGAGATTTTACACATCCTTCAGCTAAATTAAAGACACAAACATTAAAGTTAACACTAAGACATCATGGAGATTTGTGGTACTATCTAGGGCACCATAGATCCATAAACCAATGAAAGGTTCCATAAATGAGCTATTTCCTTCTCAGACTGAGTCTTGGTGAGTGGCTTTTAAATTAATAATTTCAGAAGGCCACTAAGAGTTGTGTGGAATAGAAATTACCTGGCAGAGGTGAGGTAGGAGATGGAGCAGATCAGAAGATAAACGAGAGATGTCTTGTGTTTCTAGACAGAACTATGAAAGGTGAGCCATAACACATTCATTGTATATTATCTTGTGAAAGGCCATTCCATGGATTTCTGAAACAGACTTTCTGTATTTAGTATCAATATATAAAATTGTAAATGAGAACAAATACCCATTAAAAATAGTTTACCACTAATTGAATTAAAATATTGGGATTAAAATGAGCAACTGACCCATTCCTGTTTACACATAAAATCACTTGCCAGATGATCTGAGCTAAACCTCATTTCATTTTTCTTCAGGATTTTTAAACTACCAGAAATAATTTTAAACAGTCAGACACAAACAAGATTAACAACATTTTCACTCATTGAATATGTTATAGTAATAAAGAATCACCTTGTAAATATATCAACATTTTAATAAAGTAGCTAGAGATTTAAAATAGTATTGTTATTAATATTATTGTTCAAGATAGTGTTAAATAAAATTAAATTATAAAGGCATTTCAGATAACAAAGGGAATGAATCTGAGGTGAATAATTTCCAATAAATTATGCATTTAATTAAGAGTTTAAAAGCCCTACAAAGTGCCATTAGGGGCCCATGAAGATGACATTGGTGTAGATCAAGCACATCATTTTTAGAATGGGCAGTATGATATTGATAACAATGCCTGTAAAACAAAATAAAACTGTTAATGAATTGTGCAGCTAGCCCATCAGAGTCCGTCCTATCTGGATGGGCAATTTGGATGTACTTGGTCAGATTGTGAAGACCAGATCGAGTATTGATATGGCAATTTTGACTCTATCTGGACGGCACTTCTAATACAGAAACTGCAATTCCAGAAATCTCTGATTATTTGTCATCCATTACTTCAATCTAATCTAGGTTGCTTAGAGCTTTGCAGCTAGCAAATATTTGGATTCAGGGTCATACCCTGGCCTACTGGCTACCTGAGAGAGGATGGCCTATTACTTTCCCTTTGTGCTTCCCCCTCCCTTTTCCCATGGGTGATACAAAATATAGCCAGTCTCTGTTTGAAAACAGGGGTCCAGCAAATCACCAATTATATTATATCCAAAATATTTTTTATGCTAGGTGTGCTATTACAAGCTTTTAACATAACCATAGTGAAAGTATGCTGCTGGCAAAACAAAACAAACAAACAAACAAAAAACATAAAAAACAAACAAACAAGAAAAACACACACAAACCTTTAGCTGTCAGTCCTTCACAGAATCAGCTGAAGAGAGACCCCCAGGGCAGCCAGATCCAATTATTGGTCAATGCAAGTGTAGTATAAAAGCCAGAACCCTTTACTCCATCTTAGGCCATCCGAGTTTCAGAGCTCCCAGTGGGGTCAGCTGAGGCCTTTGTTGAAACTGAATTGCAGCTCTACTTTCTTTACCCAATTATGCCTCTTCCTCTCCCTAGATGGTGATCTCTAAATCATTCCTTAATACATATCTAATGAGTTATTCACTATCTAGGGAATCAGCAGTGTGAGTGAAAATATTGTTAAGGTAAGGAGTGATTAATACAAGGGAGGCAGCTAACTTTTGGACAGCATTCATTTTAATTTCATAACTTTACCTAGAAATTTTCAGCTGCCTAGAAATAAAAAAATATAGAAATGAGAAAATGGTGTTTATCCAGGCTGGGAGTTCACAAGACAGCTCAGCTCTATGGAGTGTGGATGAGAACAAAGCCGTGCAGCAGCCAGGTGGCCGCCAGCAGACTGCACCATCTCTTAGAGCAGAACTTGCACTGGAAGCGCTTGGGCTCTCGTTGGCTTTGTTTTAATTTGTTAAATGCATGATTCAATTGCTAACATTGCATACAGGAATATTTCATAAACATCCACACATTCAGATTCTCTTCAAAAACCTAAAACTGAGTGTTGTTCAGCTCCCGTGACTACACAATTAACAATCATTGTAGCTAAGTGGCAGCTGCCCCCTCTTCACTATGAAGAGTGTTCTTCCACTCCGACACCATTTCATATTTCCATCATGTATTATACTGGATGAATTATTTTGCACTCTGAGTTGTATGATGGTCATGTTATCTACCTTTTAGACAAAGATATTGCAAATAAAACTCCCAGCAGAGTTCCAAGTATGTAGACACTAGCTAGGGACTGAATTTGTATGGTGAAGCCCTAACCCCCAATGGTATTTGGACATGGGGCCACTGGGAGATAATTGAGTGTAGAGGAGATCATGAGAGTAATGCTATTACAAGAAGAGACACCAGAAGGTTTAGGTTATATTGGTTAGGTTGCCCAGGTAGGAAGCAGGTGAGTCCAAAAGTGAGGTGATATCCTGGAATTTATTTACAGTAATTTATATAAAGTATATGTTAATTTTATTTCTACTAAATGTGTCCGGTACAAATTCAAGTTTACATAATAATAATGTTTTCATACAGAATGTTAGGATGGAAAAAGTCTTCTTTTTTCCTTGCTATAGCCTTCCACAATTTATGAGAAGCACCTGGTAATTAAACCCCAAGGTTGTTAGCCACTGTTTCAAACAGTCCCTCTGTTCAAACTGCAAGACAAGTTACTCTCAAGGCTCCGTTCTTGCATGCATACCCCTCCCTCCCTTCTGTTTACTTACAACTCAAGAATAATTAGTAGAAAGTTCCCTTCGCCACTCCTTTTCAAACAAGACTCTTTTGAACCCTTCATAACCTTTGCTCTAAGAATGTTTTATAGGCTTTGGAAAAATAAGACACCTCCCTAGAACATCCGCTGGGATTGTCTCCTAAAGAACTAAGACAACCAACCCCCCTGATGTCTGTTCAATTTCACCTAGCAATGGCAGCAGCCTGAAAAAACCCCTCCCTTCCTTGTGCAAAGCTTTAAAACAGGGAACAGCTTTTCATTCTTTGCCTTTGTATTGATTAGCAATACACTGACCCTTTCCCTTGGGGGGGAAATAAACGTAAAGTTTCTCTCTGCACCTTTTTTCTTTAGTTGTGAATTCTTGTGCAGCCCACATCATCTGCCAAAAACCCGAACACAGAATATTTCAGAATGTCTCACTCATTGATTACAATTTAAACATGCCAGATTCTCATCCATTAGCAAATACTGTGACTTGCTGGCAAATTTTTCCTGAAATAATCATTAGTTTGCAGAAAACATTCTCTTTCAATTCAAGCTTATCCAAAAAAAAAAAATCATAATCTTCTAGATAAGTCCTTTGTTTGCTATGTAATAGCAACTGAACTCTATATTACCATTGTTTTAAATAACACAAATGGAATTATGCTTGAAAAAAAATCCAGAAAAATAAAAACATCGCAAAATAAAAAATCCAACTTTTTCATACTTTTTCACATTACATAATGCAATAATCACATATTGAGATATGGTGCTAAATACTTTCAGAGTATTTCAAATCTCACACTTGAGATTATAATAAACAATGTCAAGTGATATTATATGAAACGTTGCTACATCTGTGAAAGAAACATCTTCAGAGTTTACTAGATCATCCTTCCAAGAAAGGAAACAATGGCAACAAAAAGTGCTGATGTTTTATAGGGTGTTAGTTTCCAAACCTTTCTGCTCTTCATTATTGCTAGTAGAACCCCTACTTTGTCTTCATTTATACTTAGTATCCAGATACTGCATAATGAATGAGTCACGATTGCTCTCCTGAAGTTATGATGATTCTATACCCTCAATTTCTAGCCTTGGTAGGATGGTCATATAATCCTATTCTTGTCAATAAAATCTAAGTGTACATCTGCTTAGAGGGTTTCTTGGAAAGCTTTTGCCCTCCTGGCAAAAAGTGAAATGCATCCCCTTTCTTTGATTTTGGATATGATATTTGTAGCTGAGGCAGTCTGCTGCCTAATAAAACCTAATTGTTCCACTTTTATTTTAAAATAATAGCTAATGCATATAAAGACCTTAGTATCTGAGAGACAGTACTCTGGGTAAATATTTTGCATTTTATCTCATGTAATCTCAAAAACCCAGACAGTAGGTATAAATATTATCTACATATATGTATGAGGACACTGAAGCTCAGCAAGAAAAATACACTTGGTGGTGGTCACAGAGCTTGTCAATAAAAAAGCTTGGACTGAACCATAGGATTGTATGACAATATGTTCTTATGTATCATAATGTAATGTTTCCCTGTATTTACATAGAAAATGCCCACTGCTCAGAAGGTGGATAAAGTCACCAAAATATCAAGAAATTGGTAGACTGTATTTCTGCTGACACTTCTCTTTTTTTCTCATATATTTTTATTAATTTCAGAGAATAAGAGAGAGATAGAAACATCAATGATGAGAGAGAATCATTGATTGGCTGCCTCCTGCACACCTCACACTGGGGATCTAGTTGTGAACCCAGGCATGTGCCCTGACCAGGAATTGAACCATGACCTCCTGGTTCATAGGTTGATGCTCATCCACTAAGCCATGTAGGCTGGGCTGCTGACATTTCTTTGTAATTTTTCATTAATGGCTAGAATCTCCATTAAGAGTTATTAGTTAATCTATAGTCTTCCTCTAGTTGGAAATCTTTGATATTCATCAGGGCAGCCCATTACCAGAACATGTCCCAGAATCCAGGCTTTATAAACAGCCTTTTCTTGGGGACCACAATGAACTCTATTTTAAGTGTTGTTTTAGAAGAACTGTAAGACCCCACATGACCCTCAAGGGCTGCCCCATTGAAATGCTGGCTAATAATTCCCTCCTAAGTTAAGGTAACAAAGACAGGGAATGTTTATCAAAAGGCATGAAAAAAGCACAGAATGTTGACAAAGCATAGAAGTAACCACAGGTACCGTACCAGCTGTTTTCCATTTGCCCCTCCAGATCCATCTGCATACACCATGGCCTATTATCTGCTCTGGCAGATTAACCTGTACAGGTCACATCAGCAAGATGCCTTACCCACTGGCTTCCTGTTAGGTTAACCAAGAGGGGCATCAATGGCGATCAGAAGGAAAGAAAGGGAAAAGTTTTATCCTCCTGGCTCCTTCCCATGCATTAAGACCAACTAGATTCATGTAACGCACCAAGATCAAAATGTGTTTTTTTTTGTTTAGTCAGTACTAGGAGAAAAAAAAAAGTGTACCCATCAATCTAATATTCTTAAATAATTAACAAAAGTTAAAAAAAAATTAGACTGACTTTTTCCATTAGCAATATGATTGATAGTAGAACCATAATCATCATTTAATATGATCTATTTAGAATATCAAAATTTAATCTCTATTTTCTGAAGTTTCCTGGTCCTTATAAAAATATTTGCTATAGATCTCAATTATTTAGGTTTCAAGGTAATGGTTGATAGGCAGCTATAGGCAATATATGATATAGAAATTCAAGGTAGGTATTAGTCACTGAGTATTTTTAGTTTACTTTCAAACATCATAGCTGCAAACTCTAGAATACTCTCATAAGCCTGCTATATCTCCTTAAATCCTAAAATTTTAAATCTAGATTACTGTGGGTAAGGGGGATGTCTTAAACATAACAAGAGAAGAATAGAGCAAATACATACAATCTTTCTTTTAAAGTGGTAGACAGGTTCATAGCTAAAAAACAAGTTCATATTCAATGTTGGTATATATATTTTACTTATATTTGTTAATAAATGGGAATGAATGTGATTAGTCACATAATAAAACTTTAAATAAAAGTGTTTAAGCTTGAGAGTTCTTAAAAAATGTCTTCAATTTAAATTTAAATTTTCTATTATAATTCAAACCCCAGTAATAACATCATAAAAATTCATGGACTATTATTTAATTAGCAGACTAGAAATATTAAATATAACTGATATTCTAATTTGTGCTTCCTATATATTCTTCTGGAATATCCCTAGAGGTCCCAGATATAAAATAAGAATTTCACGGGTAAGGACATAAGAAAGTGTATTTATGTCCTCCCTTATTTTAAAAAAATGCAGTTTTTACACATGTAATTTTCTCATTAAAATTGTATTTAGATTCACTCCTGAATAAAACTTAGTTCTAAATAATGTTATATTGTGTACTATGGCAGTTTACTTACACATTTTTCTCTTCTACAGTTCCTTATATTCTATTCATGTTTACTAATATATCTCTAGCACATAGCCTAGAACTTAACATGCAATAATCACACAAATCTCTCTCTCGTAACTTTATTTTCCTTACTCTACATGCAGTCTTCTATTTTCTCTTACTGAAATTCTTAAATGTATATACATTTATATATGCATAGATATACACACATATAAATATATAATTTTTCCACTTGATTACCTACTTCTTGTAAGTATATATCTTCTGTTTATAAGATCTGATTTCTACAATTCATTATTCTTATTATTCTATGAACATATTTAATAAATATGTTATTCTTCAGATATGGGCCAAGAAAGTTGTGTGAAAATATAAACTCTCATCCATTTTCTATTTTTCTTAAAAATTAAAGTTTTATTTCTATCATCTAGTTTAATTAACTTTTTTTGTGGAAGTTTTCACAGTGTGTTTGCCTATCATCATTATAAGTAGTTCAGAATATAGAAAAAATACTTTTTTCCCCCTCCTGGTGATTATTTAACATCCTGGCATAGTAGATGGTGCTTTTTGTTTTATTTTTTCTGTTTATATTCAACTGCATATGCACTATTTAAAAGACATGAGTCCTGACTACTGTGCACATTATGAATACCAATGGGTAAAGTATTAGCAAAGACATTTGGAAGTTTACATTTTATTATAATGTAAAATAATTTGCTGTCTTAAGTAAAATACTATGTAAGCTATGGTGTCTGCTATGAAATCTAACAAGTTTGCTATTCATGCCCTTGAAAATAAATCATTTCCTTTTTATTTATATATATTGATCTGTTTTTAAAACATTATCTTGCCTTAATTCAGTGATTATTCTTACCAATTGAAATAAAAAAATGGGACATTAGTAAATTTGATGACTATTAATTTTCTATATGTAACAATATTTAATATTCAGCAATAGTAGACATTTACATATTTTATACGTATTGCATTTTTTCCTTATGTTCAAATCATTTTGACATTACAAAAGTAAAATTAAATGAGGGTTTATTTGAAACTGGGAAAAGTACAATCTCTTATCAAGCACCTTCTCATAGGAAGTAAATCACAAATAGCAAAAACTGCTGGTCAAAACAATGAGCTTTAAATATTTAATTGAAGACAATATGGAAAGTGGGTCCCTACCTACTTCGTTTAAACAGTCTAAAAATATTAAATTTTAAAAAAGAAACAAAAATCAAATAGAAGTAGCTGAATAATCTTAATAGGAGATAAGCAAAAGTCATTGGCTTCAAAAACATTCTATATAATAAAAGCTTAGTATGCAAATTGCCCTCTCGACCGGGAGGTCATCTGGGAGTTTGACCAGGGGATGGGGCTGGCCGGCCGGGGGAAGGGAGGGAGAATCCAGCTGGTGGCGGTGGCAGGAGGCCCCGGATGGCCACGGCGGTGGCAGGCAGCTATGGGGAAGGGAGGGAGTACCTGGCCGGCAGCCAGCTGCCACTAGGGACCCTACCAGTGCACAAATTTAGTGCACTGGGCCTCTCGTATCTGAATAATGTTTATGAATATGCAAAATACCTACTTTTTTGTTGTCGTTGTTAATCTTCACCCAAGCATATTCATCCCATTGATTTTTAGAGAGAGTGGAAAGGAGGGAGGAAAGAGGGGGAAAGAGAGAGAGAGAGAGAAACATTGATGTGAAATACATCAATTCATTGCTTCTGGCACAAGCCCTATCAGGGCTGTGGATCACCTGCAACCCAGGTATGTGCGCTTAACAAGAAATCAAACCAAGACCCTTTGGTGCGCTGACCAAGGCTCTAACCACTGCACACACCACCCATGGCTGCCTACATATATTTGATGCTTTTACTACTGTGTTACCTAAGAAAACAACTGTCACGATAGGTCTTCTCTTGGAAAGTCACTGGGTTCTATATCTGTCCTACATCCAAAAGTGTTCCTTTATAAGTGCTACTATGCAAAGTTTTTAAGAAATGCTTTACACATTATTTCACTTTTCTGCAAATGAAGAACTCAAAAGGGAGGGGGGGACTGTATTTTGTTGTTGTTGTTGTTGTTAGCATATTTTTCAGCAAAAAATACATTTCAGCAAATTCCTACTGGGAAAACAATAATTACTTAAGTTGGCAGCATACATCTGGCATAATAAAGAAGGGAATACAAAGGTCCTTGATGTAACCGAAGTGTTTATCACTTTTTAGAATATTCCTGTTACTGCCAGATTCAAGGAAATATTTAATTAGGGATAGGCTCTCTTTTCATCTTCACTAACTCAAGGTGCCATCCTCTTTACTCTCCTGGGTGCTGAAGAGTTCAGTAGCATAAACAGCATCATATTCTGCTTACCAAATATCTCCATTAGTAACCAGACATGATAATAGGCCATATCCTTTAACTTTGGGGCTAAGAACAGTAAGATCTGCATTCCATTATAGAGATATAAGTTCTCCCAAACAACTCACATACTTTCAAGAACTTCCGTTGGGAAATTCTGCATTGTACTTTGACCCCTGTCCTTTTGGGAGTGTTTTTAGCAGCTGGCTGGTTGGCAGAAATATAACCTCATTTGTGAGCTCCCCCCATTCAAAAAGCCAGCAGAAAAATGCAGGTCTCCAGATGGCCCCATATTGTTATGTTACTTTTTAAACTTATTGAATAGTTTTTTTTATTATTTAAAGGTGAGTGAATGCTTAATACAAAAATAATCCATTTTATTATTTAAAAATTACAGAGTGCACACAAGGTAAAACAGAAACTCCCCCTGGAACACTACCTCCACTCTCAAGCAAGATGCAACTGCTTACAGTTTCACATCTACGCTTCTAATGTTCCAAATGCACTTTTAATTTCACAATATGTCATGGGCATCTTTCTATGGACATCTTTCCTCTCTATTTGTTTGAATGGAAACACATGATCACATATTTTGGATGTACCATGATTTATTTGAACATTTCTATATTAATGTATTATTCTCTCCAATCTTCTGCTTTTACCTATAGTGCAGTTAAACATTGTGATATATAGAAGACATAAAACACAAAATTTGGTAAAATGTATGGTTTACATAGGATTAGTAAACCATACATTTTACCTCAATTTTGTGGATCCCAATTTAACAGACTTCGTATTTAATGGACAACATTTCTGGTCCATATGTCATATGTGGCCTTATCACCTCAAGGTTAATAGTTCTAATGTGTCATATTGATAATACTTATTTAATTATTAAAAATTAGAGCTATAAAACATATTTAGTAGGAAATAATAATAAGTAATTTATTTAACTTTATCTGCATTTACCTTTGCTTCTTAAAGTTAATATTTATAGTTCCTTTTCATTTTATACAAATGTCTGAAATTTGCAAACATTTTGTGATTAGGAACACAATTCAATTAATATTTTATAAAGGGAACTTAAGCAAACAAACAATGTAATATTTAATTAAAGCTGTATTTGAAAATGGCCATGTAAATGCCCTATAGTTTCATTGAAGGACCACTCATGTATTACTAACAGTTAATGCTCTGGTTCAGAGATTATACTTTAAGTTAAATATAAACAGACCTCAGGTCAATTATCTTAATGTTAAGAACAAAGAAGCAATCTTACAGTATACTTATGATATTATCAAATCAGAGGTGTTAAATAATTTCTGCATGCATGCATAGAGGTATAAAGAGGCTAATTATATAGCACAGCATAAGGCACACTGCTTGCTGAAAATTTAAAATGGTTATTCAAATTAATATCCTAATTTTATATTCTAATACTAGTATTTTTATATTTGTTATGTATTAGAATACAAATCTACCATTTGCCATATGAGTTAATTATAATAAAGACATCAATTACTTCATGTAACATTCAACAACTAACATGTATGTTCCTACACTGTGCTGAGATGCTGAGGATATATGGGTGAATAAGGTAGACATAGTTTTTACCCTTATAATGCTTAGAGTCCTAACCGCTAGAATCTCAAAATGTTACCTTGTTTAGAAAAAAATAGTTATTGCAGAGGTACTTCGTGAAGATGAGGTCATACTGGAGTAGAGTAGGCCCCTAATCCAATATGACTGGTATCATTCTAAATTGTCCATGTAAAGGCACAGAAACACATGGAAAAAATTCCTATGAAGATGGAGGCAGAGACTGGAGTGATGCATCGAGAAGCCAAGGAATGCCAAGGATTGTTAGCCATCACCAGAGCTAAGAGAGGCATGGGACAGATTCTCCCTGAAAGCCCTCAGAAGAACCCAGGCTGCTGATACCTTGATTTTGGACTTCTACTCTCCAGAACCATGCAAGAGTAAATTTCTGTTATTATAAGCCACCCACTTGGTGGTACTTTGGTACCATGGCTCTAGGAAACTGATATACTATGAAATTATGTCCCATCTACATTTTAACTGTCTTTAAAAAAAAAAAAAAAAGAAAAAGAAAACCTCTGCAATACTAAAATGTCAGCATACGCTTGGCTGCCTTTTTATAAATTCTCAAGGGTAAATGTACTCTGTAAGTGCTTATTATAGTACCACACTTTAAATCTACTGACAAACTAGCTCATCCTATGTGTTTTATATAACAACTAGAGGCCTGGTGCACAAATTTGTGTACAGGTGGGGTCCCTCAGGATGGCCTGCGGGGATCAGGTTGAAACCGGCAGTCCAACACTGCTTGCCCCTCCTGCCTGCCACTCCCGCTCACCCTAGTCCCACTGCGCCTGCCGCAGGTTCATGCCAGTCAGTCCCGATTGGGAGAGGCTTGCTCTGCAGCAGCAGCAGCAGCACTTGCCAGCTGTGAGCCCTGCATCTGGCGCCTGTCCCAAGAGGGAGGTGGGGAGGGGCCAGGATGTGATTGGCCCTTCGGGCGGGCGGTGGGATGCTCTTGCTGGCCCGGGATCCTAATCTGTCCCACTGACATTTACACAGGTTGTCTGGATCCACCTGGCAGCCTCTTTTATGTTGTTTCTTCCTTGCGGAGCATCTAGGGAGGGGAAGCAGTGGTGGTGCCTGAGGCACTGCTGGGATCATTGCAGCTGCACCAGTCCACCGGTGCCTGGCCAGTTCTCTGGAGATTGGACCTACAGGACTACTGAGGGAGGAAGTGGCTGCCGCCGGGCTGGTGGGACGCGGGGACGCGTCAGTCAGCTGAGTGGCACTCCTGCTGTGGGAGTGCACTGACCAACAGGGGGCAGCTCCTGTGTTGAGCGCCTGCCCCCTGGTGGTCAGTGCACATCATAGTGACCGGTTGACAGGTTGTTTGGTCACTTAGGCTTTTCTATATATAGATATTCAGATAATATTTCCAACTAGAAAGAGGATAGCATTCACTCTGAAGTGACTTTCAAATACTACAATAGCCACCAATACCCAATCCCACAAAATCTCACTTATGTTGAGATATTAAATAAACTTCTTTTCAAGTCTTTGGATGTTAGTTCTTTCTCTCTCATTTGCTTCTTTTTTTAATTTTGATATAAACACATGGAACAATACTCTGTTAAGTCAATTGAAATTCTTCATCCTTTTCAATTTAAATTTGTTTCACAAAATTTTTTGAGGGGTCTGAATAATGTAGTTTTTTAGAGTAATTTGTGGTAATTTAAAGGAATTGAAATACGTAATTTGGGAGGAAAAAAACGGTAAGTGAATAAAAAGTTTATTTGCCAAAACGTTCCTTAGAAATATCTGGGTAAATTACAGAGGATATTATAGATCCTCAAATAAAACAGGTAATAATGGAATTAGTAAGCAAATTTTAAAAATTAAATTTTATGAAGGATCAAGCACCTTTCCAAATTATTATTCCCATTAGGGAATTCCCACCTTAAGCAAGTATAAAAAATCAGTAAGTAGCATACTTTAAAGGTAAAAATTGCTTAATTTTAAGAATACCGTATCGATTTCCATACATATGTACATATGCATATATATGGTTAGGGAAATGTATATATTTAGCACATGCCATGCTACAGAAAGACAAATGAAGTATCTCTCACTTATAAATAAACCTTCCTCTCTTCAACTCCTCACTGGCTACTCCTTGCCTGGTATCCAACTTACATTTTCCTAATTCCAAAATGGGAGGATGATTAAGCACTAAAAAGGCAGAAGCAAAATCTAAATACTTACAAAGCAATGGAATAGAATGTTGTGATGGTGATGCAGTGACTTTTCTTTCTCTTAGTGTCACCACTACTCTTACACCCCTGGTTTTGAACTTCTGAAGATAGCTTTGTATCCTTCCTTCCTCCCATGTCCAGTAATTTTCAAGATTATTGAATCTACCTGTGTAAATCTTCCTCACATTATTTTTCCTTTATTCTTTATTGAAATTTGGGTACTTCTGACCTCCCACCTAGTCTCAATCTCCTCCTTCTTAATCCATTGCACACTCACCTGAAACATCATCCTGAAATATAGCCCCATCACTAACCCTTTGTGGCATTTCTTTATTTATACAATAAGGATTATACTATGTGTTTAGCATTTAAAGAGGTATTTTAGCTCCGTTTTCTAATCTGGTCTCTTGCGTATCTTTTCAATCATATTGATATTCACTTGTTCTATGCAGTATCCAAAGTTGTCGGCTATACACATCGAATATAGGGTTCTATGTACACATCCTAAGAATCTCTATCATCTGCCAATATTTTCTCCTCTTTCCCAGAGGTGTCAAATCCTATGTTCTATGACCTAACTCACAGTCCAGCAGTGCTATGAACGCTTTTCTGAAGTACCCCACTGTCACATCTAACCCAAGTTGAAAGCAAACCCCTTCCGAGAAAACCCCTTTATTTCGACTTTTCTCTTGGCACTTATTTCTATGATTTGCTATGATTAATTCTGTATGTAACAATTCTTCTGATAGTTTGTTGAATGAGAAGCCTCTATGTATAACTTCCTATGTTACAGATATTTAGTAAATATTTAGGAAATAAAATGTTCTCATTTTAAGATGCAGGTAATTAGTGGGTAGATACCATGTCTTATTAAACATTGACCAACTAATATGTATTGCATGAAGCATTACAGGAAAGAAAACCGTGAAGGCAATGCTGGTGTGTGATCTGTGAATAATGTGCACATTACGCTGGGTGTACACTGCATATTAAATAACATACAAAAGATGTTGGTAGGGCCGAAACCGGTTTGGCTCAGTGGATAGAGCGTCGGCCTGCGGACTGAGGGGTCCGGGGTTCGATTCTGGTCAAGGGCATGTACCTTAGTTGCGGGCACATCCCCAGTGGGAGGTGTGCAGGAGGCAGCTGATTGATGTTTCTCTCTCATCAATGTTTCTAGCTCTCTATCCCTCTCCCTTCCTCTCTGTAAAATATCAATAAAATATATTTAAAAAAAAAAAAAGATGTTGGTAGGTATCATGCTTCATAAAGTGTGTTCCAAAGGCTGATGAAATTGGATCCATTGTGGATCTTTATTTGGAAAACAAATTATTGGTTCCTAGACCAGACAATTCAATCTTGATTCAGAATCCAAGAACGAGGCTCAGAAATCTCATATTAAAGAATCTTGCCCACTCCAATCCCCCCATTAATGATTGTTTACATTCTGAGGTCTGAAACACCTCAGGATGAGCACTTTATTATTGAGGAAGAAAATACCAGTGAATACTTTTAAATTGTGTTATTAATTGTTAACAAAATGTTACTATAACTTTTTTTCTAAATCTATTCTGTTTAGCATGGCACTAATGGGAATGTCCTAGTTCCCATTATTCACAAGTGGACAAGTCACATTAGATCATTACCCTAAAATCCAAGGGTCAGTCTCAAAACTTCTGGGAACCCTTGTATTGTTACTAGCAATTTCGAGAGTTCCAACCTCTAACCAGGTGGCAAGCTTTCTTTTCTACCTGTCCTTTGACATCATTAGTGAGAATATCAGTTCTGTCTGTTTGTACCAGGTGGGAGCCTTATATGTCTACACTATTGCTTTATAAGCTCATGTGTCACAGACATATCCTAAAAGGTTATATTTGGGGCTGGAGAATGAGTAGTGCACAGATAAGAGATCTTTATTTTTTTCCATTTTTAAAAAATATTTGTATTGATTTCAGACAGGAAGGGAGAATGAGAGAGAGATAGAAGCATCAATAACGAGAGAGACTCGTGGATAGGCGGCCTCCTTCATGCCCCTTACTGGTTATCGAGTCCAAAACCCAGGCATTTGTCCTGACCAGAAATGGAACCATGACTTCCTGGTTCATAGGTCAACACTCAAGCACCAGGCCACACTGGCTGGGCAATAAGAGGTACTTTAAAGGGTAAACCACTTATTTTTTCTTTAGCTGCATGAGAGAGAGTCAGGTGTACTATCAGGCGTTTTTGTTTTATTGGTTTTTTTTGTGTGTGTGTGTTTCTGTCCTAGGAGAGATCCTGACTTGGGCTGTTTAAAAGTCCTCTTTACTACCATTATAAGTTGCTGTTTAGCCTGTACTGCAAATTACACTCCACAGTAATTGTCCTTGTCTTCTCCTTACTTCCAGAGATATGAGAATGTACATCAAAGGTCAACTTGAGCCTTCTTCTTTAGCTCCTTGGACCACAATTTTAGCTAAAACATAAATTATTGGTTTTCTAGCAAATGGCCTTATTTATTTGAAGAATTATTTAACAAAGAACAATTCAGCAAATATATATTTCTGATAACATACCAGCAAGGTATACTTTACCACTACTTTTCATATTAAATGGCACAGAGTGGACCTTTCACAAATCATTTCCCCTTTGAATTAAGGTCAATTGGTAAAGCCACATAAAATTTAGAACCAAATTATCTTATATCTAGAAAGTCATCTTTAATTTGAAATTGTTCTCTAAATTGGTATCAGTGAATGTATATCTTACAATGGTCAGCAGATATGGATCTTAGAGAAAGAAATGGGATATTTTCTTGGAATTTTCTTATTTTCCAAAACTTTCTCTAATTAAGAGTTCCAACTTCCAAAGTTTCTGAAAGAATAAGACACAAAATATATTTTATTTTTTCTATTCCTCACAAATGATATGTATGAGTAAAATTAGTTCAGATGATAGTTATAGGTAAAAGAAATTGGACTATGGAATTAAAAATAAAATGGCAATGTACAAATAAAAGTGTGGTAAAGCATGAAATGTTCACATAATGTATTTCTCTTTGGCAGTGGCTAATAACAATGTTGTTTTCCTGGTTATAAATTGTGAAGAAATTGGCATTTTATTATAAAACATAGAATTAAACATTCCTAGTAGAACACTTTTAAAAGAGCTCAGTAACAATTAAATAAACTGTATCAAGTATATAACTATCCTTCATCTTTTGCTAATAAAATGTTGTCACATTATAGACCTCTATTGTTATTGCTTAACAAGAGGCATAGAGAAAATATCACCCAAATAAGCCATAAATACCTCAAAATTAATTTCTCTAAAACTTATCACATAATAATTTATCTGCAAATATATGTTTTATCCCTCTGACCTTTCAAGAATGAAATATAAATCAAATGTTTTATTAATTCTTTCTGCAAACCCATTAAAACTCATGCTCAAAAAAATTTGAAAGCCTTAAGTTGGGAATGTACATATATGAAAAGCCGGATTTACAAATTCAGACTTTAGAAAGCCATTTGAAAGTTAAATGCAATGTGATCCAGCCAATAAAAAGTAAAAAGTACCTTAAAAATGAGTAAGAAACAAAATAAATCTAAACAAGAATGACTACAAGTTGACATAATGTAGTCTAGTCATAAATATACACTCTAAATTTTCTCAGGAATTTCAAGTTCCTAAAGTAAATGATTCTCATAGTTGGGTGATTGCAGCTTCTCAAAGAAAAACCAAAACCAAATATTGAGAAGAATTTTGTTTCCACTAAGAATAATCCATATAATTTCTGTGTGTGTATATACAGTATATATACATAGAATATATATGTGTGTGTGTGTGTGTGTGTGTGTGTGTGTGTGTGTGTAATCTAAAAGGCACTCATTTTCTAACTAAAAATATATAATACATTTTGTAGAAAATAATGAATTGAAATAGTTTTCCACTAAGTTCTCTTGTTTCAACATTAGTTCTTTTATACCTATAAATATCTAAGCATACTAAATATATATAGAAAATACACAATTGAGCCAGCCTTTATCCAGGACAGAAAAGTCCCCTGATACATGATTTATAGAGAAACAATATCTAAGAAATATCAATGAAATGAGAACACTGATATCTCCACCACCTCAGCCCCGCTCTAGTAACTGCATTTTATGTAAGAATTAAGGAAGCTTGTGTTACATTGGATCTGGCGTCCTGCTGGAGTCAGACAGCAAAGCCACAGCCTGAGGTTGGAGTTACTGTTCCCTGATAGGCCCAGCCATGCCAGTATCCAGAGGGAACAAAAACTCAGACGGAAAGCACTAGGTAAGCAGGAGGGGAGATAAGCTCTTTCTGTGAGCTTCATTTTGTAGGTCTAGATCTTAAGGCAGCAAACTAGTTCAACCAATGCTCCTGGGCATTAAGGCTAAAGTAGAGCTCTGTCACATGAAAAGCAGTCCCTGGAACTCCGTCCCACTGCCATGGGGGCAAACTGTATCTTAGGAGAAAACATGTTAGCTCATGCTGTACTCTGTACTTATTTACAGGTTATTATTCCCCTGACTAGATTTTGCTGCAGGCTTTAGTTACAGCCTTTTATGCATAATGTATACAGGCATTCTGAATGTCCCTGGAAGAAATACTGTTCAGGGCACATCCCAAATGTATTTGACAGTCAAATTATATTTTAAGGGAGTTATATTTTAGTGAAAATAGTTTGGAAAAGCTGTCATAATTGTTTATTTATTTATTTACCCACCTCCTCCCAGCCCACAGCTTTTAGAAAACTCTTTTTAAGTGTTCCAACCTTTACTATGGGATATTAAGGGAAGGTATGAGCTAAATACAGAAAAAGAAGCACCATATGAGTTTCCCTTTTGGATCAGTGGGAGTACCTAAAGGGAAAGTAAACATTGTGGAGCAAAAGCCATAGCTAAAAATGTGTGTATTAATAAGACTGGGGTGGAGTTGATGACAAGCAGGGGCATCTGAAGACAAAGAGGAGTATCTGTCATCTCCTTTCCACTACTGACTGGTGGGGGCGGGGTGGGGATTGTCACTGTCAAAAGTGGGACAGCATTTTAAGGAAGATACAATAATAGCACCTTAAATTCCAAGTCATGGGGTTTTGTTAATTTTATATCCACTGGGGCATCACATTGTCTTTTAGGAGAAAAAATAGAAACACATTTCAATAATGCCATCTCATGAAGATATGTATTGCTATCAGCCGCAGGTAATCTGTGATTTCTCTTCTCACTAAAAGTCTCTCAAAGCTTGCTCAAGCTATGTATCTATGCCTAAGAGATGCAAGAAGCCTCCTAATGTGGAAAGACTTACTCTCTTACCAACATAAAGGCCACATAATTAGGTTGATCACTTTATGCACATCTAATGGCTTTCACTTGGAGGGAGGGCTGTGGTCCACCTGAAGGGTAAGGAATTGGGGAATGGAAATCTGAAAAGATGAGTTTTATCCATTGCAAAGCCATACCCTGTCCCTGGCAGACAATTTTTCATGAATCTACACATTAGGCATTAATAGACAATTTGCCCCAGGACCAGTTGTCTGAAATCTACACTAATAAAAGAGAAATATGCAAATTGACCATACCTCTGCGACACCCACCAGCCAATCAGGAGTGTGTATGCAAATTAACCCAACAAATATGGTGGGTTAATTTGCATATGCAGGCCTGAGCAAAGACTGAAGACAACTGAAGACTGAAGACTGAAGAGGCTTGGCTTCTCTGCTGTGGCCGGAGCAAAGGCCTGGGTCCCAGGTGCTGGAGGAAAACCAGTGCCAGCAGCAAGGGGAAGGAAGGCCTATTGCATGAATCTTCATGCAACGGGCCTCTAGTATTTGTATAACCAGATAGCTCTAGAAAGATAGAGCTAAAGATAACTTCCTGCTCTCCCCAGTGGAGTGAGATTTGCTTACTTTCAAAGGTATGTAATAAAGAAAGCAACCTGGACTAAATATAACTTTACCCTTAGCTTCTACAAGGTAATCTTTGAACCCCTGGAATGTCATGGCTGACAGAAGTATATTTGTTTGACCCGGGGTCTTGGGTCACTAGATAGACTAACATTAGAAATTTGGGTGGGGTCTTCCCACACTAGATTTGATTTGGGATGAGAGCATTGGTCACAGAGGATCAGCTTGCCCTCAGGAGGAGATAGAGAAAAAGACTGGCCATATGGTTAATCAATTATGCTTAAGTAACAGAACATCAAAAAACTCTGGACACCAAGGCTCAGGGGTCCCTCCCTTGTTTGGCAATCCTCTGCCAATACTGTCACACAGAGTTGCTGGGAAAAGAGTGCTGTCCATAATTCCACTGGGAGAGGACAACTGAAACTCAGTGCTTGAAACCTTGAAACTTTCCTAGACTCTGCCACATGCATCTCTTCTTTTGGCTGATATTAAATGGTATTCTTTCATCACAAGAAGTCGTAACCTCAAGTATAACAGCTTTTAGTGGGTTCTGTGAGTTCATACAGCAAGTCATCAACACTGAAGCTGGTTTTGGTGATGCCTGACTCATAATTGATGTCAGAAGTAAGAATGGTCTTGTGGGTTTTTCCCTAACCTGGCACAGGATAATAATGGTTTTCTCTAGGGCAGAGGATGGGCCAATTTTCCACAAGCTTCTATGAAATACAGAATCTTCTCATTTCTTCTGAAATATACCCTCACCGCACATATAGGTACCACCCTGCACTCATCACATTGCCCCATAGGAACTAGGGCGCAGGGAACACCACCACAATGTTACTCTGGATGTTGCTTATGCTAAAAGTAATAAATTATTTTGTCTCTGACACCAATAACTCATCTCTTTCTGCCAATATCTATGCAATTATGACAGACTAACTCAATGCTCATGCTTGAGTATATGTTAAAAATCTCAAACCCTTTTACAATTTCTGACTTGATGTTTAACCCTAGTACTAACCATGACTAACCTTTAGAAAGATTTATTAACTAAGAAAATTCATTCCAAGAGAGAGCTAGTGGCCAGTTTGGAAATGGTTTCACTTAGAGAAGATAGTATCTTTAAAATGCAGTGAAGAGTCCTACAGGTGGAATTAAAGAAGTGCATGTCAGACATTCTTGTGAGACACAGAAACATTTCACTCCACGGGTTGATAAGCAAACTCATTTTGTGGCGTGCAGGTCTACAGCACTGCTGCCACAGACTCTGCATGGGGTGACTGGGAATTTAAGGTGACAGCATGGTTTATCAATGACACCCTGTGCACTGTCTTCAGACTCAAAAGCAAACAAAACCAAAAGCAGCAACCAATCACCAACAAGGTTTTGAAATGCTTATTTCCATTGGTTGCTAAATTTTCCAAATCAAAGTCTCATCTAGAAACATTTATGACTACAATCTAGCCCAGTACGACTGCTTTCCTAACTCGGGCTTTGGTGCCCATCGACATATGGACAATCTCTTCCTATACAGAAAAGACCCATTTTAACTTGCACCTAGCATCAAGGAGTGAAAAGAGATATGTATGCCCAAGATTTTTGTAGTAACTCATTGTGTTTTGGGTTGGTATCTATTCTTTCAGTTCCATGGAAAGTCTCTCTATATAAAGGCATTATAATTTCTATTCAAAAGCCACTGAGTAAAATGTGCACAAATGACACAGTTAGCCCATAGCAACAACAGGAAAAAAAAATGGCAACTTCATTTGAACTCCCAGTATGAAATCCATTTAGTCTCTACTTGTGTTGACAGGCATGCATTACCAGCAGATGTCAGTCAGGTAAATAAAAATGTTTCCATGAATCAAATTTTTAAAAGGAAGAATTTTAGTTAAATGTGAATATGTGTAAGGGATTAGCATATTTGTTTTAGAAAAAAAGTAGCAAATAATTTTAATAAATTACTTTTACTCCTTTTCAGACCAACACCAATGCCAAATACCAAGGAGGAATAAAGCTATTTTCAGAAACCTGTTCATAATAGTTAGAGTAATATATTCTCCCAAATATGATAACCTGTCTCATAATATTGTTTTAACAAAAAATCCATTAAGACACTGTGGTATTAAAACCTGACTTTTGAAAAATATAGAGTCCCACACACTTTACCAGCTGATTCTATTACATTTTGAAAATAAAAAGTATTTTAATGAACACTGCCTTCATAATTATTCAAACTGTGTATACATTTTTTGACACGCTGTGTTGGCAACAACATTCATACATATTTTACAGTAGATAGTTTAAGTCTTTATACTTATGCAAATAATCACTGAACCTAGTAAAGATAAAAGCCTTTCCCCTCTTTTATCTAGCATATACACTTGCAATTCATTTCTGATTTGATTTATGGAGTTTGTTACCACGGTTTGCCACAACAGAGACACCCTAAGTGACTGTGATTATTTTCATCAAAACAACTTTATATGGAGCATGCAGCTTAGCTTGATGGCCTTATTATTGATGCAACTGTTAGCCCATAGCAACTACAGGGAAAAAATGGCATCTCTGAGCTTGACTAGAATAAGTGCACTTCTCACTTTCTTCCCGCTGTGTGAAAACTCTTTTTTCATCTAAACTACAGAATATACTGGTGAACCTAATAGAATGGGACAGTCCATCTTAGTGTCATCAGGTAACAATGAAAAATCTAAAGTTATATAACCCCTGGTTATTTTGATTACTTCTTTTTCTTTCAATTTGAACAGAAAACTGGAACTCCCAAAAGGCATTCTGAAACCTTGGCTTTTTAATCTGGGTTTCTCTCTGGATAATTCTTTCATCACAAATCAATGTTTTAAGCAAATAGTCTCAAAATATGGTTAGTGAGATTCTGAAGAAGAATATTACTAATGAAGCATTGTTACCATATTATAATTTACTAGAGGCCCGGTGCACAAAATTCGTGCACGGGGCGGGGTGTGTCCCTCAGCCCAGCCTGAACCCTCTCCAATCTGGGACCCCTCGAGGGATGTCCGACTACCCGTTTAGGGCAGTCGGACATCCCTCTCAAAATCCAGGACTGCTGGCTCCCAACTGCTCACCTGCCTGCCTTCCTGATTGCCCCTAACTGCTTCTGCCTGCCAGCCTGATTGATGCCTAACTGCCCTCTCCTGCCAGCCTGTTTGCCCCTAACTGCCCTCCACTGCAGGCCTGGTCACCCCTAACTGCCCTCCCCTGAAGGCCTGGTCACCCCTAACTGCCCTCCCCTGCAGGCCTGGGGCCCCCCAACTGCCCTTCCCTGCAGGCCTGGTCACCCCCAACTTCCCTCCTCTGCCGGCCTGGTCACCCCTAACTGCCCTCCCCTGCAGGCTTCATCGCCCCCAACTGCCTTCCCTTGCAGGCCTGGTCCCTCCCAACTGCCCTCTCCTGCTGGCCTGATCACCTACAACTGCCCTCCCTTGCAGGCCTGGTCCCTCCCAACTTCCCTCCCCTGCTGGCCATCTTGTGGTGGCCATCTGTGTTCACATTGGGGCAGGATCTTTGACCGCATGGGGGCAGCCATCTTGTGTGTTGGAGTGATGGTCAATTTGCATATTACTCTTTTATTAGATAGGATAGAGGCCTGGTGCATGGGTGAGGGCCAGCTGGTTTGCCCTGAAGGGTGTCCCAGCTCAGGGTGGGCATTCCCTTGGGGTGTGGGGCGGCCTGGGCGAGGGGCCTGTGGTGGTTTGCAGGCCGGCCACGCCTCCCAGAGACCCAAGCGGAGGCCCTGGTATCTGGGATTTATTTATCTTCTATAATTGAAACTTTGTAGCCTGGTGCAGAGCCAAGCCTCCTGCTTGCTCTGTGGCGGCAGCCATTTTTGTTGGGATTTATTTATCTTCTATAATTGAAACTTTGAGGCTTGAGTGGAGGCCTGGGCTGGCCAGGGTGTGCGGAAAGCTTGGCTTCCTCCATCACCAGGGAAACCCAAGCCTCCCTCCTGCTCCCTCTGGGGCCACAGCCATCTTGGTTGGGGTTAATTTGCATACTCGCTCCTGATTGGCTGGTGGGCGTGGCTGGTGGGCATGGCTGGTGGGTGGAGTGGAGTGATGGTTAATTTGCATATTACTCTTTTATTAGATAGGATAAGTTTTACAAACTCATAAAATCATACAAAACCAAGAAGTAAACAAAACTATCTGGCTTCAAAATTTCCTTTAAATGAATGATATCAAATGAAAAAAAATGTAACAAATTTCAGAGTATGCATGTTAAATAAATAGCATTGCTGTTAAATATATAATATACCATTTACAGGTAAAGAATTTGTGGTGTTGGGGAAACATAAAAATATTAATTTGCAAATAGCAAAGTAAAGGGCAAGGCCAGTTTGGAAAATAATTGGTATTTACATAACACCAGAGCATTTATAAACCAAACATAGGTATAATCCTTTTGAGTTAGGTACTACTACCAACTATGATAAATTTATGTCCATAGTTGTTAAGTGATTTGTTTCAGATCAATTGTGGGTTTGAAACCAAAAAATCTAAATCTTAAGCTCATGCTCTATATAGTCTCTCAGTATCCTTAATGAAAGCAAAGAAAAGCTTACTTTACAGAACTTGACCAAAGTTATCATTTTAATAAGTAGTGGAGAAAGAAAGGCTTTCCTGACCTTCACTCTCATTTTCATTCTCAGACTTTCTTCAAAGTCTTTGCTTCACTCACATTGTTCTCTGGCTTCTCATTTTGACACTCAACAATTTTAAAGTCAGTCTTTTTTTTTCAAATTCTTTTTTTTTTACCCTCTCCATTTCCCTCTTTACTTTCCTAACCACACTTTCATATCAGGATGTAAGGAGTGAATGTCTACTATCTGTAACTCTCCCATGGCTATGGTGGCAGAGATTTTTCTAACCCAATGAATCAATAAATCATAGCATTTTAAGAAGTAGACTTAGAAAAAATGAAGAATTTTAGTAAAATGAGGGAAGAGAATTTCATAGTTTCCATCTTATCATCCATGATCATATTCTAATCATGAAGCAACAAATGTTTACTGATTATTAACTAAAAAGTTAGTTGTGTTATACAGTCACCATGTCAAGTAACTCTACTGCAATCCCATTATTGTTGTTTCTGTTTTATATTATAGAAACTAAGGCTCTTAAAAGTATCAACCTCTCTGATGTTCAAGAGTCAGGAAGCAGCAGAGTAGGCGTTGGAAGCCGTCGGTCTGAAGCCAATAAACTCTGAAAGCTCCTAGAATCTCTGCTATAATATTATGTAATCTCATCTAGACATACAGCTATACCTACTGGGGTGGGATAAAGGGGATTATAACCAAATAGTAATGTTTGGAATCGTAAAATATTGATGCTAATATAATTATATTATCCTAGTATATGCCTCTTTATTCATTGCTTTTCACTTTTAAGGAATATTTAAAGACTCCTGATTTCCTTAGTTTTGAGGTTCTGAAATATGCATTAGCCCAAGAATAATCAGTGTAAAATTATAGCCTAATTAAAGCCTGTGTTAATGGCTTTCTTTGGTCTTTTCACCATGAGAATCTTCTACCATATTATCAAGATTTTAACTACATAAAAATGAATTAATTTGCAAGCATTGGCTCAGCTGTTGTGTATTAAGGCTTTTGAAACAATGCTCTTGAACAGACATGTTGAATTTTCTTTGGAAATAAGTTAAGCTTTATTCCTATTATTAATGTGGTATGAGCAACAATGAAGACCTTTCCTCTTAGAGGTATAAATAAATACACATGTACACACATACACACATAAATATATAAATATTAAAAAATATGAATGGGCCTTATCTATTTTTCTGTCCCTATAGTCTTATGAAATTTATTTAAGTGTTTTTTTATAAATATAAAATATAGTTGTTGAATTTAAGAAATCTTGTAAGTCTGTGAAACAGGTTTTACACTTATCAGGAAAAGATATTTCACAATATTGTATTTCTAAGCAGCATTACTTACAATAGCTAAGATATGGAAATAACCTAAGAAAAATATAACTTAGAAATACAATATTGTGAAATATCCAATGCTAAGCTTTGAATATTTCATGTTTCAGAGGCTGTCAATGGAGTAGCACTGTCTACCAAATCAACTAAGTCTGAAACCTTTCCTTAGCAGCCATGTTTATTCCAAACCTAGACAAATCTCTTCACCTACACAAATTCACTCCATCCTTATAAAAGACCTTTGCTCAACGTCACATATTGCCCTGGTCTTGTCATTTCCATGCTGTTGCTGTTCTTTTTTCCTCTCCTCAGACTACAAACCTCTATAAATGCCTTGGAAATCCTACCTCTTCTTCAAAATTCAGATATATGACCACTACTCACATAAACCACATAAAAAGAGACACATCTATAAATGAAACAGAAGAGTCCAGAATTAAACCCAGGCAAATATGGTCAATTAATTTATGACAATGAACCAAGAATATATAATGGAGAAAGGACAGTCTCTTCAATAATGGTACTGAGCAAATTGGACAGCCATATGCAAAAGAATGAAGCTGTACCACTGTTTTAAACAATATATAAAAATTAACTGAAAATGGATTAAAGGCTTGAACCTGATACCTGAAACCATAAGACTCTAGAAGAAAACGTAGGCAGTAAGCTTTTGACATAGGTCTTTGCCATCATTATTTGAATCTGACACCAAAAGCAAAAGCAACAAAAGCAAAAATAGACAAGTGTGACTGCCTCAAACTAAAAGGCTTCTGCACAGCAAAGGGAACCATCAACAAAATGAAAAGGCAACCTATTATATGGAAGAAAATCATACTTCTGATAAGAACTAAAAGCCAAAATATATAAAGAACTCATACAACTCAAAAACCCTAAAAATATCTGATTTAAAAATAGGCCAAAAATATGAACAGACATTTTTCCAAATAAGACATACAGTTGGCCAAAAGGTATAAGAAAAGATGCTTTATACCTCATTAATCATCATGAAAATGCAACTCAAAACCGCAATGAAATATTATCTCACACCTATTTATAATGGTTGTTATAAAAAAGACAAGAAAAGACAGTTATTGGTGAAGATGTGGAGAAAAGAGAAACCTTGTGGTTCAGCCACTATGAAAAAAAGAAACAAAAAACAATATGGAGGTTCCTCAAAAAATTTAAAAATAGAATTACCACATGCACCTCTATGTTCATTGCAGCATTACTTACAATAGCTAAGATATGGAAATAACCTAAGTGTCTATTCATGAATGAATGGATAAAGAGACTGTAGCAAACACATAATTCATCCATGAAAAAAAAAGTAATCTTGCCATTTACTACAGCATTGATGGACCTTGAAGGCATATGCTGAGTGAACTAGGTCAAATAGAGGAAGACAAATAACATGGGTTCTTACTTATATAGGGAATCTAAAAAATAAAAAATCAAGGCTCAAAGATACAGAAAACAGATTGGTGGTTGCCAGAGGCAGAACATGGGAAATGGGCAAAATAGGGGAAGAAAGTGAAAAGGTACAACCTCCCAATTACAAAATAAATACTTCATGGGGATGTATTGTACTCATATAGCATGGTGGCTATCCTATCTAATAAAAGAGTAATATGCAAATTGACTGTACCTCTGCTACAGCCACAAGCCATGCCAACCAGCCAATCAGGAGCAAGTATGCAATTTAACCCAACCAAGATGGCTGCGGCCACAGAGAGAGCAGGAGGCTTGGGTTTCCCCACCAATGGAAGAAGCCAAGCTTTCCGCCTGCCCTGGCCTGCCTTGGCCTCCGCTTAAGGCTACAAAGTTTCAATTATAGAAGATAAATAAATCCCAACAAAAATGGCTGCAGCCACGGAGCAAGAAGGAGGCTTGGCTCCACTCAAGGCTACAAAGTTTCAATTATAGAAGATAAATAAATCCCAGATACCAGGGCCACCACTTGGGTCTATGGGGGGCGTGGCCAGCATGCAAACCACCACAGGCCCCTTGCCCAGGCCACCCCACGCCCCAAGGGAACCCCCACCCTGAATCGGGACACCCTTCAGGGCAAACCAGCTGGCCCCCACCCATGCACCAGGCCTCTATCCTATCTAATCCTCCTATCCAATAAAAGAATATATGCAAATTGACCATCATGCCAACACACAAGATGGCTGCTTCCATGTGGTCAAAGATGACTGACCCCATGTGGACACAAGATGGCTGCTACAAGATGGCCAGCAGGGAAATGCAGTTGGGAGGGACCAGGCCTGCAAGGGAGGGCAGTTGTGGGTGATCAGGCCAGCAGGGGAGGGCAGTTGGGAGGGACTAGGCCTGCAAGGGAGGGCAGTTAGGGGTGACCAGGTCGGCAGAGGAGGGAAGTTGGGGCAACTGGGCCTGCAGGGAAAGGCAGTTGGGGGTGGGAACCAGGCCTGCAGGGGAGGGCAGTTAGAGGCAAGCAGGTTGGCAGGGGAGCAGTTAGACATCAATTAGGCTGGCAGGGGAGTGGTTAGGTGGTGATCAGGCTGGCAGGCAGAAGAAGTTAGGGTCAATCAGGAAGGCAGGCAGGCGAACAGTTGGGAGCCAGCAGTCCTGGATTGTGAGAGGGATATCCAAGTGCCTGTTTAGGCCCGATGCTACCAGGATCGGGCCTAAACGGACAGTCGGACATCCCTCAATGGGTCCCAGATTGGAGAGGGTACAGGCTGGGCTGAGGGACACACACACCCCGTGCACAAATTTCGTGCACCGGGCCTCTAGTAGTTAATAATACGGTATTGCACATTTGAAAGTTGTTGATAGATTAGATCTTAAAGGTTGTCTTTTTAAGAAAAATATTCTGTAATTACATATAGTGTTAATTAGATTTATTGTGGTGACCATTTTGCAATATATACAAATATCAGATCATTATGTGTACATATGAAACTAATATAATGTTGTATATCAATTATATACCAATAAAAATAAAATCCAGGCTCAAATCCAACACTTTCTTTCTATTCCTGTTACCAATACCCTGGTTCAGAGTCTTGTCTTGTGACTCCTTGCAGACTATTGCCAGTATAAAATATTTTAAATGTTTATTTTGACATAACTTTCATTGACTCCTTTTCTAATTATGTAAACATTAAAGATAAAATGTATATGTTTTAAAAATATTTAGCAAATTTGTGCAAGAAATTTTTTTCCACTTTAGTAACGTTTACAAACATATAGGAAGTTGGAGTAATTGACAAAATGCAAAAATAGGAAAAGCTTAAACTTTTAAAAATATTTTATACCTGAATAATTCATTCCACAAGGTCTTCTCCATTATATTTCCTTTTTCTCTTTGCATATAAAGTAGTTTGTTATTCACATAAAAAAGCAAAAGGATTCCCCAGGAAGAATTCAGATTCTATCGGGAGTGAGGAATGGATGGTGGCTTGTATTTCTGTGGTGCTTAGGGGTAGGAGCTAGGGTTGGGGTACCTACAGGGCCAGACAAGTCTGGGTTTTGAGGGCACTGGGCTTTTCTTTCTTTTTACCTTCCTTCCTTTCTTTCCTTTTTTATATTTAAATCAGATTGCACAGGTGTTCAACAAAGAAAAAAGAAGATACATGAGAGTTTGAAATGTGTCAGAGATCAACATAAAAAATGTAGTCTATTAGAATTATAGTTGTGTGATTTTGTAAAAAGGCATCACTGTGAAATTACATATAAAAGTTAAAATAATTTTTAAAATACTTTTCATTGATTTCAGAGAGGGAGAGGAAGAAAGAGATAGAAACATCAATGATGAGAGAATCATTGATTGGCTGCCTCCTGTAAGCTCCACAATGAGGATCAAGCCCACAACTTGCCCTGACCTGTAATTGAACTATGACCTCCTGGTTCATAAGTCCATGCTCAACCACTGACACACACTAGCCAGGCTAAAATAAAATTTTTAAAAAGCATTTCAGGTAAAAGAAAACTATTATTTTCATTAAAATAAGACAAAACAAAAAAGAAACATACACAAAAACAAACAAAAACAGCTTACCTGACCTAGATCCAAATTCTGTCCTGCCCAGTGATGAATAAATCACAAGGATCTTACAAAATAAGTTTATCACATACATATATGCTTGTACCAGGTAAGTGGAAATTATGTTAACTTCTATGCATATGTGCAATCCTAATTAGATAGAAGGTGGCTAGGCAGTTGTGGGTGGGAGCTTGGGAAGAGGGAGAAGAATGGATGCAGCTTGCTGATGCTGCCCTGTTCCAAGAGAAACTGCAGAGAGAAACAGCAGAGAGAAACAAAATGACCTAGAGCTGAACCCAACTAGATAGGAGTTACCAGGGCAACCCAGCTGGGCAGGAAGGAAGCATGCAGGAGACATGAGCTTTAAAATGTATGGATGTTGCTACGGCAAAATTATTTGAAAGGACCAATTAGGAGCTGGCAGAGCATATAGCTACACCTAGACAAAGAAGCACACACTCTTCTACCACTGGCACACTGGGCTCCCGGCTCTCCTGTGGCAGGGGATATGCTCCCCTGTGCCCATGTGGCTTATGGACTTTAATTAATTTGGATACTGAACTATACCCAGCTGCAACACAGAATGGAAGCTCTGGACACTGGCCTGCTTTTGGCTCTCCTGGAACCTCAGCTACACCTTTCCCAGAGCTGATTAAGGAGCTGGAATCTGAGACAAAGAGGCTTCACCAGTAACCCGCTTTGGGCCTCCTCCCTGCCTGCTGCAGGGAGTCTGTCTATCTCTCAGTAAATTTTGCTTCTGCTTATGGTCTTTGTCCATGAAGTCATTTTTCGATTTTGTGAGACAACAAACTCAGACCTGATCACAGCACTTTAGTTTCACTAACAGCAGATTTTGAAGTTGTATAGTTATATTCTTTATTTTTTCTTTTAAATTTATTTTTATTGTTGACACTATTACATATGTCCCCATTTCCCCTCCCTTTGTCCATCTACAGCCATTATAACTCATGTTATAATTATTAATATCTAATTTCATTATTTTAAAAAGAAATATGAACTACTCTATGAGACACTCTGGAGGCTTTAAGATAAATATTTCAAATATTTCAATTAGAGAACAAGTGAATAATCCAATGATGGATTAATTTTGCTTCATAATCAGGCTAAAATATGACTTTAAATGAACCAGTGGTGCTGTTATAAAAGTACAGTATATCATGATGCAAAACAATGCACAATGCTCTCAGGCAAACATTTATAAAGGAAACAAATCTGAGCAAAGGCAAATCAAAGCTGTCAAGTAGTAAAACAACATAACTCTAGTGTTTTAAGTGTTTAAAGAAATAAAAATTGACCTGAGTAAATTTTAAAGCTCTTATTGGCTTTATTTAACAGCTAGAGGCCTGGTGCATGACATTCATGTACTGGGGGGGGGGGGGGGTCCCTCAGCCCAACCTGTGCCCTCTCACAGTCCAGGACCCCTGGGGGGATGTCTGCCTGCTGGCTTAGGCACACTCCAGGACCCCTCAGGGGATGTCTGACTGCCAGCTTAGGCCCGCTCTTCAGGGAGCAGGCCTAAGACGGCAGGCAGACATCCCCCAAGGGGTCCTTAGCACTGCTGCAGAGGCGGGAGAGGCTCCTGCCACTGTAGCTGTGCTCGCCAGCTGTGAGCCTGGCTTCTGGCTAAGCGGCACTCCCCCTGTGGGAGCACACTGACCACCAGGGGACAGCTCTTGTGTTGAGCATCTGCCCCCTGGTGGTCAGTGCGCATCATAGTAACCAGTCGTTCTTACGATTGGTCAATTTGCATATTAGCCTTTTATTATATAGGATTCATGCATTGAGTAGCATCCTATCTAGCATATGGAGAGTTGCTCTACATTGAAGTAAGAAAGGGGATGAGACAAAAAAGTTACTGGCATAGAATGGGTTAATTTAGGCAGGGTCATCTTTCTTCAGGGATCAGCAGAGGTCTATCAAGAGATTACCTCACTAGGGCTAACCAGGTAATTCCAGATTAACTGGTTTAATATATCTCTCCAGGGAGAGAATAACACTGTAATTAAATTATGTCTTGGTTGGTAACATAGACTTAGCACAAGTGACTCTCTTTAGGGTCTGCTGTTTCAATTTTAACATAAATAAAAACTTTTAAAAAGAATTTCAGGTTAGCTTAGGACTGCACTGACAATACTGCCAAGTATCTTTCAAAATATTCCCCTCAAATAAGAAAAAAATGAGAAGAATTATTAAGTTCTACATTTAAAAATCAGTAGAAAAATTAAATTCTATGCAAATTCTTCAAGAATAACTGCAAAATTATCTCTCATGCTTCAGCCCTGTGCATACTCATAAGCAAGCCAATGTAGGCTGTGAGAAACTGTAGAGAAGACAAAAGAGAGCAATTTACAAGAATCTCTTGAAAGATGAAATCCACCCCATAACTGAAAATAATGAAAAACTGTCTGCAGATCAGAGCAGCTTGATTAAAAGAGACAGATGCAATTTAAAGGGGAACTCTTTGAAAAGAATAACATATGGGAAAGAAAAAAGACCAAAAAAAATATACTTTGGTTATTTGGTGATGAAAAGAAAAGACAGAAGATAAATAATAAAACTAGAGGATCACAACCCTCATCCCCCACCTTCCCCATCCCCAGGAATAAAGCAAAACAAGAAGTCCTATTGATGCTAAAATTTCAGGTGGGGTACAAGTTCCTTGTTTCATAAAATCGAAGAATGATTTCACGGACAAAAATGGTAAGCAGAAGCAAAGTTTAATGAGAAATAGATGAACTCCCTGCAGCAGGCTGCAGCAGGGAGGGGGCCCAAAGTGGTTTGCCCATGGAGCTTCTTTGTCTCAGGTCCCAGAGCTTCTGTTCTATGCTGTTACAGGGTATAGTTCAGTATCTAAGCTAACTAAAGTCAATAGTCCATCTGTGGAGTCCCATATAGGCATTAGCCACAGGGACACAAGGCAATATATCTCCTGCCATAGGAGAGCCAGGAACCCAGTGCACCAGAGAGAAGAAGAAGAAGAGAGTGTGCTTCTTTGTCTAGGTGTAGATATATGCTTTGCTAGCTCCTGATTGGTCATTTCAAAAAATTCTGCCTTGGCAATACCCATACATTTTTAAAGCTCAAGTTTCCCCTAACATGTCCTTCTTCCCAGCCAGTCAATTGCCTTATCATCTCCCAGCAGCTGGGTTCAGTTCCAGGTCTTTTTGTTTATCACTGCAGTTTTTTTTTGTTTGTTTGTTTTTATTTCTTGGAATAGGACACAGTTAGTAAACTGCATTCTGTTCAAGTTTACAAGATCCTGCTATTCTTGGACTTCCGGTTCTACTTCCTCCTCCTACGGTCCCACCCCTGACTATCTAGCTCTCTTCTATCTCCTCACTATAAAGTACCTGGATTTGCTATACTGAGAGAAGAAGAAATTGTTAAACTAGAGATGTTGTATAAAATGCCATTGGCATAAAGGTGAAGAAGAAAAAAGTGAAGTTTTACAGAGCTATGGCAAAAAAATAAAACAAAATTCTACACATGAACTGAAGAGAATTCTTCACACAAAGCAATTACAAAGCAGAAGAAAACTGTTAACACACTAAGGTATTAAATACACTCAAATAAGAAGGTGATGATACTTAAAAAAAAGCACTTTTACTCAGAAATTAAAAATCTAAAAACAAAGTAGATTAATGAAAAAAATGTTCATTAACCCCAGGAAAGAAACAGGTGAAAAATATAAAATTATCTCTGAAATGGAGAAAGCATTAGAAGAAACCAAGGCAGAAAAAACTCAACTGAAAATTTGTTAGGTTCCTTGATGGAAGGGAGAAAAATAACTAAAAGAATAAAAATGCTATAAAAATGTAAAAGGGTCAGAGAGAAAGTTGTAAAAACAAAAGACTGGCAAAAAAAAAGTAATTACCATTTGAATGATGACATATTAATTTGTTATAAGAATGGCAAAACAATGGAATAGAGCTAATAATTAAAACTATAAACCAAGAAAACTTTCCAAGGAAGAAAAAGACCTGAATCTACACATTAAGAGGGCTCATCTGGGATAACTAACCCAGAATAATATCAAGAATAATAAATCCTCAACACCTCCAGGCAAAGTGGCAAATACATTCACAAAGGCAAAATAATTAGAGTAACCAAATTTTTCAAAACTATTATACAAAACAAGGCAACAAACAAGCATAAAACCTTATGAATACCAAGGATAGAGAAAAAAGTTTTGAACATACAGGAACTTGGGGAATTCTGCTCTTATCAGTCCTTGAAGAATAATATTCTACAAATGAATTTTACACAAATTTAATGATAGTAATAGCCATATAAGGTAGCTAGAAATTCCCCCATTCTATTAAAGAAAAGGAAATAATAATGAGCAAGATTAAATGAGAAGATTAAATTCTAAGCAGCATCAGTAACAGAACTGGAATTAACCCAGATCTTCAATTATCAGGTTAGTGCACTTTCAAGTAAATCACAGTTTCCTCCTCATTCTAGACTAATCAAGGTCAAGCTAGAGACTCTAGACACACATTGCAGTCAATAAATGCCACATATTCAAATATCTCTAATGTGACATAAACCATAAGTATGTTTTTCTCAGTTACAGAACATATATGTAATTTGGCCAGCTATAGTTTGTAAGTAGGCACAGATATTTCTAATAAATCAAACACACACTACTATAAGTGAGGGAACCTAAAGTATTTCTGAAAAATGGAATATTAGTATCAACATATAATACTTCATGTTATACTTTATTATATTGTTATATTAATCAAGATGTAATATAGTCAAGGGATATCATAGTCAAGAAATTTAACTGTAGCCTTCATCTCTTCATCTGTAAAACTGCGGTTATCTCCACTTCATCAGATTCTTATAAAGAATAAGTTAAATTCTCAACTGAAAGCAAAGTGTCTGAATATTAAACATAAGTTACTCAAAGCATTTTCCTATAGCTTTATTTTTGAAAATGTGTGCTCTATTCCTGTATCATCCCATAATGTCATCTCTGACTCTTCAGCAACATAATTGCTTTCAGCCTTTGACATAGAAAATGGAAATTGAGCTATTCTGAAGGGTAAATGGAATATTCTGACATAATATCTGACATAGAAAGTAAGCTTTCAATGATACTTATGGAACCCCTACTATTTGCCTGGTACTGCTCCATATCTATCTAATAAAAGAGTAATATGCAAATTGATCATCACACCAACACACAAGATGACTGCCCCCATGTGGTCAAAGATCCTGCCCCCATGTGGACACAAGATGGCCACCACAATATGGCCAACAGGGGAGGGGAGTTAGGGGTGACCAGGCCTGCAGGGGAGGGCAGTTAGGCACAATTGGGCTGGCAGGAGAGCAGTTAGGCATCAATCAGGCTGGCAGGGGAGTGGTTAGGGGTTGATCAGTCTGGCAGGCAGAAGCAGTTAGGGGCAATCAGGAAGGCAGGCAGGCGAGCAGTTGGGAGCCAGCAGTCCTGGATTGTGAGAGGGATGTCCAACTGCCTGTTTAGGCCCGATCCCAGTGGGCAGCTGGACATCCCTCGAGGGGTCCCAGATTGGAGAGGGTGTTGGCTGGGCTGAGGGACAACCCCCCCCCCATGCACAAATTTCATGCACCAGGCCTCTAGTATCAATATAAAAGAAAAAAAGTGATCCCTGCCCTTATGATTCTTAAATTCTAGCTATGAGTCAATGTAGATATGTATAACAATAGGGAAATCCAGAACAGGGTTTAATCAAGTCATTTAACCATAGTCATTTCTATACTTCTGCTAAAAAAAGATTAATCAACATTTTAGTTTTTATAGACTGTTGATGTCAATAAAACTGTTTCCAAATATGTGCTCCTCTTCAGGAGAAAACTCAAAATATTGTCAACAGCAAATATTGCACTTAAATCAGACAAATGATTGTCCTTAAAAACAGATATGTAGAATTCACCTTCATTAGTAATTGGCTGAAAATTAGTACCAGCTTAGATTCTGTTTGTTTGTTAGCCATGTGTAATATCTGTGTATTAGTTTTATGTGAGTTGAAATCTTTTTTAAAATTTGTAGTCTTTCTGTTGTTTTTGTTTGGTTTGTTTCCCCACCTCCAAGGAGCTGTAGTAGAAAATGGAAAACAGTTCTATGAAGGAAATGACATTTTCTAAATACTCTTTCTCCCTGCATAAAGATATTCATTGTTAGTATGTTAAATTGCTTTGCCTTATAAAGACCCTGAAAATCTTAAAAATGGGTATTTACTTTCCTGGAGAAACCTTTATGAGTTTAATAAAACCCTCGGTGGGATCCACATGCTGCAGGTTTTCCTTTCTACTTTTGAAATTACAAGCTCTTACTCACCAGGTGTCTTTGTATTAGTTTTATGGTTCTGACCCTGAATATTTATTTTACAAGTCCATGCAACAAACTGTTAAGCTTTTAAATCAGTAAGAAGAGGGGAAATACTTGCATTGCACCTTCGAATGTTAGTTATTTAAAGGATAAATTTGATGCTTTATATAATTAATATTTAGAGTCAGAATGATCAGGATACACTTGCTGTTGTGGAACTGAGAATGAGTTACTTAAAAATAGAGAGCTACTTTGCATCCAAAGATCTTATTTGTTACATTGCATAGCTGAAAATTCTAAGAAAAACCAGTCTGGACTCTGTCCACATAGGTACAAATACATACATACATGCATTTCTCCAGTTGAGTCTTTCACAAGTCAGCTCCCTGTTTTTCCTATACAATTTTACTCAAATAGGACTAAAGAAGGATTCTGTCAGCACGCTCAGTATGAAAACATGCTTTCAACAGTTTATACCACATGAATCAGAAAGCATTACATTGATGTCTAGGTTAGAAGGAAAGGGCCTTTAGAATTAGGCAATATAAACTCATTTCTTAGAACCTGATTTTAAAAGAATACATATATATTTCTTATAAGAATAACTAAAACATATTCCTATGAGACCTTTTTTGATAGAACTCACAATTTAGAGTAATAGTGTAGGTGAGATAACTTGTAATAACTTTGTAAATCAAAAGTCTGCTTATTCATATGTGAGGACTCTTCTCTTCTCTTCTCTTCTCTTCTCTTCTCTTCTCTTCTCTTCTCTCCTCTCTCTCTCTCTCTTCCTATCTCTCTCTCTCCTCTCTCTCTCTCTCTCTCTCTCTCTCTCTCTCTCTCTCTCTCACACACACACACACACACACTCTTAAAAAAACACACACAAAAAAAAAATGGGGAAAAATATCCTCTTGTAAGGATTAAAAATAGAAAAGTTGGGTCTGGTTACAATTGTGTTCTAGGCCAGGAAAAGGCCCAATTTTACTGTAAATGTCCAGGTAGTAATTATTTTATTATGCTTTGCAGAACATAAGATTTCTGCTGCAACTACTGGATTTTGCTGTTGCAGCAAGAAGGCAGCCATACACAACACATGAATGAACAAGGCTATGTTTCTGGATATGTTATTCTGCTTATTTTCTTTTTCATAAAATAATTTCCTGTGGGATTCTACCAACATACTTTCCTGTTTCACATAGTAAGGCAAATTAGTGTATAGAGGGGACATTTGGCGAGGACGCTTTTTCTAAGTTTGTAAAGCTAGACCTTTCGATTCTGTATTTTCTCAAAAATATCAAAATGATAAATCTTTACTGCCTCTTCTAAACTTACCCCAAGTGTGTATCTTCAGCCTTCCCTGTCTTTGTCTCTCTTGTTTCTGCTCAGGACAGTTTAGGTTACTAGTATACTCCAAATAATTTCTTACTTTTTTTAATTTTAAAAAATTTACTTTATTTTATATTTTATTGAATTTATTGGTGTGATATTGATTTGCAAAACCATACAGAATTCAAGTGTACAACTTAATAAAACATCACCTGCACACTGCATCGGGACCCATCTCCCCAAAGACCCTTTCCATCTCCACTTTCTCCCCATTTGCCCACCTTCACCTTCACCCCCCTCCTTTCCCTCTGGCTATCACCACACTGTTGTTTGTGTCTATGTGGTACACACACACACACACACACACACACACACACACACACACACTAGAGGCCCAGTGCACAAAATTTGTGCATGGGGGGGTGTTTCCCTCAGCCCAGCCTCCACCCTCTCCAATCTGGAACCCCTCAAGGGATGTCCGACTGCCCTCTCACAATCCAGGACTGCTGGCTCCCAACCGCTCGCCTGCCTGCCTGCCTGATTGCCCCTAACCGCTTCTGCCTGATCACCCCCTAACCACTCCCTGCCAGCCTGATTGATGCCTAACTGCTCCCCTGCCAGCCTGTTTGCCCCTAACTGCCCTCCCCTGCAGGCCTGGTCCCCCCCAACTGCTCTCCCCTGCAGGCCTGGGTGCCCCCCAACTGCCCTTCCCTGCAGGCCTGATTGCACACAACTGCCCTCCCCTGCAGGCCTGGTTGCACACAACTGCCCTCCCCTGCTGGCCATCTTGTGGCAGCCATCTTGTGTCCACATGGAGGCAGGATCTTTGACCACATGGGGGCAGCCATCTTGTGTGTTGGAATGATGGTCAATTTGCATATTACCTCTTTATTAGATAGGATTGTTTTTTGCTTAATCCCTTCACCTCCTTTCATCCAGTCCCCCAACCTCCCTGCCCTCTGACAGCTATCAGTCTGTTCTATGTATCCAGGCCTCTGTTTCTATTTTTTTTTTTCCTAGAAAGGAGTTTAGATTTTTTAGTTTTGATATTCCACATGATCCAGACTACTCCACATACTTTCTTGCTTTACTTTGGTCCTTTTGCATTCACCTACAATCTTAAGTCAGCACTATTTCCTCCCAGTTTTGTCTGTGGTTCCCTGATTGACTCACTGTACCTGCCAGAGCCATCTGTGAATAAGTGGGGCTCTGAAGGCCGAGGATGCCTCACCACTGCTTCATCTTGCACAGTGACTGATACCAGGTAGCTTTTGAGGTAATCAGTGGTTTTACTGATTCACATTTTGGAGTTAATAGCATAATTTATACCTGGAATTTGTAGTAGATTTTCAGGAATTTTTGGTTTTACTATCCTGATTTTATGGGAGAACTTGGAAAGATTAGAAAACTGTTCTATTTCTATGTTTTCTAATAATCTACCATAGGAGTCATTTGATGGATTGATTTTTCAAATTATAGATAAATGTATAGGATTCTGGATTTCAGTACTTGAGGGTATTTTTGTTTATCACTATACATTGATTCTTTTATTTATTCAAAACTTACTTTTATTTATTGAGTTTCTGTGATATTCCAGAACTTGACTAAGTGTTTGTGATCTAGGAGTCAGAATGTTCCAGATATAAGGTAATATGCTTTAACAAATAATAACCCACTTACCCTTTAGAACACCCAATTTTCATTTTCTTTGTCAAAGGCTGAGAGCAATTGCTGCTCTCTGTCATTGGGATAATATGCTGACCTTTTACATAATATTTGCTTATTTTCTATAGTGAAAACTTTACTATTGAAGGGAGTCACTGTTACTTTAGGTAGAAATTTGAGCAGATATTGAAACGAGTGAATAACTTTCACACACACATAGGCAGACATACAAAAAGAAAATAGATGAGGTAATGCTCATCTATTTTAACATTAGTCTTTACTTTTAAGTCATTCAGGATGAAAATTCAAAACAGGTTTCAGTGCAAGGAAGAATTACCTGTTCTGTGAACAAGCCATTGTTATTGTATTACTTTATGCTTAGCTGCTCACCTGAGGTATATAATTTCCTTTTATGTCTAGGTCAGATTAACTCAGTAACAATATCATCAGTCCTTTCTTTAGGCATTTCCACATGTCTGTGAACATTAAAAATACCAATTTAAAAATGTGTGTTTATGAAAACATCTATTATTATTTCTATAGATGATCTTTGGCCATAATTAATGCCTACTTAAATTAATCAATTATTTTGCACATGCCTAGATTTCTTATCCATATAATGTCTGTATTAAGTGTTCTTGAATGCCTTGCTACTCAAAATGTAGTTCAAGGATCAGCAGCATCTGTATCACTTATAGATTAGAAATGAAGATTCGTCTCATGGACATGACAACAGTGTGGTGATTGGGCGGGGGAGGGGAAAGTGGAAGAGGGCATAGAGGGAATAAATGGTGATGGGTAAAAAAGAGAAAAGAAATGGAGAATCTGGCCTCTACTGAACCAGAATCTACATTTTCACAAGATCCCCAAGTTATTCTGATAAATCTTAAATTTTGACAGGTACTTCTCCAATGTTTTTAAACTCATCAAATCTGGGAAGAAAATAAATATTAACTACCAAATTCTAAATAATCTCTTAAGGCATAATTTCAAAAAAATACATATAATCTAATAATATTTGAACATAGTAGACAATTATGTGAAATTTTTATTTAAACACTTTTAAATACTGTGTGACATTTTCTACTTAAGTTCAATTTTGAGGGAAGAGCTTTGATAGTATGTATGCGCATTAAATATGATTTTATATAACTTTAATAGTTGCAAAGCTCCTATAATTTTATGAAAATTTATTTTTAAAACTCTATTGATTATGAATTAGCACAGAAACCTACTAAATAAGGTTGTGCAGTGCTCAATCAAGGGGACATATGTGAAGTCCTGCCACATGTACATATTCTAGATATGGCTGCTGAGAGCTCCCTGTTGGTATAAATTCTTGAATTGCTTCAAGGAAAATAATGTTTTCCTTTTCTTGATAGAGCAATGTTCCCTAAAAAAAATAGTGGATCATCATATGGTAGTTTTTATAATCTTGCTTATATCTATAAAACTATCTGTTTATTTCTACTGAATTTTAGGGAAGTTAGGGATAACATAAAATACAAGTAACATGGATATTATGGGATCCAGACTCTTAATATAGGACCTACAACATAATTGAATTTATGTTATGGGGCAAATTTAACAATATCCATATTTTGCTAAATGTTTCTAATTGTCCCAGATTGCCAGTCATTTAACAACAACAACAACAACAAAATGGTTCATATAACATAAAAACCAATTGTGTGCTAGCAAAAATAGCAAAGGTGACTTAATACGCCATTAAATTTTCCCTGCACTCAGTTTAGAATGAATGAGTTCTATTTCACAACATCTAGAATGCGGACAAAAAGTGGGTTCTACAGAAAGTAACCTCACAAGGATGATCTGATCATAAATTTCTATATGAACAGATAATGGAGGTTAGTCACGCCCCAAATATATAACTTCTTCAGTAAAAGGTTATCTTTGCCATGTCCATTGTTTCTTGTGCATTTCAAAGGATTACAACTTTGAAATACGCATAACCACACTCTTGAGAGCATAGCAACTTGTAAACTATACTGTAATCCAATCCCAACCTTGCTTTCTCCTACCTTCATGTATCTTCCTTATGTTCCCTCCTTCATTTAAATGCATAATTGAAACTACAAACTGGCATTCTCAGGAGCATTTTAGATCTTGCTTCTTAGAAACTGCCATCAGTTTTGGCTCAAGTAAAAGCTTATAAAAATTCTCTATAGGTTTAGATGTTTCTTACATCAAGCAAATTTACTTTCTCAGGTGACTAAAAAATCACTAAAAAGCATAACATATTTGTGTGCTTGACAGAAGAATTTACTTTTACAGTGGATAGCATATAGCAGAACTAAAAAGCATCTCTTTAAGTAAGCTCAGTGAATATAAATGAAGTGGTATTATGAGAGATTCTAGTTTGCGTGGATTAATTAGTTCTACCCTGGAAATGGCCATAAGTAATGGTGGAAAAAACAAATTCCTAAAACTTCACCACTAAAGACAAAGTTATAAATCAAACTGACCCAACCAAGGCAAGGTAACAAAAAATGAAATTTTAAAAAATCAAGAATTCTCTTTAATAGTTGAGTTTCTAGATTACATTTTTGTGTGTGTGTTTTATGTAAACTTTTGGTAATACAGTGGTTTTTTTTTTCTGGGTAGAACATACAACAGCAAAGAGAAACTGTTTGGTTTCAATGACTGACTACAACAATGTCAAATGCTAATTCAGTAAGCCAGTAATAAAATTACGAACTACATTATAAGTGAGGACAGAAAGAAAACAAAACAAAACTGAGAAACATGTAACAGAACTATTTCCTTGTGTGCATGTCTATAATCATTGTACACCCAAAATGTGCATTTTCATATTTCAAATGCTTGCTTAAACGGGAACCCAATGGACTGTGGAAGTCTATTCTGCCTAGAATATATGTATAAATCAAATACTGAGCAAATACCACTTCCAAGTTAAGTTTTTTTATAAATAACTGTATGTTTTCATCATGTTTCTTCTCTGTCAAACACTGATAAAGATTCACTCTTTAAATTATTACAATTTCCTCTATGCTGTCAACAAAGAGATTTAATATGGTGATAAATAAATAAATGTAGGATAGTATGTGTTTCCTCTAAGTCTTGTGCATTTTATGTAGAGCTTTAAAAACTAGAATATATTTTATTTATTTTTACTTAAACAGTATCATCAATTTATTGAAATAAACAGTAAAACAAAATTTAAATTCAGTAGTTCATATAAAGTATGTAGAATTCAGGATATTTCAAATACAAAGAATATATAAATAGAAGCCAATTTGTTAAATAAGTCTTTTGTGCTTTTGTAATTTAAATTATATTCTTTTTAGACATTGTTTGCATCCATCATTCCAGTTTTGATTTAATTTTAGCTAATATAAATTCCATTATACCAAAAATCTAGTGAGCCCTGATTATTTTATATATTTTGGAAAGTCTTCAGATTTTCCAAATCAATTATAATTTAAGAGTTACAGAATCACGAAAATCATCATTCCAGATGACAAAACTGACTTGCCCAGGATTAAATTGCTAGCAGTAGTAGAATCAAGTCTGGAACTTAAAGTTACTGAATCCCAAAACTTGGACAGTCTTTCTAATTCCCCCTTAATAAAACAGGAATGATAAAAGATAAATACATTCTCAAATCCTACACTGTTTCTGTTTAATTACTTTTTGTGTGAAAGAAGATGTGGAAATACCATACTTTATTTGCCAACTAACCAATTCTAATTATAAGAGGAACACCAAAACTAGAATAAAAACTGGTTACCAGGAAAGAAAGAGCCCACTTAATTTAATTATGTATAGAGTCACAGTAGTACCAGAAACAATCTTAAATCAATGCTGCTGTTGCTGGGATTGAAAATTGGCCCAGCTACTATGGAAAACAGTATAGAGAGTCGTCAAAAATTTGAAATTAGAACTACCATATTATCCAGAAATTCCACTCTGTGAACATATCTAAAGGAAACAAAATCACTAACTCAAAAGATAACTGCAACCCTCGTTTTATAGAACAACTAGAGGCCCAGCGCACAAAATTTGTGCACTCGAGGTGGGGGGGTGGTCCCTCAGACCAGCCTGTGCCCTCTCGCAGTCCAGGGGCCCTTGTGGGATGTCCAACTTAGGGATTGGGCCTAAGCCAGGAGTCAGACATCCTTAGCACTGCTGCAAAGGCGGGAGAGGCTCCTGCAACTGCCACTGTGCTCACCAGCTGTGAGCCCAGCTTCTGGCTGAGTGGCGCTCCCCCTGTGAGAGTGCACTGACCACCAGGGAGCAGCTCCTACATTGAGCATCTGCCCCCTGTCATAGCGACCGGTCGGTCCACCATTTGGTCCATTTGCATATTAGCCTTTTATTATATAGGATTATTAACAACTAGAGGCCCGGTGCACAGATTCGTGCAGAGGTGGGGTCCCTCAGCCTAGCCTGTGCCCTCTCACAATCCGGGACTCCTCGGGGAATGTCAGAGAGCTGGTTTCAGCTCGATCCCCACAGGCCCAATCCTGATACCTGCAGGCCCAATCCAGACAGGATCCCCACAGGCCCAATCCAGACAAGAGGGAGCTGGATCCCCACAGGCCTGATCCAGATGGGAGGCAGCCAGATCCCCACAGGCCCAATCCAGAAAGCAGGGAGTCCACTCTCCACATGCTCAATCCAAACAGGAGGTAGCCTAATCCGCAGCATTGAGCGTCTGTCCCTTGGTGGTCAGTGTGCATCATAGTGACCGGTCAACCAGTAGTTCAGCTGTTTGGTCGCTTAAGCTTGAGGCTCAGTGCACATTAAATCATGCACAAGTAGCTGGCTTCCACTTGCCTCAGTTGGCTGCCCTGCCCTCCGCCACCTGTAGCTCTCCACCGCTCATAGCTCTCCACCACTAGTAACTCACTGCCCCGCCCTCCGCTGCTCTTAGCTCTCCACCATTAGTAGCTATCCACTGCTAGTAGCTTGCACCCCGCCCTCCACTGCTCTTAGCTCTCCACCACTAGTAGCTCTCCACCACAAGTAGCTTGCACCCCACCCCGCCCACTGCAAGAGCCACTACTCATCTGGTCGTGACACTGCAATGGCAAAATGACCACAAGCCTTTTATGATATAGATAGATTAGAGGACTGATACACAAAATTCATGCAAGAGTAGGCCTTCCTTCCCCCAGCTGCCAGCACCGGCTTCCCTCTGGCACTCAGGACCCAGGCTTCCCTCTAGCCTCTGGCAGGCACCTGGGACCCCAGGCTTCCCTCTGGCTGCCAGCAACACCTGGGACCTGGGGCTTCCCTTGAAGCCCCGGCTTTGTCCTGAAGGACGTACAGTCTAATTAGCATATTATGCTTTTATGATGATATATAGATGATAGATGATAGATAGATAGATGATAGATAGATAGATAGATAGATAGATAGATAGATAGATAGATAGCCAAAACACTGAAACAACCTCAGTATCCATCTATGGATGAATGGATAAAGAAGTTGCAGTATATATGGAATATTACTCAGTCATAAAAAATGAGGATTACTACTATTGAGACAACATGAATGGAACTTGAAGGCATTACTCTAAGTGAAATAAGTAAAATGGAGAAAGACACTGTATACTCTCACTAAAATAGACAATCTAATTAAACTGCTATATAATATATGGAAAGTTGTTAAGAGAGTAGATCCTAAGAACTCATATCACAAGAAAATTGTTTTTCTTGTTTTTTTTTTGTCTTTCTATATGAGATAATAGATGTTAACTAAACTTATTGTGTTAATCATTTCACAATATATGTAAACCAAATCATCATGCTATACAACTTAAAAGTGATGTATGTCAGTTTTTTCTCAATAAAATGAAAAATTAAATAAATTGGTGTTGAATTATCTATAATATCAGCACCTCTGTTATCAAATTATGAGTCTGATTTGTCAGTTACTAGATATAAACTCAAATCATTTACTCAACTTCACATCTTCCTTTCTTTAACTATATTTTCATTGATTTCAAAGAGGGAGAGGAAGAAAGTGCTAGAAACATCAGTGATGAGAGAGAATCATCGATCATCTGCTTCCTACACATGCTGGGCATGTGCCCTGACCAGGAACCAAACCATAACTTCCTGGTCCATGGGTCAAGTCTCAACCACTGAGCTACAGTGTCTGAGCACAATCTTCTTAATTTGTAAAATGAGCATATTGGTTATTTCATAGTACTATTATAAGAATTAATGAGTAGATGCTTAAAATATTAATAAACAACCTGGCTTGTAACAGTAGTAAATAATAGTTAGTTTCACCCATTTTCAACCCCACATCAAAATATTGTTGACCTTGACTATGGAGCTTGGAAAAGAAATAAAGCTAAAGGTGAGCACTAAATAATTCTAGAATTTCAAATCAGAATATGTTAAAACAGGCAGCCACAAATATAATAGAGATTGTACACTACTCCAAATGACAATTAATGTAAGGTAGTGATAAAACATAATCATTCAATTCATATTTATATAATGTCTACTTTGAAACAGGCATTAGATTATGTATAGGGAATATAATTTCTACTATTAGAAAAATATTTTCTTGTAAAGGAACATTAATAAACCAATTATGATACATATGTTTGTTCTCTTACAGAGCCTAAAAAATAAGAGAGGTGTGAGGAAAGTCTTCACAGAAAAGTAATATTTATGCTGTGTCTTGGAGAATGTATGGAGGTCTAACAGGCACTTAAGAAGAAAAAGCATTTCATACAAAAGGAAACGCATGGGCAAAGACTATTTGATGGCAGGCTCAGAAAAGAAGGATAAATTTCTATAAAGGAGCTTAGGATATGGCATCATTGGTAGAGAATGTTCATAAATGAGGCTGGAGAGAAATTTCAGGTCTAGACTTATGGAGGTTGGATTTGAGACTATGGTTAGTAGAGCCATGTGGAGGTAGTTTAGCAGAAGGATAACAGAGCTAAACTGGATTTTTCAGTAGATAACTGATATCAAATTCACCACCACATTCCTGATTGAGGAATGTGGTAAAGAGCTCAGTTAGGAACTTATTCAATAATATTGGAAGAAAATGAATGTATGACCTAGAGCTGTGAAACATAAAAGCTCTGATTAGAAAATAAATTCTGTTCTAGAATGTACAGTATTTGATGACTTATAGGCTAAGGCAGTGGTCGGCAAACTCATTAGTCAACAGAGCCAAATATCAACAGTACGATTGAAATTTCTTTCGAGAGCCAAATTTTTTAAACTTAAACTTCTTCTAATGCCACTTCTTCAAAATAGACTCGCCCAGGCCGTGGTATTTTGTGGAAGAGCCACACTCAAGGGGCCAAAGTGCCGCATGTGGCTCACGAGCCGCGGTTTGCCGACCACTGGGCTAAGGTGTGAGTGTAAGAAAGTGACCTGGCCTGGCCGGTGTGGCTCAGTGGTTGAGTGTCAACCTATGAACCAGGAGGTCACGGTTCGATTCCCGGTCAGGGCACATGCCCGGTTGTGGGATTAATCCCCAGTGTGGGTGCAAGAGGCAGCCAATCAATGATTCTCTCTGCAGGTTAGAGATAGAAACGCTAGCTCTATCTAGCGTTTTTATCTCTGATGTTTCTCTCTCCCTCTCTCTCTCTCCCTTCCTCTCTGTAATCAATAAAAATATTGATGTGCATTATACCAGGATTTTTCAGCTTGGGAGATGGGTTGGATGATGATATTTTTAAACACAATTAGGAAGACAGAAGCAAGAGGAACCATATGGAAGTGAGCAGAAATCAATTAAGATTTGTACAGGTAGAAAACTAGTAAGAAGGTTCTGAAGCTCAATGACAGAAAATAAAAACAGATTTTGGAGTTTTCACAAGATAGCATTTTAAATAAATTATTGATTAAGTAACCCAGGAAGAGTGTTTAGAGAGTTGGCAAGAAACAGTTCCTTTATAGATAATTAAAATTTCAATATTAAAATGAAAAAGTGTCAATGAGGAAGATTGTAAAGGAGTGACAAATGACATTTTGAATAAGAGAAAATTTCAAGAAATAGGGAGTGATTTCCATTTCAAATGCTATATTGGTCAACATTCCCTTAGGTTTAAATTAGTGACCTCTATTTCAGAAAGACCCAAAACTCTTATGTGAAAGAAAAATAATTCTTGCAAAACAGAACATAAAGAAAATAAGTCAATATTCCCTCCACACACACTATATTCAAAGAGAGAAAAGACTGCTTGGTCTAAAAAATGATTCCTGCGGCGTTCCTATCTCTAACCTGCAGAGAGGAATGAGTTTCCATCTATTTGCTTTTCATGCCTACAATTTAGCTTTATAGTTACCATTTTATTTCCTTTGCTGCAAGAAGCCGTTCATACATTGTGCTCACCAGTAGACAGTTATGTTTGAGAGGACTTATCCTGTTCAGAGGGGGAAAAGTTTGTGGGTGGTAAACAAGGGTGAAAATTCAGGTAAAATGTGTATTCTTTCTATCACATGAATTGTGACAAATTTCCTTTTTCACTACACTTATTTTTTGTAAATTGTTAATGCTCAATGTGTTATATCCTGCTCTTGACAGCAAACACAGACATTATCATAATCATATTCTTCAAAACTGTTCCTTTTGTCAGTCTTTCCTTTTTCACGATTAGTTTATTAGGTCACTGTTACTATTATTTGCTTAAGAGTATTTTAAGTCTGTTATTGATGTAGGCATACATTTCATATGTGTTAGATATTGATAGCAATAGATTGGTAACTTAGGGAACAAAAGATTTCTGCTAAAAGGAAAGAGAATGAGAAAGGAAATTGAACTGTAGTTTTCACCTGAGTTAAGTACAATAAATGAAAAGAATCACTTTCTAGAGTGCTTTTCAGATTTAGAAAATTAATGTTATTGATTTTAAGTAATTGTGCAAAATGAGATTTAATGTTTCATATTTCTCCTCCCAGTGCAAGGTAAAAACTTAATCATACATTTTCACTCACATCTCTTTTCATAAGCATCGCCTTTAGACCATTTGCTTTTTTTTTTGTGCCCAAGTGTTCTTAAAATATATAATCTGCCAGTACTCTTCATAGAAGAAGTTGCATTTGATCCATAATTAAGGACAAAGGCTTTTTTTATGTTGTTAAAATAAATTTGATTAAATTTTCATTAATTCACTCATGTGTAAGAGGAAATATACCAAATATTGTGAACTCATAAGATACAGTCCTAAAGGACCTTGGAAAATAGGAAGGAAGCCAGCAAAAAGCTAGAACTATAATGCTTAATCACAATGTCAGTAAAAAATGATTTTATACCATAATTATTATTTCAAAAATATTAAGGACATAGATATCCTATAATCATAGTTATTATTTGAAAAATACTAAGGTCCTAGCCGGTTTGCCTCGGTGGATAGAGCATTGGTCTATGGACCAAAGGGTCCCAGGTTCAACTCCAGTCAAGGGCACGTGCTTTGGTTGCAGGCTCCTCCCTGGCCCAGGCCCTGGTCAGCGCTCCTGCAGGAGGCAACCAATCGATGTGTTTCTCACACATCGATGTTTCTCTCTGTCTTTCCCTCTCTCCTCCACTCTCTCTAAAATTCAATGAAAACATAACATCGGGTGAGGATTAACAAAAAAAAAAAGTATTAAAAAATACTAAGGATATAGGTATCCTTTTTCATTTAGAATCTATATAAACAAATTACATATACATATAAAACGATCACTATAATACACTATAATTATATTATAATAGAGGCCCGGTGCATGAAATTTGTGCATGGGGGGCGGGGGGTGGTTTCCCTCAGACCAGCCTGCACCCTCTCCAATCTGGGACTCTTCAAGGGATGTCAGACTGCCCATTTCAACGGTCAGTCGGACATTCCTCTCACAATCCAGGACTGCTGGCTCCCAACTGCTCGCCTGCCTGCTTTCCTGATTGCTCCTAACTGCTTCTGCCTGCCAGCCTGATCACCCCCTAACCACTCCCCTGCCAGCCTGATTGATGCCTAACTGCTCCCCTGCCAGCTTGTTTGCCCGTAACTGCTCTCCCCTGTTGACCTGGTCACCCCTAACTGCCCTCCCCTGCTGACCTGGTCACCCTAACTGCCCTCCACTGCCAGCCTGGTCACCCCTAACTGCTTTCCCCTGCTGGTCTGGTCCCCCCCACCAAATGCCCTCCCCTACAGGCCTGGGTCCCCCCAAACTGCCCTCCCCTGCAGCCCTGGTCACTCATAACTGCCCTGTCCTGCAGGCCTGGTTCCCCCCAACTGCCCTCCCCTGCAGGCCTGGTCCCCCCAACTGCTCTCCCCTGCAGGCCTGGGTCCCCCCAACTGCCCTTCCCTGCAGGCTTGATCGCCCCCAACTGCCCTCCCTTGCAGGCCTGGTCCCTCCCAACAGCCCTCCCCTGCTGGCCATCTTGTGGCAGCCATCTTGTGTCCACATGGGGGCAGCCATCTTGTGTGTTGGAATGACAGTCAATTTGCATATTACTCTTTTATTAGATAGGATAAAGGCCTGGTGCACAGGTGGGGGCTGGCTGGTTTGTCCTGAAGTGTGTCCCGGATGAGGGTGGGGGTTTACTTGAGGAGTGGAGCAGCCTGGAGGAGGGGCCTGTGGTGGTTTGCAGGCCAGCCACGCCCCCAAACATAGACTGGAAGCAGGTATCTTGGATTTATTTATCTTCTATAATTGAAACTTTGTAGCCTTTAGCGGAGGCCAGGGCAGGCCAGGGCAGGGGAAGCTTGGCTTCCTCCATCACCAGGGGCAACCCAAGCCTCCTGCTTGCTCCAGCTCCGTGGCCGCTGCCTTCTTTGTTGGGTTAATTTGCATACTCGCTCCTGATTGGCTGGTGGGCGTGGCTTGTGGGTGTAGTGGAGGTATAGGCAATTTGCATGTTTCTCTTTTATTAGATAGGATGTAATATATAGCAATTAAATTTTACATTATATTTAATTAAATATAATAATTATAATCCTATCTAATAAAGAGGGAATATGCTAATTGACACTCACACCATTGCAAAGATGGCAGCGCCCACAGCCAATAAGGAGGGAATAGGCTAATTGACTGCCCTGCCCTCAAAGATGGCGGCGCCCACAGCCACAAGATGGCGACGCCCAGTCCCCTCAGCCCCTCTGGGGCAGCAGGTGTACAGCAAGGCTGGGCCTGCCTCCAGGCAGGTCCAACAGCTTCGCACACCTGCCTCTGGAGTCCCCCAGTCCCCTCAGCCCCCCAGCCACCCAGGGCTGGCCCGAAGCACAGGCAAGCCTCACATGGCAGCTGCCCAGCCACCCAGGGCCGCTCGAGGCTCAGGTAACCAGGGACGGCTGAGGCTTGCGCTGCCGGCAGTGGCAGCAGCAGAGGTTTGATGTGGCATCGCCTTCCCCTGATCGCCGGGTCGCCTCCTGCCTCTGAGGGCTCCCAGTCTGTGAGAGGGGGCAGGCTGGGCTTAGGGACCCCCCTCCAGTTCATGGATTTTCATGCATGGGGCCTCTAGTATTAAAAATAAACATCTACAGAAATAATAGCTTGCATTTATTAGAGACTTATTTATGCCCAGAACTCTTAGGTTAAAAAAGGTTATCTCATATGATATCACCTTAAACTATAACATAGCAGTCCTATATAATAAAGAGCTAATATGCTAATTAGACCAACCATCCGGACGACCTTCTGGATAAAGCCGGTGCTGCAAGGGCCAGCTGAGGCAGTGAGGGGCAGTTGGGCTGGCCAGGGCTGTGAGGGCTAAGCCCCTTGCATGAATTTCATGCATCGGGCCTCTAGTGTTAATATAAGAGGGAAATAGAGCATTGAGATGTTTAAACAACAATAAATGCTGGTATACTAATTCATATTCAAAAGGATATAATTTCAAAGATCATGCCATAACCATTGCAGCACATATTTTAAAACAAATCAAGTAAAATCTAGTTTTAAATAGAATAAAAGTTAAGATGATATTCATTTTCCCTGAATTCATCTGTCACTAGTAGAACATCAATGTTCTGAGATAATTAAACATTAATTAAATATAAATTATTTTTTTATCCAAAAGCTTTAGTCCAACAGTTATACCTCCTCAACATCTGCTATGGTTTGATAAAAGTCCTGTCAAGAGCATCTCACTATCAAAACCTATTTTTTAAGTCTGATTCTGACAAAGACAAAAACTAAAAACATTAACATAATGATTACTAATTAGTGGAATTAAATTATTTTTCTCACTGTTAATTTGGTAAAATCAACTTTATTTATGAATAAAGAATTTTAATAGATTTTGTAATATAATTTATTAATACCGCTTGGAAAATACTATATTATTAATTAATTGACACACTCTGGAAACATCTTTTTTTTTTTAATCCTTGCCTCTGTAAAACTTGTTTTGGGAATTACACAGTAACAATGTCAAATTTCAACTTGTGTCAATACGATCATATTCTAAAAAGTTTTAAATTATTAGACTGTTTAACTATAGTTAATCAATTGGACTCATCTTAGACTTTTTCCTGAATAACAATTTTATAACAACAACATTAGGACAATAAACAGCAACATGTATTTACTTCTGTTATTTTCCATCCTTGATTCACTATAAGCTTCATGAAAGTGAAAACTTTTATTGTTAAGCTATGTCATTAAGAGCTAGAAAAGTGGCTAGCACTTAGTAAGTAGAATGAATAAATAGAGATTGTGAAAGTTATCTCCATATTGTAACTTCAAACCAAAAAACAACAAAAAAACCCTATAAACTTAATGAATAGCTAAAACTATTTCACCACAAATTTAAAGTACAAATTGTATCCATGCCTCCAAACAAATATTTCCAAAAATTATCCATTGATCATCCTCCTTTAGTACAGAGTAATATGCTATCCAATGGAAATAAATTTCTTCTATTGCAACTCAAATATTGTCTGCTATGTAAATGTGTTGGATCTAACTGCGTAAAATGTACAAGTAGAAATACATCCTACATATATATCTTAATATAAAAGTTTGTCCTTTATACATTTAAAATGTAAATATGATATTAAAAATGTATAAATGCTTTTTACATGGCAAAAAAGTAGTATCTAGAAATGCTATATAAACTATGAAAAGTTTAAAATGAAAGTTTCTATCCTTATACCTCAAATCAGGTCAAAGTCACATGTTCATTAATATTTTCTACTCAGGACCTATTACAGTCACTGTGTTATCACCAATTAAAAGGTATTCCCCCTCTTAAGTCTTTAAGGACACCTGAGCAAAAGTATTCCCTGGTCATTTTGAACACCTATTTGAGTTCATGATAGTTATCTTCTGGTTAATGGACTGATTATGAAACTGCAGTCATTACCAAAGATGTTTAAAGCTCTATTTTAATATCCTAATAGAAAATAATGGATTTCATATTTTTATGTGATGATGTTTAAATGTCAAGACTTGTTTTCAACTGTATACTTCAAACATCTTCCATCTAGACTCTTAGTAATAAACGAGAGGCCCGGTGCACAAAAATGTGTGCACTGGGGGGAGGATCCCTCAGCCTGGCCTGCCCCCTCTCAAAGTCTAAGAGCCTTCAGGAAATGTCCTACTGTCCCATGGGGAGCGGGCCTAAGCCACAGTCTGACCTCCCTCTGTGGGAGGCGACAGGGCCAATCAGGGGAAGAGGCTGCCCCCATCACCCTCCTGCTGCTGTGACTGTGGGCCCTCGCAGCCACTGTGGCTGCCTGCCCTCCTCGGCCTTCGCAACCGCTGTGGCTTTGTCTGGAAGGGCATCCAAAAAAAAGTCCAGAAGACGTCTGGTTTATCTGATCTAATTAGCATATTACCCTTTTATTACTATAGATTACATGCTCAAGTATTAGGGGTGAGTTGTTAGAAATACGTACCAAAACTCTTCATAAATCAAGCTGTGGATTAAATTAATTTTCCACCCATTAAGTAGCAAAATCAAATTTTTGGCAACTCTATGGCAAAATCCATTTTAAAATGTGTTTTATTTGCTTGACTTAACCCCATTTAAAGGATGTAAAACCTTATTATCAGGGAGAAGAAGAAGGTTAGTTAATTATAATTTAATTTATATGGCAGAAGTGACATATAAACTATTTAAAACTACTTTCCTCATTTATACACCCTCCTTTTTTTGTCTATCACTATTCTAGGAAGATGTTGAGTTCTCTTTAACAAGGTTTTATCATTTATGATGCACAGCCTAGTGTCATGGAAAAGCATTAGTTTTGGAGTGAGGCAGAAACCAAAGCTAACTTATAGCCAGGTTGATTAAGCTGATTTTCAGATCCTCATTCATAATGTTATAGCACTTAATTCATAGAATCATTATAATATAAGTGAGAAAACTAATGTAAAAGTGCCAGCTTAATGTTAGCATGGATTCCTTTGTTGGGTCCTCTTTAATTTGCCTCCTCTAAATATCTACGGTTTACAGGGCTTAGTTCAGTCACCTTTCTGGTATCTCAATATGCTCTTCCTTAAAATGATATCATCATTACCTACTTTCAAGTCTACTTGTAGGGGATTACAGACTGGTTTAAACTTCTATATTCAACTTGTTGGTAATGCCACTTGAATGTTTCATATAAACACTGAATTAGACAATATCTCTACCCCATTTTGTTAATAAAATAATTTTTCCTATGGTCGTTTGTAGTACCAGCATCTACTCACAAGTCAGATACACAATGCTGGAGAGAAACTGTGATACTTTAATTTGCCCTATTCATGCAAACTATTATCAAGTCCTGTTAATTATGCTTTCAAAAAAGATCTGCACACACATAACGGACCCACCAGATGAGTGACCAAATAACTTCATTTCTCCTGTGATCATTTATGCTCCTGCCCCTCCAAACGTGCCTCTTGCATGTTTACATGGCCTCCATTCATAGCCTCCAGCAAGTCATTTCATCACATAGAATGATATTTTTTTCCAAATGCAAATCTGATCACAACTGTGGTACTATGATTTATAATAAGAAATATATATATGTCTTAGTCCCTATTTCTGGAAGAGACCTCTAGAGCAGCAGTCCTGAACTGGTGTGCCACAAGAATTTTTAAAACATGCCATACCTGACTATTTAGTCAGGGGCACTGACCTCTTTTCTCTTAGATTGTTAATAAATAAATAAATAAAATGGACAACAGCTAACAGAACAGCTTTCCATTGTGATTGAATCAAAATTATACCTATTTTTGGTCAGACTGGCAAAAAATATATATAATTAGTTTATGTGTACCATGGGATGAGAAAGGTTGAAAATTTCTGCTCTAGAGCTAATGTCCTTGGAATTTTCTAAGAAATAAGAGCCTAAAAGGTGTCTGTTGTCATATTAATGAGGTGACTTTGGGAAAGGCCCTGGGTAACCTAAGGTTGAGTGCTGGTTGCCAGTGGAGCCACCCTGTGATTAGAGGGTTGTAACTTTCTGTTCTACCCAGTGACCTCCAGGAAGGGGAGAGGGACTGGAGATTGAGTTCAATCACCAATGGCCAATGATTTAATCAATCTTATCTATGTAATGAAACCTCCATAAACCCCCCAAAGGCAAGGTTTGGAGAAAATCTTGATTGGTGAACGTGTAGAGATTTGGAGAGAGTTGTGTATTCAGAGAAGGCAAGGAAGCTCCATGCCCTCCCCACATACATTGCTAAAAGCATCTCTTCCATCTGGCAATTTGAGTTCTATCATTTTAAAATAAACTGGTGATATAACAAGTGTGTTTTTTCTGAGTTTTGTGAGCCATTTCAGCAAATTTATCAACCAAGGAGAGGGTTGTTAGAACCTCTGCTCTACAGCAGGTTGGTCAGAAGCAGAGGTGATAACCTGGACTTATTACAGGCATTTGAAGTGGTGATTGGGGGTAGCGGGGGGAGAAGTCTTGTAGAAATGAGCCCTTGACCTGTAAGACCTGATGCTTTCCCCAAGTAGTTAGTGTCTACTCCCCATTCAAAAGGAAAAGTCCCCATTTCAAATGTCCCTCATTTTGTCTAAAATAAAAGATAAACACTACACAATGATCTAAACACATGGTATAATCCTTCAGCTGCTGAAAAATTTAATGGCTATCCAAAATCTCTCTCTACTTTTTTCACTATACTTTCTCCCCCAGGAGGCTGACCTAAATGGATTGATCAATGGACTCCCATGTCCTATCCTTGGATAGCATGCAGGCAATGAAGAGCCAACTCCATGAGGAGACTGGAGGGCAGGAGGCAAAGTGTGATCAGAAATTTAATTTTGTCTCCCTTCTTTTGGGTTTGCTCTACCTGGCGGTAGTCATGGTAGTCATTGATGAAGGAGGCCCTCTCAAAAGGAGGGCCATCCTACATGATCCTCTTCTTTCCAGTTTCAGGAACCTCTGTTAATCCTTTTGGTCTTGGGGTAGCACTAGTGATACTGTTGTAATTAGGTAGTTATTAATAAATAGAGGCCCGATGCACGAAGATTCGTGCAAGAATGGGCCTTCCTTCCCCTGGCTGCCAGCACCGCCTTCGCTCCAGCCGGAGCCACCTTTCCACCTTCCCACGCGGAACTCCCCTGGCCACTCAGCGCCTGCGTATGCAAATTAACCTTCCATCCTTGTTGGGCTAATTTGCATACCTGCTCCTGATTGGCTGGTGGGCGTAGTGACGGTATGGTAAATTTGCATATTACTCTTTTATTAGTGTAGATAGGAAAGGAGCAAAGGGGAGGCCAGACATTATAGGCATGTCATTTGAGCAGCTTAATCAGGAAGCTACTTTGCACTCCCCAGGGAACCACCAGCCTATTCCCTGTAAAAACTGGAGGAAGGAATCCAACAAAAGGAAGATGTATCCACATCCAGTAAAGTTGGGGTGACACAGGGAAGATACTTGTCTGACAGTCACACCTGGGGACAAAGATCTTTAGCCAGAATGGGCATGGCCACTGCAAACCTGAAAAAATGTGGGACTACATAATTCCCTAAACAAAGGGATTTTCTCTCTTGTTACTCTTGGCTCGTGACTCTTAGCTCAAAGGGCTCTTTTGCTCCTGTTTCCTTACATTTGTACTTATGGCCCATGGCCATGTGGACCCCACACACAATGGACAGATGGACTACAGAGGGAAACACAAACTCAATTGTCCTTGGTGAATTGGACTGTACTAAAATGGAACAGAAACTCTACATACTGGCTTTGATTTTAACTACTGATGCCCAGCTACACTTTTTTATGGCAGAACAAAGAGAAATGAACTATGGAAACTCAAGGATTTAATTCTATGAAAATAAAGCTTTCTACCATATCTCTTCCTTCCATGTGAGTCTCAGAAAATTATTTTTCTTGCCATTTCACAAGAAATCCACCCCCACAAGCTACCAAGGGAGATGAAGACCTCGCTTATCTGATAACAGTAGCTCCACTACTGCTCACCCCAAGTTTTTACATCATTCCATAAGTAAGCCCTATATCTAGCCTACATCTTCACAATTAGTCCCTTCATAAATAACCCCCCAATGAAATGGCCTAAGTTTTAGAGAGCCATCTGTTTCCTTTTCAGACCTAAGTGATACACAAAGAGTACTCCCTTACAGTTCCAGGAATCCTGGCTTTCTTATACACTGTTCCTTCTCCTGGAATTCTTCCATAACTAATCACCTGGCTGGCTCCTCATCATGATGCAAGTCTCAGCTTCAACATAATGTCTTAAGAAACAGCTTGTCCACACAATCTGAAAAAGGTCCTATGTTTTATAGTATCTTTTAATAGCTTTTCCTTTTTGTTCTTGGCCACAGTATTGCAACTGTGTATGCAAGTTATATTTGCATATTTATCACTCTACTCTAGGCTGCATGAAGGCAGGAACTGTTTCAGCTTTATTAGCTGGAAAACAGAGTGTTTGGCACTGCAGGCACTTGTTAAATATTTATTGAGAGAAAGGATAAATTCAATAAGTGCTCTTTCTGTAACAACTATTGAGTAGATAGTCTATATAAGCTATGTATCTTATAGAGTCAGTCTAGTATAGTGGTTAAAAGCATGGTTCCTGGAGTTTAACCCCCTGAGTTTAAATTCTAATTCCGCCCTATACTTACTTTTGTTTTACTTTAACCAAATGATTCACTTTCTCTATGCCTCAGTTTTTCTCCCATTTGTTTAAAGGGGATAATAATAGAACCGATCACCTACTCTTGTGAGACTTGAATCAGTTAGCTTATAAAAGTGCTTAGGTTTATGGGCCTGAAATTGATATGTGCTGTACACGTATTATTATTATTATTATTTATTATTATTATTACCAGAGGCCTGTTGCATGAAATTCATGTGTGTGTGGGGAGGGGGGCCCCTCAGCCGAGCCTGTGCCCTCTCGCAATCCAGGACCCCTCGGGGGATGTCTGACTGTCAGTTTAGGCCAGTGGGACATCCCTCTCACAATCCGGGACCCCTCGCTCCTAACCGTCCACTTGTTCGCTCTTTACCACCTGCCTGCTCCTTAGCACTGCCACAGAGGTGAGAGAGGCTCCCGCCACCGCTGCTGCACTTGCCAGCCATGACCCCGGCTTCTGGCTGAGCTGCACTCCAGCTGTGGGATTGCACTGACCACCAGGGGGCAGCTCCTGCATTGAATGTCTGCCCCCTGGTGGTCAGTGCGTGTCATAGCGGCTGGTCGTTCTGGTCATTCCGCCATAATGGTCACTGGGCTTTTATATATATCGACTAGAGGCCCAATGTTTGAAATTCAGGCAAGGGGCTTGGCCCCCACTGTGGCGGTGGCCGCCTCTGCCTCTGCCCTCACCACCACAGTTTCGTCTGGAAGGTCATCTGGAAGGATGTCCGGAAGGGTCTAATTAGCATATTATGCTTTTATTATTATAGATAATTATTCTTGTTATTTTACTATGTAAAAAAATACATAAAACAAAGGAAGTACAATGAAAACTGTAAGTCTATAAAAGAGTTCTTGATTGAGTGAGAGAAGAAAAGTATATATAAAAATATATTCAACATCACTAAATAAGTGGTGGTATAGTAATACATAAAAATAAAGATATAAAGAGCCCTCAAAGTACTCAAATTTATTAAGAAAATCTTAATGATTCATTTTATGGGCATATGAAAAGTAACAGAGCATCACAAGTCAGGAAAGACAGTATTTATGAAGTAGAACTCTAACTATGGTATCAGTATTACTATAATCAATAAGAATTTTAAATATCATTTCATAAAACTAATTTTAAAAGGTTTATTCTTTGTACTTGCTTCTGTTCTTAAATATATATTAATAACTGCAGAAAGTAACTAGAAATTATATATTTATGTAATATATAACCATATTTATATATGTATATATATATATGATTACATAGGTTTAAGATGTTCTCAGAACTAACATGGAAGCATGGAACAGATTGACAGATCTCAGAGAGAAGGAGGTGGGTCGGGGGTGGGAAGAGATTAACCAAATAATTTATATGCATATATGTATAGTCCATGGACACAAACAATAGTAAGGTGAAGGCCTGTGGTGGGACAGGAACAGGGTGAAGGGGGTTAAATAGGGGAAAATGAGGGACACCAGTAATGCCCTCAACAATAAAAATAAATTTAAAAGTAATGTTTTCTGAACTATATCCCCATATAATTTTATAGTAATAATCCATTAAAAATAGTATCTCAACTATATTTTAATCCTATTAAAATAAACACACTATTGAAATAATGTGCTTAATTTCACCTACATAAAATAAAATAAAGGTCAAAGGCATGCCTTTAGCAAATTGATCTTTAATCACTGAAAATAGAATATAAAATTTCATGAGAAATTACATATCATCATAGTCTATGATTCCTGTAGCATATTAATCTCATCAAATTTGAGACATCTATTGCTAGAACAAATCCATTATTATTTAAGAAGCCCAAGTTGCTACCCAACTCCTAAAACCTTTTCATTCTCTCCTCTGAAATCCCAATCAGCTTTCTGCAAATGTCCACTTCTCTTTTGTAATTTTTCTTCTCTATTAGCTGTAACTGAAATCTGGCTCTTGAAACCGCAGTTTCCCAACAGTTTTCTCAAATAACAGCTGCTTTCCCTCCCCTACCCTGTTTTCCCTGAGCAGGCAGGCAGCATGGGTATCTATCTTATTTACTCCTTTTTATACTTTTGAATCATTCTCCCTTTCACCTCTGTAACCACTCCCAACCTTAAATCTCATGTCATCAAATGCACCAACTGCCCCTCATCCTTACAGTCATATACCACACCTCTCACACCTCTAACACCTCAATTTTTAAAGATTCTGTTTTCTGATTTACTCAGATTTTCTCTCATGCTTCTGTGGTTCTGGAACTCAGTCTCCTCAAATGATCTTTTTTTCCACCCATTATCAGTCCTTCTTTCCTATGGTCATGCACTTTTCACTCATCCATTCAGCAAAGATTATTGTTAAGCTTCTCTGAATTCATCAGACAATATTAGAGGCACTAGGGACTCAGTAGGTGGGAAAGGAGGAATAAATAAAATCTCTGCCCTAATGTACCTTGAGTTCTAGTGGGAGAAAAGACAAAACAATATAAAATCAGATAAACCTAGACTTTATCTTTATTTTTTTAATATATTTCGTTATTGATTTCAGAGAGGAAGGGAGAGGGAAAGAGAGATAGAAAGATCAATGATGAGAGAGAATCATTGATCGGCTGCCTCCTGCACATCCCCTACTGGGGATTGAGCCCACAATCCGGGCATGTGCCCTTGGCCAGAATCAAAACTTGGACCCTTCAGTCCGCAGGCTGACGCTCTATCCAATGAGCCAAACTGGCTGGGGCTAGACTTTATCTTTAAATACAATTGCAATTCATTCAATATTGCAATTTCAGAAATTCCAATCTTCAAAACTCATTATCTCTGAGTACCCATTGCAATAATTTTTCCATTTTGCAGAGACCTCCCATTCATTGACAAAATAAGTTGTTTTAGTATTCCCCACCCAACTCTTTACCCTGCATAAATTCCATGGTTCCTCATCATATTACTTTATTGCACACAACTTCATTTTCTCTGGCCACACAACCCTGGTAAAAATATAATGCTGTTTCTACTGACATCTATGCAACTGAACATGGGGGAAGAAAAACAAAAACTATGCTGAGTGTGCTTCATTTATATTTATGCTCTCTATCAAATAATTTTTTTTTTTTAGTTTTGACTGGCAACTTTATTTCTCTAGTGAATGCCCTCTGCCATTCCCCACCAGTTAGCAAACTGTTTTGCTTGTGACCCTTCTAAAATAGTTTTCAAAAATTCTGTATCTCTATTATTTTCTCAGATGAAGTTTAAAATCTTTATTATAATAGTTGTAAATGACATCGTTTCTGATAAACAATAAGTATGTGTTATTTGTCTGAAACAAAACATGGTTTATGTACACATATTATTTTTGTGACCACTGAGCTTTAAGTATTATTGTTTTCTGCTATATTGAATTATTATAATTATTAGTAATTTACAATTAATCAAAATAGATATATTCTAAATTGTGATTAATAATTATCAAGTTATAGCAATGTATGTTTACTGAAGTCCTAACAATACCATCACATAATGATATATCACCAAATGCAATAATTATCTAACAATTATTAAATTAACTAGATACTTGCTTTTGATTAAAGCCAATAATTTGAAAACTATTTGATTTTCAAAAAGGCTTGTTACTTAGGTGATAAAGTAATATTTTCTTAACCCAAATAATATCGTCCATTTAGCTTTCTGTTTTGAGTCAGAGATGTGTTCTCTCAGGGGCAATGCACTAGAAGGGGTGGGAGGTCTGTGCTGGACAGGAAAGAAGAGGTGAGAAGGAAGAGCCCATACAGCAACTCCACCCTCAGGCAGAGGGTTTGGAAAGGGACTTTTAAAATGATCAGTAACCACACAGCCACTGGAAAGTTTACATGTCCCTCAGTTCACAGACCCTGTCCTAGGTCACTATATTCATTTCTTCCTTCTTCTCAAATCTCCAATATGTCTTTGCTCATCTTCTCAGCTGATTATCTTGCTTCCTACTTACTGACAAAATAAAATAAGCAAACAACAACAAACGTTCCACAAACCCCACAACCACGTATTTACACCTATGAGCATGAGCGTACGTTCCCATGTATCCGCACTTCTCTTTGTCCTAGGATAATTGTGGGCTCTTCCCTGTTAGAGATCATCCCCTCCCTTGGTGCACCAGATTCCTTCAAGGAATTTTGATCTCAGCAATATTTTCTTTCTCTTTCTCACATCATCACTTTTTCTCCTTTCATTTTGTTACTTGAAGCAGCTTTCAAACATGCTTAGAAAATTCCTTTTATCCCATCTCTCCCTCAAGCTACTGCTCTACTTTCTATTTTGCTTATACAGGTTGAAAGAGTTTTCTGTACTCACAGACTCCAGTTCCTTTTGGTTCCTTCTATCTAAACTCATTCTATTGCACTCCAGTCTTCATCTCATCACTCCACTGAAACTGCTGTTGTTAGTTATCGGTGATGTTCACCTTCATCTCTCACTACTAGCAACATTTGACACAGGTGATTACTCTCTCATGCTGGAAACACTTTCCTGCATCCCTTCCAGGATGTCACTCCTGGTTAGTAGAGGTCAGGATTTGCATCTCTTACAGTCCCCACTGTTGAAATACTGGTGTTTCATAGGGTGGAAGGGGGCAGAACAAACAAAACAAAACAAAGCAAGACAAACAAACAAAAAACACACTTGATGACAACAGGTAGAGTTTGAAAAGACAACACTGACATCTAGAATTTGTCTTCTTGTAATTTCTAATTAATCTCTCATGTATGATTATGCCAGCTGAAATATATGTTCAAAATGTTAAAAAGAAGACAAGATGAATAAAAAGTTAACAGTTGGCATTCTATCATTCGTTTATGTGAGGGTAACTTGGAAAAAGTAATATCAATTACTAAATATCAAAAATGTCATTAAAAACTGTTGAAAAACCTCCATTTCATCAGAATACAAAATACTTTAACCTATTTTGACTATTAGAGATTATTTAACACTTCATTCATCTCAATCTCATTTCAGGAAAGGCTAAATAATAATAATACCTAAAAGACTACAGTAAGCATAAAGTTGTAAAATGTAAGACATTATTGGTAATAAAGTATTTTGAGGCTTATCATATGATATATTTATTCCATTTCATTTATTTTTCCCTGTATTTGTCCTTTAAGAAATCCTTCAATATCACATATTAGTTTCCAATGTGAATGAGCACATCTAAAGGAGAAATGTTTAAATTCTAACATACTGTGAGATTAATAAACCATGGAAATCTGACATTACTACAGATGCAGAGCATTAATTGCCTTTAGATACAGATTTAATCTCTATGTGCCATAAAAATTTAGTTATGATTTTTCAGAGAGCAAGACAATTGCTAAGACAAAATTATTTCTATACTCAATATACATATTAATAGTCATAAGATTAATACTTAGTTCTACAAAGCATATATTTTAAATATTCATATACAGCAGGTCCTCAATTACAGTAATTTTGTTCAATGTCATCGCATTATAATGTTGATGAGATGTCAAGAGAACTTAACTCTTGTTTATATCACTTAGCCTGGGGCAAATTTGCTTTCATGTAATGTCCTTTCAATTAAAGTTGCAGAACCTATTGAGGTCATTAAGTAAGGAGTTATTATATGTTAACCTATGTTGGGCAAGCCCAATGATCAGTAATGAAAGTATCATCACTGCCCCCATTGCATCTCCAGTCAGCATCCTGCTGTAATTCAGGCTAGAGCTAGAACTAATAAGTGAGAAAATCGGGGAATAAGTACACTCATCAAGAAAGCAGTGACCAGGAAGAAGACAAAACAAAGATTAATCTCTAAAATTGTTCTGAATCAAAGTTTTACTCTTTCAATTTGCCTCAAGCCAGTTTTTGGCTTGAGGCAAATCAAGATACACATAGTTATGATAATTTCTTAAAATAATGCTTGTAAATGTAATTAGGGGAAAAGATGATTCAAGCCCTTGTTTTACTCAATAGAGTTCTCTTATGTCTGAGTTATAATTGGTGAAAAACTTGCCAAATTTCAGGCATGTCTTTATGAAAATACATATAATAATACATTATTCTTGTTATTATTTGATATTTATTTTTCTACCCAGCTGCTATAGAGACCTACATTCTTGGAATATTATCATAATAATAGAAGAATCTCTGCCCTTCATATACCTAAATTTTCCAGAAAGACAATGTGGAGTAAAGGTTGTCTTTTTGTTTAGATGTTAGCAAGCTGCATGTTGTGACAAAAGTGTACCTCTATTACAGCTTTTTTCACACAGATATCCACCCATACATATATGCAAACATGCAATGGTAAAAACATATAACTCTCAAACTCTTCTATAATTGAGACTCCTAAGAGAGATTAATTCTTTGAATTTATTAAATACACATACACACACACATATGCACACACATATATAGAGGGGTGGGCAAAAGGAGGTTTACAGTTGTAATACAAATAAATAATACAATAATGAATAAATAATAACACAATAATAAACTCTGTTTCATGTTCTCACAAATGTAAATTTCCTTTTTGCCAACCCTGTATGTATATATACATATGTAACAAAAAATTTAAAAATGCAAGCTTTCTTTAAAAAGCAATACATTAAATCAATACATGCTAATAACATTTTAATAAGATTGTTTAGTAAACATCAAGAAATCATATACTTCAAAATTAGTTGTGATATTTGACAGAAGACACTGAACTGCTAAGATAAAGTTATTTCTACAGTCAATGAGCATAAATATTTAATTTTGTTAAAATCAGCTCTATATTTGTTAAATATGAGAATACTAATTATAATAAGACTCAGCTACTAGTAAAAGAAGAGCAAAATTGTCTCCAATACATCTGAAACTGTAGTGGAACTAATTAAGGAGAAAAACATTCAAGAAATAATTGACAACAATGCCCAATCACCACCCCGTAGATGTCTCACCAATATACTACAGCTCAGAATAAATAATTTTCAGTAGGAGAATGTAAGAAAACATTTAGCATATGCTCCCTTCTTGAGGGAGGGCAAGTACAAACGAAATGTTGCAGAGGAAGTTTAGAGATTTCCTGTGCAGAGAAAATATCTAAATGATTTTCTAAATGTAAGGAGAAAGGAGTTAAAATTAGCAAAATAACATAGTAATTACATCTAGCATCAAAATAAAAAGTATGTGAGATCTAACTAAGAAAAAACCCCACAAAAAGGACAACTTCAAATTTAATAAACAAGATTGTTAAATAACTTTTATAAGGTATAGATCCATAAGATATAGATAAGATGATAGATAATAGATGGTGCTGGATGGATAGGTAGATAGATGATTGACAGATAGGTAGATAGATAATAGATAGTTTGACCATATCTTGTTCCTCCTTTAATAGATTTCTCAGTACAAGCTTTTTTGAGAGAGAATTTCAGTGTTCTGAACTATAATTTCCTTAAATCCTAAAAATTATTTTGCATCCATTACTTTCCTAGTCACCTAATCCAAAATAACTATAATAATAGTGTGATATGCTAATTAGACCGGACAGCCTTCCAGAGGAAGCCACAGCCACGGGGACCTAGGCAGCTGCGGCAGTGGTGCGGGACGAGCTCCTTCACGAATTTCGTGCATCAGGCCTCTAGTAATAAATATATTAAACACAACATAAAACTAAATTCACACATTAGTTAACATTGAGCTCCAATTTATTTCTATATAGGCATTATATTATCTGTTAACATTTATTCCATTCTTTATTTTCAGAGTTCATTTTATATTTATGTAAAACAGTTACCTTACATCTATGTAAAATAAAAGTTGCTGTCTTGTTTTTCTCAACGGGTTGTCAAACATTTGATTTAGAAAAGAAAATCCTCTTTTAAAAGCAGGCTTTCAATTAAAACAAAGCTGGCACAACTAAAGATAATCCTAACTAACTGAAAATTAGCCGTTACATTAGTTCCTGGCCTCTCCTTTTAGAAGCCCTGAAGGTAAGTGGCCAGATGGGGAAACAGTCAGACCTTGATAAGGAAAAGATGGTAGTGGATATACCTAAAAATCTGTCTTTTATATTTTTCTCTTTTCTATTTTTGGGAAAGAGAAATATGTAGCATTTTTCATGCAGAAAAATAATTAACTAAAATATTAGAGATTAACAATCACAATTTAAAATTAGGTAGATGGACATTTAAAAATAATATTTGGACAATGTAAAATCCTCTATCATTCTTGCTTATTTGCTCTTTTTCTTCATTTATGTCTATTCTTTATTTTCTTTTCAACTTTTAAGGGACAAAGCAAAAGGTAAGGAATAAAGGTACAATTTACAATATGTCTATTTTTTTTTAAGTTTGTTCTGAGCCATTATGCTTTTATTGCTTTGGGATACAGGAAAGAGATAATTGCTATTATATTAGCAAATAGCAATCAGTGTAAAGAACAAAACTAGTGTGTTCTTTCATGCTTGGATTTTATTTCTATGTACAAATCCACATTCCTTTATGCTTCATTTAATTCTTCAATTTTTCTTGTTAAATGCCAAAATTGTGCATAAAGTATAGGCAGTCAAATCATGAAATAACTATTTAAAGATTTTATTTCAGTGACAAGAGAATTGAAAAAGAGAATGTATCAACCCAAGGTACTCATCTACCTGTTAGGAACAGAACCAAATTATGTGTTGGTATACAAACTACAAAAGAATAGCTAGTGTCCAAAACAAGAGGTAACTTAAGTGGAATATATAGTACAGAATATAAAGGGAATTTAGCAATGTTTGCTATTTTTCAAAGTTCATATTTAAATACTGAGAAAATATTCAGTATTTAAATTGACATGAGCTTAAAAAACTGTGAACTGAAATGTAAGCCAAGAACAATTGGGGTTAATAAAGCTCTAAAATAACAAATAAGAAAATATTAGTTTTTTATTTACTTAGGCTCTCCACTGGAATTTTATGATATAAAAATGTTTTCTAAATTCTCCTTTGCTAACCATAAAATAAATAACTAGAAGAATACTTTGATAATGTTTTCTTTTTTTTTGTTGTTCTGTTAATCCTCACCTAAGGATATTTTTTCCATTGCTTTTCAGAGAGAGTGGGAGAAAGGGAAGGAGAAAAGGGGGGAGGGAGAGTGAGAGCAAGAGCGAGAGCAAGAGCGAGAGCGAGAGAGCGAGAGCAAGAGAGAGAGAGAGAGAGAGAGAAACAAACAAAGATCCATTTGAGAGAAACACATCAACTGGTTGCCTCCCATACATGCCCTCACTGGGGAGGGATAGCAGAGCACAAACCAGGGACCTACCCATGACAGGGAATTAAACCTGCAACCCTTCCGTGTGCAGGCACTGAACAACGCTGACCAGGGCATTCATGTTTTCTAATGATAGCTGACTTACCTAAGATTGATGCTATGTTTTTAAGAATAATCTCTTTCTATGCATACAGGAAATCCACAGACCCAAAAGAATACCATAAAGTTCAGTACTTGGTTCTATGTACTCATACTCTAATTCAACACTTAATAAGTAACTACATGTGGTAGGTCCGAACAAGGATCAGAGAGTGAAACTTGAATAAAACAGGCCCTCGTTCCCAAAGAGACGTGGAAGTAGAATTACAAGACAAAGTTATAAGTGGTATTCTAGAGCTAAGATCAGTGCTGTGGAAGCAATCCTACCCAGGAGGTGAAGAAAGGCTAAGGAACGCTAATTAGAGCTCTCAATAAAAAAAAAAAATGTGAGGGTATAGCCCTTGTGTGAAACTCTTTGTCACCATGTTAGATAACTGAGGCTCAAATAAGTCAGTTAATATGTGAGGATTTCAATTTACATCAGCATGTTGTAATAGGAAAACAGCATCTATCCTTGCATTATTATCATAACAATTTAAAAAGTGCCTTTCATCAAACGTGATGCAAAATTACACTCAGCCAACATTAGTTGCTATTATTGTATCTTAATTTAACATTATATTCAATATTGGATGACTGTTGCACAGTTTAAATAAATCACACTATACTATAACAACTGTGGAATGCATCTTGCATTTTGTCCTTTTCCACTTCTATATTTAAGAGCTATACATCTATCTCTATATCTATCAGCTATAGGCATATATATATATATATATATATATATATATATATATCCATATATCCTCTTTTAAATCTATATACATATAAACTACCTCAAATCACCATTGAGCACATTCATTAACAGTTACGTCAAGAATTTTCTAAGCAAAGGATTGAAGTAAATGAGAGAGATAATGATCATAGTGGTAAAGAGAAACTTTAATAAAAATTTTGTAACAGATGAAAAACAGAAATTTTAAAAGTTAAGTGTACATGAAGGGACAGGTACAAATTAAAGAAAGTTTGTTTCGGATTCCAACATAGGGGCCAGCAGAACCTGAGTGAGGGTGAGAGTGAGAGTGAGGTAGTGAGGGAGAGGGTGCATGTGTGGACTTGAAAGTGTGTGTGTGTGTGCGTGTGTGTGAGAGAGAGAGAGAGAGAGAGAGAGGGAGAGAGAGAGAGAGAGAGTCAGGTCACATACTGGAGTCTCAGGGTGGGTGGTTCTGGTTTTCCTGGCCCAGGAGCCTCCGCCACCAGAGCCACTCCCGGCTGCATCTTTGGCTTGAAGACCCTATCATCCTGAAAGGTTTATAGGGTTCTCCTCGGGAGGAGGCTGCAGGGTGCAGCAGCGGTTAGGTGCCCAGCCTTGCCACCACTGGGACTAGCTGCAGCCAGGCTGAACCCAGGTGAACCCTTCCCCCAACCCTGTGCGCCCGCCACTGACTGGACAGGACTCTTGCCACTGCTGAGGACTCATTCACTACCACTGCTACCATGCTGCCACCACCGCCCCCAGCTGCTCTACTCCACCTCCAGGGCTCAGCTGCAGGAACTGTGCTAAAGGCCAGGGGGGTGGATGTAGTCTCGCCTGCCCTAGACCTACTAGAACAGAGCACCTGCGGGTACTGAAGAGGTTGCAGATCTGCAGGAACTTGTGCTGGTGAGCAGAAAGGGGACTGGACAGTAGGACAGGGAAGGAGAATCAGCCTTCTTACCCCTGGGCAAACAGCTGCTTCTGACCCCATCTGCAGCAACCTGAGTTTAAGGGGGACAACCCAGGGCAGAAGTCTTTGCCCCTGCAGGTGGCAGGCAGGAGGCGCCAGCAAACCAGGTAGGGCTGAGGCACTGGAAGACGTGTCCAGCCCCACAACCGCACAAGCTACTGGCACCTCTCCCAGCGCTAGTTTGGTCAAATTATTCCTGCCAAGACCAGGGTACCCCTGAAGAACCCAGCTCCATGGGGGAAGGGGGCACAGCTCAGAACAGAGACACTCAAGGCTTGGGACTCAAAGCCCATCCAGCCTCTGGGCCAAGGAGGCCCTGCCTGGCTATTAAGGGCTTTAACCTATGGGCCTCAATCAGGTTGCCCAGGGCCAGGAAGGGGCATGACGCACAGAGAAGCTCCCTGGGAGGCACATGAAGGGACCAGATTCAACAACATCAGAGCAAAATCCAGTGAACTCCACAAACATCGGACCCAAAGGTCTTTGAGTGTGTGAGTGTGCATGGTTTTGTTTGTGTGTGTGGCAGTGGATTTTGTTTTTTGTTGTCTGTTTTATTCCCTCCCCATCCTTTTTTCTTCTCTTTTTTCTTGCATATCTCTAATTTCTCTCTTTCCTTTGGTTCTATTCTCTTTTTGTCTCTTTTTATGGTTTTTATTAATTTTTCTTTTTCTCTTTTTTTCACTTTTATTTTTCCATTTAACTTTTCCTACCTATATCTTAATATGGCCATTGTTTCTGTTTTAAATTAATTATTATTTCATTCATTTTCTATTGTTTTTTCTTTTCATTCCTATACTAGTTATTTAGCTTTCTTCTTGTTCCCATATTGACATTTTTTTTCTTCTTCTTTCTCCATTTGATCTTCTGTCTTTTAGTGTTATTTTATTTTTGCTTTGTATTACTTTCTCTTCTTTTTCCTTCTTAGTCTTTCCTGTTGTTGCTTTGTGTAGCTTGATTTTCATTGGATTTTTGATTCAGTTATATTATGTGTTGTTCTGTTCTGTCAGCACCTGTATAACAGCTGGCATGATGAGGTTGGGGCTGAGCCTCACTGTCAGTAAGTTGGAGTGGAGATCACTCCCACAAAGTAGACATAAATAGTCAAGTTCCAATTACAGCAGGGGAGTCCAAATAACACATATAAGGGGCAATCCTAGAGCATCCAGCTCAAGAAATCAAAGATTCTACACCACTGGACCCCTCAAGACACTTTCTACATAAGGCCATCCCACAAAGGCTGGGAGACATAACAGTTCTATCTAATACATAGAAGCAAATATAGTTCTAGCTACAATGGGGAGACAAAGAAACAATGCCCAAAGGAAAGAAAAGGAGGAGTCTCCAGAAAAAGAACTAAATGAAATGGAGGCAAGCGACCTAACAGACATAGAGTTCAAATCAATGGTTATAAAGATACTTAAGGAACTTAATGCAAATTAGCATGAAAAAGGAAATAGAAACCATGAAAAGAACCAGACAAAAATGAAGAATAAAGTATCAGAAATCAAGAACACTAGAAGGAATTAAAAGTAGAATGGATGAAGAAAAGGATAGAATCAGTGATTTGGAAGACAAGATTAAACACTCAATTAGAACAGTGAATAGAAAAATAATTAAAAAGCAAGAGGACAGCTTAAGGGAGAACTGGGACAACATGAAATGTAAGAACATACACATCATAGGAAAAAGTGAAAAAATATGACAAATAATAAAAAATGCTCAAAGTCACTAATCATCAGAGAAATGCAAATAAAAACCACAATGAGATGTCACCTCATACCTGTCAGAATGGCTATCATCAAAAACTCAACACAAAACAAGTGCTGGTGAGGATGTGGGAACACTACTTCACTGCTGGTGGGAATGTAACTTGCAGTAACTATGGAGAACATTATGGAGCGTCCTCAAAAAATTAAAAATCAAACTGCACTTTAACCCAGGGATCCCACTTCTTGGAATATATCCTAAAAACCATGAAACACCAATCAGAAAGAATATATGTACCCCTATGTTCATAGCAGCCTTATTTACAATAGCTAAGATTTGGAAACAGCCCAAGAGCCCATCAGTTGATGAATGGATAAAAAAGCTGTGTGTCATTTACACAATGGAATACTATGTAGCTGTAAAAAAGAGATCTCTTACCCTTTGGGCCAGCACGGATGTACCTGGAGACTATTATTCTAAGTGAAATAAACAAATCTGAGATAGACAAATATCACATGATCTAATATTTGTGGAATCTAATGAACAAAAGGAATTGATAAATAAAATAAGACTCAAAGCATGGAGGCATGGAACAGAATGACATACCTCCATGTAGGGGGTGGGGGTAAGGAAAGATAAAACAAAGAACTTATATGCTTGTATGCATAGCCCATGGACACAGACAATAGGGTGGTGAAGACCTGGTGCAGTGGGTAGGGATTGGAGGAGTGGGGTAAAGGGAGAAGGAATGGGAGTCATCTGCAATACTGTCAACAATAAAATAAAAAAGAAAACTTTAAAACTAGAAAGCGCTGCACAATCACATGATACATAGCAGAATGCCTGCAGCTAAGATATAAAATTTAATTCATAGAAAACTAGACACATTAAATTATGACATCAATACTAATACTGAAACTTTCAAAAAGATTTTTCACATTTTTTCTAGTCATTCACACAGAGATCCATGACTATTACAAGAATGTATCAGATTTTGGGAGCCTTCCTTCAAATAAGCTATTAAACATTTGCATTAAGAGAAACAAATATCATTTGAATATAAGACCAAAAATAGTTTCATATTAAAATAGAAAAATTAAATTATTGTTTAATTATCACATATACTTATGCATTTGTTTTTTATCAATTTGAGAGAGAGAGGAAAAGTGAGGCAGAGAGCAAGAAAGAGAAATACCAATTTGTTGTTTCACCCATTTATGCATTCATTGGTTGACGCTTGCATATGGCCTGACTGGGGATCCAACCTTCAACCTTGCCATACCGAGACAATGCTCTAATAAATTGAGCTGCCCAGCCAAGGCTAATTTTGACACATATTTAGATAAGAATTGATATAATTCAGAAAACATATTTGTGGAAATCTTGAAAGATATAATTTTCCCCCTTATATCCAAAGCTCTAGGATAAAAACAAAACAAAACAAAACAAACAAAAAAAACAGGGGAGAAAAAGAATGAACACTGACACTTTCACAACACTAATCTCACATTAAAAAGGCATTTAAGTACATGCTCTGTAATGTTTGAGCACAAAATAACATTTCATGTGAGTAATTCTTTTAAATGTATTAGGCCTCATACTAATATTTGAGTGTATTCATACAACAATGGAAGATGATTAATTGTATAAAATAATAAAATCCTAAACAAGGAAAGCTATGTATAGGTTTTATATCCTATAGGCAATTACCTTCTAATTTAAAAAGTTATACTCCAGAAAAATATTTTTGATGAGAATTGATATTTTTCCCCTTTATTCTATGAAATTATAGTATATACTAGAGGCCCAGTGCACAAAATTTGTGCACACTTGGGGTCCCTCGGCCTGGACAGTGATCAGGGCCGATCAGGGTCTTCCAGCTGCCAGCCTGAGCCTTCCTTCCCTTCCTTCATTCCGCGCTGCCCCCTGGTGGTCAGCGCACATCATAGCGAGTGATTGAACTCTTCGTAGGTCAAATTCCCGAGGGGACACTTTGCATATTAGTCTTTTATATATATATAGATTGTTCAAGAGTAAAATTCAAATAATTTTAGCAGAGTATTTATTCAGCTCCTCTTATGTTCAAAGTGCTGTGGTATTTGGAAGATATAAACTTTTTAAAACTAAAATTATTCATCTTCAGCTTTTAAAATATCATATTTAGTTGTATACATTTATATGTTATGAAATATTCTGCTTAACATATATGGTAGATGCTTATGCTTGAGATAGTTCAGACAAACTTAAAATCATTTTTCTAAGATATATATATTGTTCTTTTATTAGCTACTAGTCAACTGAAAGTTGACACATTTGGAAAATTTAAATTGATTTCGGTAAAGTTATTTAAATTGAGAGTTTAAAAAAATTAAATTTGGGTAAACTAATGAGGTACTGTTTTCTAAGTATTCATATATAAAAATATAAGTGGAGGCTACCCACATCTCATTTGAAAGGGCCAAAAATATATTTAGAAAAAGGAATTTTTAATTTTTTAACCTCCATTTGCTAGGCTATTTTAAAAATGGGATTTGCATTGTCTTCCCAAACAGCATATTGTAGCTTAGAAATATATGCCAAGTAAGTATATAGCTTATATTTCTGATATATTTGCATGTTTCACAGTAATATTTAGAGCAATATCTGCCATTACTATTGCCCCATGATGAACATTGAGACTAGTAACTCAACTGTCAAAGAAAGCATTAAAATGTACCTAAAGGGCAACCTGGTTGTTATAAACAGTCCAAAGCAAAAATAAAATAAAGTTAAATCAAAAAACACAACCAACTAAAATATAATCCTATAAATTTAACAATGTCTATGACGCTTGGATTAACACAGTTTCATTTTATATCAACAGACATTAATATCATTATTACCAGTATCAAGGATTTTTATGTTGCTTTAAATTAAAAACCAGAAATTTAAGTAGGCAATAACTAGCTATTTAGCCAATATACTATTATTATGAAATCTTTTATCTTTTCCAAGTGAAATTTGTATGAATATCAAATGCACTATCATCAAGAATAAAATGATTTAAAAATGGACTTTTAATGAAGGTCAGAAGTACAAAGGAATAAATTCCTCCCCAATATTTAACATTTTTCCTTTTGTGCTAGTTTCTATGAAGACAAAATATTCTATCTACTAAAATGTTAAAAATAGAAACACTTCATAAAGTTGCACACTGTACTTGTTTGCTCCATATAGTCTTTTGTTTTCAAAATGAACATATAATTAACATATAACATTAGTTTCAGGTGTATTACATAATGATTTGACATTTGTTTATTTTGAAATGATCACCACAATAAGTCTGGTTAACAGCCATCACCACATACATTTCTTCTATCTTTGCCATATTAAACTATAGATATTTAATTTTGCTTATTTGCTTTTAGGAAGAATTTGACATTTTCCCTTGTTTCCCAATTTTTGTCACTGTATATATTTTACTTATGAATCCATAAAACTCTGAAACAATGCAGGGCTGCTATTAACTTCCTATGATCACTCTGATTTTAGAAATCATTTAACACATCCTCTCCAAAATAAGTCTTCACCGTTTATGATTAAAAAAAAAGTATTTATTACCCTGGCTTGTGTTTCTCAGTGGTTAGAGGTTTGACCTGAACAACAAAGGATCGCGGGTTCGATTTCCATTCAAGAGTATATACCTAGGTGACAAGTGCAGGGGGCAACCAGTTAAGTTGTCTCTCTCACATCATTGTTCCTCTGTCTCTCTCTCTCCCCACCTCCTTCCGTCCCTTTCACTCTCTCATTAAAGCAATGGAAAAATATCCTCAGGTGAGGATTAACAGCAAACATACGTACACACAAAAAGTCACATGTATTTTATTTATTTATTTTGTTTGCTTGCTTGTCTGGTTTCTTGACTGCTTTTCTGTCATATGTGCATTTATCTATACACTAACACAATTTCCAGGTGACATCAACATTAATGAAAAAAAGATAGGGAGCAAGTACACAGACCTTCTTTTACTCTAATTTGCTTTTTCCTTGTTATACAAATCATACACACATGATCATTTTAGAACATGGTGGGGTAATTCAAACACAGGCCAAGTACCAGGGGCTATAAAGTAATATGAGAGCAGCAATTCAGAATTAATCTACTGCATGATGAAATCATAGAGATGTTCCCTAGTATGAAAACGGGAGGATTAATGTGGCCTTTAAACACCAGGATCTTTACTGATTACAAACTGAAAAAGGGCCAAAATGTGACTGCAACAGAAGAAATCATTAACAGGAAAGGAATGTTACATGCAGCAATTTTATAGTTTTCTTCTTTTACCTTTGTGCTTCGTGAAATCGCAATTAAAACATCTAAATGTTCTTACAAATGGCTGATTTGGCCCCTCCATGTAAAATAAACCTGTCCTTACTGCTTTCTGAATTAACCCCAGTGGAGGTACAGCTGATGGCTTGGTTGCAGTCAAACAGTCCAAATATTCCTTTTAGAAAATGCCCTAAAACCTCAAGGTATGATGGAACATGACAAGTCATAGTTTTATTAATCCTTTTTCTTGCTTATAGCCATCATTAAGATCTGACAAAAATTCTTCTTCTGCTGGGCTTATGATATTATTTTAGACTCATTTGTTAGAAAAAGGACTGGAACAATTTTAGCATGGTCAGCACTGGTTATCAAGACAGGTAAATATACAGGGTGAAAAAAATACAGGCAAAGCCTTTGTCTAATTTACATATATTACCATGAATCTAGAGCTAAGTTCAAACACCAAGAAATAGGCCTGCAGAAAAAATAATGAAGAGTTTAATTCAAGCACTTTTAACCAGATGTCCCAACTTTAATCACACATGCACAGATTTTGCTAAGAAAATACATTTAAATAGGTGATAAATGGGAGAAATTTGAGCAGTAGGGGGAGGGGGGCAACATTTTATGTTTAGAGATGTAAAATAAGGTTCCAGGTTGTTCTTGAGTGGGAACCAGGTGACCTTT